>NC_042621.1:72740158-73050500 GCF_901001135.1 Rhinatrema bivittatum | reverse complement strand
TGAAGGTAGAACTGTATACATACAAAACATGTCATATATAACAGATAGATTTCTGAAGATGGGACCTACACAGTCTGGAAAACTCATGCACGGTATCATCTTTCAATAAAACGTATATGCTGGTCCAATAAAAGATATCAAACTTTCCAAAGAATGCATTTTTCTTCAGAATCAATATAATCACTGAGTGCACCATACATTATATACAACTAGCTGACATCTGCAAAACAGTTTTTGCGGGGTAACGAGCATTTCTATGCCAGCACTCCTGTTCCTTCATCCTCCCTCCCAGCCTGACCCCAGCACTCTTCCCCCCACCTCCTCTGCGCAATTAGCATATTGTAAAGATCCATTGCCACATTTTTTTCAGCCTGCAGTCGGTGCTGTGAGCTGCTTGTACTATCTATCCAGTCCTTCCAGTCTTGGCCCCTTACTTCTCCCAGTAGCCACCTTGTTTTCTATATTTATACTAAGGCAATCTCCTCATTCATTTGCCACAGTTGGCCCTACCTTCCAGTCCTTGTACTCTGGCTCTGTTCCTGTATCCAGAAGGCTTCTTCATCTCCAGATTCTACATTCAGTGCTGCTGCTTGTTCTCCTTCCTGGAGTCATGGTCCGTTCCAGGCCTCTCGCTCCTTGTTTGTATTGGAGGCTACTCCTGTTTTTCAAGCCTCACCAGTCACCAGCACCTAAGGGATCAACCCTAAGAGAAGGTGGCTGGCATAGGCGGTATTACCATCAGTGGCCTGGATTTCACTGTCCTGACACTAGGCTGCTCGATTCTTGGCAACCCACAGATGACAACGGTCACACATTCTCTCCTCCACCTGCACCCTGATCCTAGCACTTTCTCCTCCCTACAGCCTGACGTCTGCAGTCTCTCTCTCCTACCCCCGTGAAGCATCCCCAACCCCAGCACTCCGTCTCCTCTCTTGCAGCCTAACCCCTGTGAGGCTGCTGGCTAGTCCCCTCCTGCTCTCCAGGCGAGTTACTGCTTCTGGGTCATGCGGCTGTGCCTCCCCCTTTTGTAGCCAGTGCAGGCTGATGTAGCGACCACTGCAGTTCCCTAGTTCCTCCTGCCCATGCAGGACACCGCATGTTCCATCCGCAGGGCTGGTGAAAAATCAGTTTGCTGCCTCCATCCAGCCACATGGCTCTGCATCCCAGAGCCACGTGACTTTGCAGAGTATACACTCCTTGCACACAGACTGCATGGAAGGCCCCCCTCACAGCTACCAGCAGACAGCATGGGATCCTCAGACAGTTATCGCCAGAGATATAAGCATAGATAGATAGATTAAATATTATAGAAATAGGCAATGAAAAATATCTTTATTTTAATTTACATAAAAACCACTATCCATATCCAAGGACTCTACAGTAGTCCAGTGGAGCTCATAAGTGTGACAATAGTACTGGTCCCTATTATGCAGGAGTTGTTTAGCTTTATTCTAAAGAGATGCTTATGTAAGAAATCTGCTAGGCAAGAGCAGTGATCCCCTAGCATGGCTGACTGCTATTTAAATGGGAGACTAGAGAAGAAAGCACAAACAAGGTCTTAAGATGCCTTTCAGTCATTAAAAAAATACCGAACCTCCTAGAGCGATATTACAGAAAGCAAAAGGCATTGGGTTTCTCAAGCTACATGTGTTTGCCACTTACTATAGGAGTAATAGGTCAAAATATTCCTGTCATTGACCCCCTGTAAATGTCAGAATCCAGCTCCACTAATGATTTCAGAGTTTGTTCTGTACTCTAAGTGATAAATCCTGACTCCTCTCAGTGGTAACCTTCTCCCTTTTTCATTTCTCAGCAGGATATGATAAGCACTTAGAAAAACAGATAGCCTCATGTTAGCATAGATTTATTATAAATAGCTTTTATTCACATATTGGTTGGTATATGCATAGAGCTGTAATAACAGATATTTTTATCTAATTCTCCAGTTGCCTGTTTCTTAGCTCTTTTTCTCCCTCTGTTGGTCTCACACTCAGAATTTTTTTTTTCTGTTCTGTTGCATAACAATGTTGTTCTTTAGTGAATTATCCTCGATGGGTTCAGTTTCAATCAAGTTTCACCTTCAAAAATGTTAGCATGGATGTGCTAAATTGCTAAAATCACATTCAATGTGCTGTTCACTAAGATAATGAGATGCAGAGAATGCAATCCTTAAAAAAAAAAAAGTAGCCAAATTTCTAAACATTCATGCTAAAAGTCTAGAATC
Organism: Rhinatrema bivittatum; assembly: GCF_901001135.1. Classification (NCBI taxonomy): domain Eukaryota; kingdom Metazoa; phylum Chordata; class Amphibia; order Gymnophiona; family Rhinatrematidae; genus Rhinatrema; species Rhinatrema bivittatum. The sequence goes on along the minus strand of NC_042621.1, from coordinate 73,048,276 downwards.
CTCCATAAAAGTCTTACTGCCATCCGCAAAACCTTGCACAACAAGAATAGTCATTGGCTCAATGACCGCCTCCATTACCACACCGCCAGCAGACCCCACGAGATCAGCGAACAAAGGTTCCCCCATCTACGCCTTCTCACAAATTCATCCAACATAGCTCCACCAAAGAACGGGCGCTTTCCATAGTAGGACCAACTATTTGGAACTCTCTGCCGCCCGATCCACGCCAAGAACACTGTAGAGCAACTTTCAAAAAAAAAATGTAAAACTTGGCTGTTCATACAAGCCTATACATAAATCCGCCTCCCCCCCCATGAACTCATAGCTCACCTATTCCCACTCCCCCACCCCTCCCGATAGACCTATACGTTTTTGTAATTTAGTTTTGTTTTTCTCTATCCTTAGCTCCTGTACTTGGTCACCCTGACCCTCTATTTTCTCGCTCTCCCCCTTGTTCCTTGATATCTCTGTTAAATGCAACTTTATTTTTCACTTTCTCAATTAAAGGTATCACTCCCCTTGTTAATTGTAAACCGATGGGATATGTATATGAATGTCGGTATATAAAAGTTTTAAATAAAATAAATAAATCAAAGTTAATTGTGCATACTCCTGGGGAAAATTACAGTGGAGTAGTAATACTGCCCGCGCGCAAGGCTATTTTATTATCTGTGTTTTAGTTTGCATGCGTGTCATGCTGTTTTTATCCAGCTCCTCCCTCTAGCTCCCAAAACGTATGAAAAAGGGACAAGCAACTGCTCTCACTGTCAGGGCCACGTGCAGAAAGGGTAGAAGAACAGAACCCGAGGATGGAGTATTCATTTCAGGGGGGAAAAAAGGTGATTTCTGATGAAGTCGGTGTAACCCCTTTTTCAGGAAGCGTTCTCTCCTTTCAGGGCACATAACTTATTTCTTCAGAGCATGTCTGGCTAGCATGTCACATCCCACTCTGACTCTAAATCTCTGGGGGAAATTCTTTCTACGGGGGGGGGGGGGGGGGAGGAATCTCTCACTTATGGCCCAGACAATTGAAAAAAGGTCACCAGTGCATATCTTTAAACAGTATAGGAGCTTCCCATGAGGTTAGAGACCGTAAGAATTAGATAGGATGAGGACTGGGTGTAAAATAATGTTTGTCTGATTCAAAAAGTTAAATAGAGTCCATTTGTCCAAAAAGATGAGCGTACATATGACTGTTGCTCCAGGATTTTCTGCGTGGTAGGTAGGTGTCCTTATTACAGATAGCTGGGTAGAGCCCATGGTGATTTCAAATGCGCATAACTCTCCCAGCAGGTCTGTTCCCTTGGAGCCCTAGTGGTAGGGTCCCCTCTGCATTGCAACACTCCTACCTTTAGTCATCTTCCTTCCTCAGACACCCAATCCTTTTCTGGTCCCCTGATGGGTGGAAATCCGGACGGGATCTCCTGATTCAAGTTCTGTCTTCCTTTAGTTCAGTTGTTCCTTTCTCCTTGATTGTTTTCCCTGGGGATTCCTCTTAGGGAAAAATCAGCGGGATCCAGCCTTACCACGGCACTACAGTCCCAGTGGGGAAGGGGGGATCCCAAACCTCCCCACTTAAATCAAAGTCCAAAAAATACTTTACAGCAGAAGTTGCACGTCTCTTCCTACACCGGTATCCATGCTGTCACAGGTGCTTGCCACATTCAGGTTGTGAATGGGCTCCCTGGTCTTCAGCCCCTGTTCTTTGAGTTTGGCCAGTGAGGATGACTTTCCCCAAGGAAACAGAGTGAACACAGTTCTTTCCAAAAACAACAGGACTCTTCTAGCCTTGACAATCTCTCGCCGCAGGATCCATCATTAATGCTTGCCTACCTAGGGTTTAGAGTAAGGCTCCCAGGTCTTTGATCCCCTGGTGAGAGCCCTTTTGCCTCCAAAGGACATCAGACTCAACAATCTATCTCTCTGTAACAAAGTAAGAAGGACCCTCTGGCAGGGAGTGCACGGTGAGGTATCCCCCTCTGAAAGAAATCTCCTTAGGACAAGGCTGGGAGGCCCCACCAGAGTGTGTAAAAAAAAAAATGCATCTTTAGTCTCTGACGGCTTCCTACAACTGAACTCCCCAAGTGTTAACATGGCTGAGCTAAATAGCCCAGTGTTCCAGGGCAATTCTTTCTCTCTGTGCAGAAATCAAAGATCATATTGGACCTTCTAACCGATCGTGGACGTGCCATTCTAGGCTTGGTCAAGCTATTTTGCATTTTCTTACCACTGGCTCATTCCAGAATATAGTGAGACTGTGGTGGCTGGCATGGACTAGTCATCATTTTCAAGGCGTTTCAGTCAGGCACTGAGGACTTTGATGAAACTGGTCAAGGAGGGAGTGCATCAAGTACCTACAGCAGCTTACAGGGTGGCAGGAGATGAAGCGCGCTTTTTCCAAAATAATGCTGGTATGCCGAATGCAATGGGTGCAATTGATTGCACCCATGTTGCTCTCATCCTCCCCATACAGGAGAGAAATGGCATACGGTAACAGGAAGCATTTCCACTCCCTGAATGTGCAAGTTGTGCGCAATGCACACAAGAAGATCATCAGTGTTGTCGCAAAGTTTTCCAGAAGCGGCCATGACTCCTTCATTCTTGCACAGCTGGCGCTGGCTCAAAATTTCACCAAAGGGAAATGTGGGAAAGGCTGGTTGCTCGGTGAGTTTGAAATAGAAGTCAAGCCAAAGCATAAGCTAAACTGTCAAAATGTCAAAACTCTCTGAGGTGGGTGCTGAAAGCAGAATAGTGCACACTTTCAGGTGCATGGTGCCAAAAGCCCGTACTATTTCGCTGTACATTCAGTCATATATTGGCTGTCTGGGGTTGGTAAATGTTAAGTTCTCTGTGATGTGTGCAAAGGTGAAATAGTACACACTTTCTAGTACAGGGTGCCAACGTGCATATTATTTCACTGCACATGTAAGCTCTCTGGGGTGGGTGTTGAAACCATTAGCCAAAAATGTAAAATGGTACCAAAAAAACAACAGTTGACACTTTCCAATTTTTTGCAGGAGTTGCTGGTTATGGTTGCAAAGCATGGCTGCTCATTTCCCCCTGTCTGCACCATGCACGGCAGTGGAAATCCGGTACAATGAGGCAGGCAGGAAAAATGGAGCAGTCATAGAAATTACATTTCCTATTTTGAAAAGTAGGTTCCACTGCCCTGACCACCATGGTGGAGCACTACAGTGTTCACTGGGAAAAGCGCAGCTATCATGGTCGCATGTTGCATGCTTCACAATATCACCTTCGGGCAAGGCATTCATCAGCGACATGGATCCGGACTTGGGGCCAGAGGTGAATATGCTCACACCTGCTGCACGCAGAGATGGTAAGGCAAAGGGAAACGAGGTCCATTGCAAGGTCATGGCGGACTATTTGGGAGGTACATTTCAACATATAATGAGAGTGAGCTGAGGGGTAGGGAGGATTGTGTGGAAGAGATGGTTTTCTAACGCCAACATTTGTCTCTACTCAGATCGGCACGAACTCCAGTGAAGATGAATGCCAGGAGAAATATGCACAGAAGTCGACTGTTTTTATTTAATATGTTCAAATTTTATATGTGATTTTAATATGCACTGTGGACACAGTTTTTTTTTTTATGTTTTTAACGTGTTCCAATTTTAACTGCAACGTAACATTTTATTAACAGACAGATCTTGTTCTTCATCGGCGTGACTCCATTTTATCACATCTCTGTGATCCTTGGGCCACTCATGACAGGCACCTTGGGCCACAGATTTCCAAGACCGGCCCGGGCCACTGATGAAACAGACTTGGAAACCCTCTGGTCTGAGGATGGGTCCATGACTCTTATCACAGGCTGGCCGACTTTGTGTCTGAGTTACCCAGAATGTCCTATAAATCCCAAGCCAAAAGGAGGGAAGGAAAACAAACCCACAAGACACAGGTAAACTTTTTAGATTGTTTACCTGACTTCAAAAGTAATTTCACAAGTAACAATTTAAGATTAACTTCAATCTAGTTGCATAAAATGCATGGTTGCATTTCATCAACAGGTCCATAAACTGAAGTAACATTTGAAGAACCGCGCTGACAGCTTGGAAAATGCATCCGCAGCAAAAGTCCACAAATTCCATCAACAGGTCCATAAATTAGAGAAACGTTTGAAAGATCCACGCTGACAGCCTATCAAAGCATCCCCCTCGCAAAGGAAGAGCTGTAGGTGATCGACCGTTTCAGCATAGCAGGAACGGAGCCCACCATTTCTGCAGACTGCAGTGATGAGCGCTGATGATGAAGATGCACCCACCTGCAAAAAGAAAAGCGATAAATGCAAATCAGAAGCCTAGAGAGGAACCGTCCAGCACCCACTGTAGAACCCACAAAAATAGTGCTGCGGATTGTTGGACTGTAAATACGAGAAAAGATTAATCACTGGTGGTGGCTGGAGCATTGACGGAGACGAGGTGAAGGAACGTCCGCATAGAAGCGAGGCATCTGAGTGGAAGAAGGCACCTGCGCAGGAAGGAAGAGCAGGAACAGACCCAGCAGTTCCACCTACTGCAGCACCGGGGGCCAATGATGCACCCACCAGCAAAGAAAAGGAAAAGAGAGACTGAGAAATGCAAAATTGAAGCCATCCAGTGCTCACCAGAGAACCAGCAAGAATAGTCACGTGGCATGCTGGAGTGTAAATACCCACGAGAAGAGACAGCGATGGGTCTCATGATGGCAAACGTGAGGGGAGAAACATCTATGTAGGCCATGTGTGCGAGTGGAAGAAGCATCTGCATCAGAAGGAAGAGAAGGAGGGGTACCAGTGTTTCTGCAAACTGCAGTGACGAGAACCAGTGATCTGCCCCGAGAAATCCCCCTCCTATGAGTTGTAAAAACACCCAGGGGTCTGTTTAGATCTCCTGTCCCACCCTTGTCGCCCCTGCAGGAGACCCTTAGTAGGAAAAATATTTGTTAAAAGCATTTTTTTTAACAAAGGCAGAAGCCCCACCCCTCCATCTTCACTGAAAAATTCTACTCCAAGATGCCAGGACCCCTCCTCTCACCCTAGGACACCCCTGGACCTCTCCCTTTTGTAAAACATTACCCTGGAGGTCCAGTGGACTGCCCCACTCCCACTCCCCAGAACCTCATACAGAAAAAAAGCCACCTGGTGGTCTAGTGGCCTTCCGACCCCCACCCTAAACCACTCTGACACCTCTTCATTCACAAAATAGGAATTGGTGGTGCAGTGGTGCCCCATAGCGCCCCCTAGGCTCCAAGCCTGAGTGACAGCCATTTTCCAAAATGGTACCATCCAGCCTTCAGCCCTATTACAAGACAGGGCTTGGTTGCGCCATTTTAGAAAACAGCTGCTACCCTGGCCCATAACCGAAGGGGAATTCTGGGCCTCCACTGCACCTCTAATGTCTATTTGGTGAGTAAGGGGGAGGATCGGGGGAGCCACTAGACCACCAAGGAGCTTTTTTTCTGGGTAATGAGGAGGGTCCTGTGATGGAGGTGGAATGGTCCATTGGACCACGAGGGCAAATTTTTTTTTTTTTTTTTTTTTTTAACAAAAAAGAGGGGTTTTGGGGGGATGTATTAGGATGAGGGGAGAATCCCAGCTTCCCTGTCCTGGATTTTTTCAGTGAAAGAGAAGGGTTGAGGATGGGGGCAGAGGCTTTCTTAAAAAAATGCTTTTTTAAAAGTATTTTTGCTACTACGGGCCTCCTGCAGGGGTGAAGGAGGGAAGGGGGCTCAGGGGGGTCAAAGCAGACAACAATCACAGCAAATAAAGCAGAATTGACATAAATAATTTGCAACAAAACTAAACTTGAATTTTCACTTGGGAGTTACATACAATGTATGGGGAATATGACAATGCACCTTAATCTTGCAGCTGTTCATCCTATCTCGGTTTCAGATGGTTTGCTATTAACATAGTTGCTAATTTACTCTCTGTTTAAAATAATTTCCCAAGAACATTTACACCTATGAAGAGGCAAGGTTTCTACAATTTTGGCAAATATAATCAGAACTGTCTCGTCTGTTTATTTATTTGTTTAATTCTGTTACATGGTATTAGGGGGGAAACAGACCTGTTGCCTTGTCTCCTGTAATAGGAGAGAGGCATTTGAAAGATTAGCAGCTAAAGCTGGCAGTGTGATAAAGGGATTAAAACACAGGGTTGTAAATCTAATGATCCCAATTCAAAACTTCTTATCTATCACCAACTAACCTTCAGCAGATAGGCTTTGGGAGGGCTGTTTTACATGCACAGTCATAGGTGCGATAAGCACAGTTGCCATCAGTGAAGATTTTATGTGATTTGGCGAGATGAAAGGTAAAAGAAGAGTAGATTTGCATAATGTACTCTCTACCTAGCTTGATCGCAGCTAGTTAGAAACACAGAACATTGTACAAACCTACTCTTCTTTTACCTTTCATCTCGCCAAATCACAAAATATTCACTGATGGCAACTGTGCTTATCGCACCTATGACTGTGCATGTAAAACAGCCCCCCCAAAGCCTACCCCACCCCACCCCCAAACTTCACCCTGCGTTCATAATGCCCCCTTCTTGTATTGGTATAAAAAGTGGACTTAGATGCGAGCTTCTACAGAGGCTCTCTCTCCCTCTCCCAAACCGGCATTTGCGATAAAACCACTTTAGCAGGTAACGCACAACTAACGCAGGCATAATGCACAGAAAAAAAGGTGCAGTTATTTCCTGCATTACTTGGTGTTATTCTAGCGCACGTCACGTTAACCAACCCTCATTTCCATTTACTCCTCCCAATCGAATGCTAATTTTAAATTTGCATATGCATTTTGTCGCACACATTATGGCATTATCATGGGCGTTAGGGCCCTAACACCTGCAATAAGGCCCTAACGCGATTTGATAAATGACCCCTAGCTTTGCTCTCCGGACAGTGACTAAATATGGAACTCATTGTGCTCACGTTTGTAAGATCTACGTGCGGTGCTCCAGTGGCAGTACCAGTCCTGGAGGTTGTGATACTGAACCAAGGTTAGAAATATCAACATATGCTCCTGCACATGAGTTTTCCAGACCACATTCCTTCTGCCACAACGGAGGAAGGGATCTATGTGATCTGAAGAAGCTCGTGTACTCCATCTTTGGATAATTCTCATATTGGTCCAATAAAAGGCATCATGACCTGAAAAGAATTCATTCTCTAAATAATAGATATTATTATTATTACAAATTCCCTAAGAATATTCATCCAACTCTTTCATGAGAAAGTTGGATAAAGTGGTGTAAGTGGTCTGGTTACCATGTTAGTCCACTTGAATGTATAGAAATAAATGTCAACAAATGTAAAAATATAAGATGGAAACTTTTTTTTTATTTTATTGGACTAACGACACATTTATTGACTAGTTTTCAGGAGTTAATAGTCCCTTCATTACAGCAAAACAAAACTGGCATTTTTTTAAATCAAATTTCATATATTAACACAAGTATAACTTGTTCAGAAAATTAAGTATACATATACATAAAAAGAGAAAAAAGAAAAATCTATAAATCAAAAAAATGCTATTAGTCCACTACTACGGGGAGATCCAAATTAAAGTTCGAGCCTTAGAGGAATAGGAAGAAAAGAAAAAACATGAGATAATTGGCAGATTATTCCAATTATTGAACAAGCCTACTAGCAATTAACACATGGCTATATATATCCTGCACCTTTTTGGAATCCAGCAAAAAGCATAACTGTGATGGCACAAAGAAACATATTTAACACCAATATCTATTTGCAAGGAAATTGTTATGTAAACCAAGAGTCAGGACTTCCTGGAGCATCAACAAAAATGTCTTCCTGCACTCATGAATTACTTTAGAGTCATCTGAAACGACCAGATTTTCAGGCCACAAAAAAATGCTGAACTATATTTAAAGAAAAGCTTCATCATGAAATACTTATCTTGCAGAAACACAAGAGAGACCAAAAGTGTTCCCCTTTCATGGATTTTTAAATCACTGGGGCCTTCAATTATAGCAGTTATATATAAACGTTCCTTGGTGATATGTCCTTTCTCCTAGAATGATGAAGATGAATCAACAGGTTTTTTTTTTTTTGTTTTTTTAACAGTTGGTAAAAAAATTACTTTGAAAATGAGAGGAAGTGCTTCAACCAGAATATGCAAAATTTCCAACATAAATTCCCTAAATACATCTAATGGAGATTTGAAAATAAATTTAGAAAAATGCCTGGTATGAATTTCCAGATTCTCAGCTTTCTGGGAGAGAACTATATTGCCATTCAACATTTCCATTCTGAACCCTCTCAACACAATCCACCTGTTGTTGCATTGCTGTAGACTCCTCTCTCTGTATATTTTGGGTAGGATCCGTTAACTTAAGTCTCTTACGAATGCGTATTGTTAAGGGCACTGGTGCAGCGACCGTTTATTCCAATGGAGCCAATAGTTCCCAGAGAGGTTCCAGTGTGATAACTGCGGGCTTAATTATGGGAAGCCTCGCTGAAAACTGGTCAAAGCCAACAAAATTAGCATCAACAACTGTGTTGACATCCTCAGTCGGGTTCCCTTGCCCCTGCTGAACTTTCAAATCTTCAGTATTCCACCTCCCTCAATTCACTTCCCAACTTTTGAAGACTCATCCAGGTAGGCACCGAGCAGGGAAGGTAAAGAGTCTGTTCCAGATGCTGCGCCAAGTGGCACTTCCTCCCGCATTTGTCTGACGCGACAAGGCTTCAATGCTGCTCATCCTGCACAGTGGGGGAATGGGAATCGCTGAAACAGCCCAGGCTCAATGATACCTCAAGGTCCGGCTGCTGCTCAGCTTGGTGGGTCGCAGCCAATGACTTCACTCCGGGTCAAGTTTCCACCACCGCCAAAGTCAGGAAGGAATAACATTTCAGGGGGGTAAGGCTGAAGGACCACCATAAATCCATCCTTTCATTTAACCATAGTTAGGGGGAAAAGACAATAAGGGGGAAAAAAAAAAAGCAAACCCAGAACAGTGAGTTTCTGGCATGTCTTATGAAAACACCATGTTGGATCTTCCAAAATTTGCATTTTACTTAAATTTTCACGACAAAACTAAATTATTTAAGCAACTTTGTAGAACATGTAATAGGTAAATCAGGCCTACTTATAAAAGACAAGATCTAGCATCCACCATTACCAGACTGGGGTACTTATTCTATACATCCCATTTTTAAATACTAGAAGGAGTTAAAAAAAGGTGTCAAAATTCACTTATGTGGGATTCAGTGAATGGAAGTTGCATTTTATTTATCCTTCTGCCTGGCCGCTGACAGAGAATTATGCTTGGAATTTGACATACCTGTGACATCATTCGATGGGGTATCTGGCATTAGTTTCTTTTAGGTCTGCTGGTGTTACATTGCAGAAAGAATAAGCACGGAAACACAAATCAATTAAGGAGACATTTTTTTGTCTGCCACAGGATGGCACTGTATATATACTTTCAACTACAGACATCCCAATTCCTAGAGAAAGCTTCCTGTGTTTCGTCAATGAACAGTCAGGCTCAGAAACACAGCAATGAGAAATGAGTGTTTCTGATGGGGCCCTGGGTTGAACTATTGAAAAGCATTCATATCTTTGGTCAATCATTTTCTTAACATTTCCAAAATTAGTTATGGGAAACTGATTGCATCCCCTGTACAAAATAGCACCATCATCATCATCATTTTGTTATTTTTATGCTTTTCCAACTAGAAAGCGCAAAGCATGTTACAGCAGGTCAAACATTTACGTTCTAATATCTCAAGAAAATAAAAACACAGTAATTGTCACAGGGCTACATCACAAGTGTACCAAAATTAATAAATCAGAGAAAATATATCAGAGAAGTGCATTAGAGCAAGGAACTATGAGGTGGCTCAATAAAGAATGCAAATGGCCATAGTTTTTAGCATGCTAGGATGTTTTGCATGTCCCGCAAGAATAATTTCCTGCAGTATTCTATTGATCAGCAAACCCAGCTTAAGAAATGTTCTGTATACGTTGCACCTGTTGAGTTCTTTTGGAATCCCAAATGTAGAGCAAATTGCAGTTATCTAGGCAGAAGATCACACAGGTCTGGATGACTGTGGCAGATAGAGAGCCAATGTAGAATGGGGAAAGTGTGACAAAGCCAGCATAGCTGAAAGAAAGCTGATTTGGAGAGCCAGGAGTACAGCACAAATCCCAGGCTACAAAACTGCTTTTCTGTACATCCTCCAACTTAATATCATAGCAATATTAAGCCGGAGGCCCCAAAAATTAAAAAAAAAAAAAATCAAAAATCAGCCCGCGGCTCGTGGGTTGGAAGTCAGAAGCTCAATTTTGCCAGCGTTTGTTTTACGAACCCGTGGCTGTCCGTGGGTTTGACAACAGACGCCGGTAAAATTAAGCGTCAGCTGTCAAACCCGCTGACAGCCGCCACCTTTTGCCAATAAGGAGGTGCTAGGGACGCACTAGTGTCCCATGCGCCTCCTTATTACCGCGGGCCCTCATTTGAATACAAAATCGCGCGCCCTGGAGAGTGGGCGATCGCCTCAGAGCGCCAGCTCTCCCAACGCATTTTACTGTATCAGCCCAAAATGAAGTTGCATAAGCCCCAGTAAAGGCCAGGTCTGGTCGAGCTAGAAGCTCAAAGGAGCATGGGGGGGGGGGGGATCTGCTGCTGCACCCCCTCCAAAAAATTGTAGTTTTTCAATTTGTGTTTTGTTTCACTAGTCTGAGGTTGAGAAAAAAGGAGACAATGTCCCCTAATGAAATGAACCCAGGAGGAATCAATTAGCATCCTTGTTAATTGGTTTCTGTTTTTGTTAACTCCTTTTAATCACTAGGTGGGTGCTGTAGTCAGGAGAACAGGTGAAAACGTGTGAAAGAATCACAGCCAGAAAACTGTGATAAAAGCAAATACTACTTTGTTTTAAATTGTTTCCTCTTCTTTCCTTTCTTCTTCGCACATATACCTTACGAGTTCCCTACACCTTCCCTCCCAGGAATCATTCCAGCAGTTATTTGAACAAAATCATTTTTCTAAAATGTGTCAGAAGCATGGAAAAGAAAATCAGTTTATAAAATTAACCATTTCTTGTCAGATCCCTTTTAACACCAAGAAGAAAATCCTTCTGTCCGTACTTTTATCCTCTGAATACCAAGTGCTGGAAGCACTCTCAGTCTTCTCATTAATATACGGTATATCCTTGATTAAGAAATAACGAACAGGGCTGACATAAAGATCTGTCCACCTGTGAGGGCCTGTTCCAGCACTCCTCAGTCTCCCGTCCCGGATCCCAAGCCCAGGCCTGACGCTGCCATCCTACCCAGAGGCCGGGTCCCAACACAAGGGCCTCAGCTTAGACCCGATGCAACAACCCAAGGCGGAAGCCATATTCCAACCAGGCCTTGGAGACCGAACCTGGCAGCTCCTTTTCAATCCTTTCCTTTCTTCGGCTCTTCATCGCCAAATGATGGCATCCCCTGGGGTTGCGCTGGAGTTACTTAACTCTGACGCATTCACCATCGTGAATGGCACCATTTAGTTGTACATTATTGCCGTAGCAGTTAATTTAACTCCGGTGCGACGTCAGTCGGCGCCGTCATTTGGCGTTGAAGAGCCGAAGAAAGAGGATCCAAAGAGGAGCTCCAAGGCCTAGGCCTGAGCTTGATCCTGGGCCGAGGCCCAGGCATTGGAACCCGACCTCCTGGCTGAGGCCCCAGCATCAGGCCTGGGTCCAGGCCTAAGCCCTGCCATCGGGACCCAGTATCTGGGACCAGTCATGGCGTCAGGCCTGGGCTTGAGATCCAGCCTAAACAGAGGCCCAGGCATCAGGATCCCCTCCTTTAGGTCAGGTTGCAGCATCAGGCCTGGGTCCAGACCAAGGCCTGGTATCAGGACCCTGCCTCCGAGTCAAGTTGCGGTGTTATGCTTGGCCTCGAGCTCTGGCCTGGGCCGATACCCAGGTATCAGGGCTTGGGCTCCAGCCTAGGATGAGGCTCAAGCATCATGACCCGGTCTCTGGGTCAGGTTGCCAGGTTGGGCTTGGGTCCGGGCCAAGTCCCGGGTGTCAGGAGCTGGCCTCTGGGTCTGGGCTCAGATTCTGGCTTAGGCTGAGGTCCAGGCGTCAGAACCTGGCCTCTGGAGCAGGTCACAGCATCGGGCCTGCATCCAGGTCAAAGCCTTGGTGTCGGGACCCAGCCTTTGGGTCAGGTCACGGCATTGGGCCTGGGCTTGGACCAAGGTCCTGGTATCGAGACTCATCCTCTGGGCCATGGAGCTTGCTTTGAGTAGGCAGAGGCCACAGTAACCTACTGCAGCCTTGGCCTATGCAAGATTGAGGCTTCGGCCTAGTCCTTGCTGGCAGATCCCCACCAGACCAGGTGCTGGGGGGATCCTGGCCTTGGTATTTTTCTGGGAGGGTGGGAGGTTTCACTTTTGTTTTTTGGCCATTTTTTTTTTATTGCTTGATTCATTTCTTTCACACAAATGAAACAAATCAAGCAATCCATGAACTGAAATTCGTGGGGAAAACACCTCCCAAAAACAAAATGAATAACTAAAACACATTTTTTTCCCCCTGCACATCCCTACTGCCTTTGGGTGGGGTAGCATAATATTCCCTGTGAGAATGCTTCCAGTTGGGTGGTGTGCTCCTGTTGCGGGTTGTGGGGTATTGATTCAGGGATGCCTCAGGTTTGTTTTGGCAGTGTTGATTGCTGTCAGTTTTGTGGGTTCCAAGGCACTGGGGAGGGGGTGGGGATGTGAGTGGAGTTCAGATGTTGTCAGTGGTTTAGGGTCTCCTTGGAGTGTGGTGGATTCCTTTTTGGGGAGGTTTCTGTTGCTCTTTAGTTGGGGTTTCTGTTGCCCATATCTCTTATCTTGATATTGCCCTGCTTTGTTCAAAGTTGGCGGGGAGTTTTGGAGGTGTTATGGTTCTTTTCTGGGGTCTGGAGAAGTTTCAGGGTAGATAATGGGAAGGGAACAGTGGGTGGGTACTTGGGGGGTTTTTTTAGTAGACGTGAAGTGTTGGTGTTTCTGGGTCTGGGGTATTGTGCCATCGATGATTGGCGTATCCGGGTATGTTATTTATGGGGTGGTCATCAGCATATGTAGCTGGATTGTGTGGCCTGTTGTGGTAGTCAGTCGCCCATATGGTCAGCCCCTAGGTTTCCAGAATTCGGTGATCCATTCAGGTGTTTATCTGGGGGACCACTGGATATTTTGGGCATGTGTTCTTGACTTTTGTTGGAGTTTGGTCTCCAAGACCTCCTAAAGATGGCTATGCCTGGTGTGTTTCCTTTTTCTTTTTCTACAACCTTTTCTATTCACATGGAAATGAACAATACACAGTACAATAAGGAAGAAAAGAAAAATTAGAGATAGCCTAGTATCCGGCACTGAGGAACATCATGTCATAACAGAGAAAACTTGTAGACTCAGCACATTACATTGTACAAGAAATCATTCCCACATTTTTGCAGTAACCATGACCCTCATCCATGCTAGAAACTCTCGTACTCATTCTCACACACATTCATACCAAAAGGGAGGAAACTTGCCCAATAGTTACTACCAATGGTGATTCGGGAAGAAGGAGAAAAATATATAAACCTTCAGATAATGCCCCAAAAAGCAATGTAATCATCCATTCCAAAGAATAGCTATTGTGTAGAACAATATCCCCTTTGAGTTAGAGAACGCTGAATCATTGAGGGTAACATTCTGTATGTATCTGACTACAAATGAACAGAAAACTCTTTATGAACACATTCCTGCATACATATATTGCATCAAGCTGCTCTAATTGCATCCAATCAGCCAACCTTTGATACCACACCATTATTAGAGAACTGCGAGGTTTGATCCAAGTGAATATTATACACACTTTTTCCAAAAAGACAAGCAAACAAATATATTTAGCCTGATGTTTAGATATACCTGGAAACATCCGCAGCAAACCTAGCAGTAAAAATTCTCCTCAGAAAGGAGTTTGTGATTAGTTAAATTTTCTATCAATTTTAGAACCATTTTCCAAATAGAGAAAAGTGCACAGATACATAAAAGTGCCTTTATGTATGTGACATTTATTACAGATGTCCGATTGTATAAATGTTCAATTTATAGGCTTTAACCACATCAATATATTTCATACATAACCATTTAATTTGCATCTCCTGAAGTTTGGCATCTATAGTCATTTATATATAAGAAAATATTGAATCATTTGTTTTTCAGTTACAAGAGTTCCCATTGCTAGTGACCAAGACTGAGCTACAGAAGTAAACAGAGAGATAGCTTCAACACTAAAATGCAAATTATACCAAAAAGACCGTGTATTATTATATTGTTTTGATTTTTTTATCATGGTAATAAATGATGCTTGCATAAATACTCTAGACACCTGTGAAATCACTTTTATAGCATAAAGTCTAAATTGTAAATACATATAGAAATGTTGTGAATTAATAGGATAGCAGGGAGACAATTGTTCGAAAGAGAAGAGACTATAGTTCTATACAGCAAAAGTTATCAACATTTACCACACCCAGTTGGTTTCAAATCTTAAAAGTAGGATTTTGCAAGCCAGGAGGATAATCTGGATTACCCACTAACTCAATCAGTTTAGTGGCACGGGGATTGGTACCCCACGATTTACAGAGATACCGCCAAGCACTTGCCTCCTGAGCATATGGGAAGGTGTAGCAGGTTGCTAGATGACACTGGGTGAGAAATATTGGCTATTAGGTTAGGGACTTCAAATTTGTACTGCCGTTTGCAGCATTCCCAACAAAATCACATCTGATATGCAGAATTATAATATCCAAAATGTGGACATTTTAAGACACATTTTTTAAATTTATTTATTTATTTTTAGAGAGCATAAGAGTAGAGAAATTAATTTTACGAACTGCCTGCCATATAGAATGTAAGAACTCTACATCTTTAGTTTTCATCCAGACATGGAGCATCTACAATTTATATAACAACTTGGGCTAAAGAGACATTTTGAATAAGGTACAGCGTCCAAATAACGAAAGGGGAAAATCCTTCCACAGTAAAAGCTGTTCCTTAATGGAAATAGTTAGTTTAGTTGTATTCAGTTCATATAGAGTTGACAGGTTTCTATCCATCCAAATTCCCAGGTGTTTGAAACTACCCGATGACCATGCTAGAGGAAAATCCCTTTGCCACAAATGTCGCATGGTAGATGAAACGGGCAATGCCTCTGATTCAGAGAAATTTATTTTCAAGCCAGCAAATAAACCAAAATCACCTATCAAGCAAGCATAGGATCTCAGGAAGAGAGATAAAAGGATATCGAAGAAAAAGGAGCAAATCATCGGCAAATAAGCATATTTTATATTCTTTTCCACCACCTAAATAAAAGCCCTCAGTGTACGAAGTCATTCTAATTTTGGTAACTAAGGGCTCCATTGTTAAGATATAACAAGCCTGATGAGTCCCATATTTTAACTGTTGTTTCACCTTTTATCAGAATGCTGGCCATGGGGTGTGTTTATAGTAGCAGTACCCAAGTAATAAAGGTGGCAGGAATACCATATCTTTGTAACAACCAAAATATATAAGGCCATTGCACATTATCATCAAATGCCTTTTCTGCATCTAGGCTAACAATCAAACCTTGTAAGTTATAAGTTGTTGCAGTCTAGTGATGGACTCTTGGGCCGGCCTAGGGGAGTGAGAAGATGGTAGATGAGGGCACTCTGCTGAGGGGCAGTAGGCCGGGAGGCGGTGTCAAGCCGAGCTTGGAGATGAGTCTTTGCCCTGGAAGCCTGCGGACCCCCCGAGAGGAGCTCGTGAGATCCCAGGCACTGTGTTGGGTGGGGGGGTGCATATGCAACTTTGGAAGTGTGATGGAAGGTGCTTTGAAGGAACCTATTGGCGCAGTTCTTCGCTAGCTGCTTCAGTTATTTTCCCCTGTCTGCCTGTGTTGCTCCATGCCAAACTACTGGAAGGGTGAGGTTGGAATACAGCACTAGTCAGCACTCTGAAGCCCTCTCTTTCCCATAAAAAGTAAAGGGGGGAGGGGAGGGTGAAGCTCTGTTCTCCAAAAGTACTGACCCAATACTGAAGTAAAGTTTGTCTTTCTGTGGAAGACACTAAGATCTGTAACAGAGTGGACAGACCTGAAGGACTAGAAAAGATAAGAAGTGACCTAGAAAAACTGGAGAAGTGGTCAAAGGTTTGGTAGCTGTCATTTAATTTAATGCCAAGAAGTGTTGAGTCATGCATTTGGGGTAGAAGTTGTATGTGTTGGAGCGGGAGAGAGACCTCGGGGTGATGATGTCTAATGATCTGTAGGTGGCGAAGCAATGTGACAAGGCAGTGGCTAAGGCTAGAGGGAGACTGGACTGCACTGAAAGAGACGTAACCAGCAGGAAGGAGGAGGTGATAATATCCTTGGTGAGGCCTTACCTGGAATACTGTGTTCACTTCTGCAGGCCCCCATCTCAAAAAGCATAAGAACAAAACGGAAGCAGTCCAGAAAAAAGTGACCATACTGGTGTTTTGGTGCTGGACAGAAAGCCACATGAGATGAGACGGAAGGACCTTCATCTGTAAACCCTGGGAAAGAAAAGAGACAGGGGAGATATGAAACAAACCTTCAGATATCTGAAAAGGAATGAATGATGCACAAAAGTCAGATCTTTTCAGATGGAAAGAAAGCTTTTATGGTCACAATATGAAACTCCAATGGGAAAGACTCACAACATCATCAAGAAGTATTTCTTCATGGAAGAGGTGGTGGATACATGGAATGCTCTCCCGGAAGAGATGGTGAAGCCAAGAACGGTAATGGAGTTCGGTAGGGAGTGGGATAAACAGAGAATTCCTGCTCACTACAGCCTGGAAATGAACAAATGGGGTAACTTTATTACTCTTACACCTAAAGTTTCTGTTTCTGCTGGGGGTAGCCTGCATGGAGTGACCGTTGCTACTACTAAAAAACAAAAAAAAAAAACCCTTGCTGAGCACGCTAGATGGGCCATTTTGGTCTTTATTTGCTGTCATTTACTATGTTACTATTTCTACTTTCAAACTTCCAATATAGTAAAAATTTTTTCTTGCATGACAAATTTAGTGAATTTCCATCCCTTTATTTGGAGAGTTATTGTTTTTACAGACAGATGAACAGACGCCGGAAAGCATAAAAATGAAAATAATAATATAAAGGTATTTTTTGAGTTAAAAATGATTCTGCGCCTGTGTGCAAATTAATTTTAAATTTATTACTGACAAAATGACTTTTATTTTGCCCTACTCTTAAATGTATTGGTATCTTTAATAAACATCTGCACATGATGGAAACATACACAGTCTGTAAATGTGCAGTGGGATACCTGGAAAACTCAACAGCCTTTCTTTGGACATCTTTACAAAATAGTCCTTTCCAGTGTGTACTTTGTAGGAGGTGCTTTTTGAAATTAAAAAAACAAAACAAAACACACTATCACCCATATTTTGGAAGAGAGCGCCAGCTATTTGATATTCAGCTGGGTTTGAGACAATAGAAAAAACAGACTCATAGCTCATGATTACTTAAAGCACACATGGACACTCCAAACCAGTCTGTTTTTTGTATTTTGGGGGGGGGGGGGGGGGGGTGGGGGGGGTGTTTAAAATCAACTCCAAGCATACTGGGATTTGTAATAATGCATTTTGCAGGGATGAAGCAAAGTGAAAAATCTCAGAATGGAAGTTTAAAAATGAGGACAGCCCTGAAGTTAATTGACATGCACTTTACCAAGTCATCACCGATTGCTAGTTTTGAATTTTTTCATTCGTAGGGTGGGGCATAGGGCATAAGATATGATTATACGGTGCATATATGACATACAACTAATAGGAATCAGTACAATTTTCTATTATGCCAACTGATTAATTACCACTTGGTACATTTGTAATGTTTCTATGAAACATACACCGAGCCTGTCCTTGTACCTTCTGCTAAAAGAATAAAAAACACTCATTTACATATTAATGCATTTTACAATTAAAATGAGTAAATCAATCACAACAAAACTAATTTGCTTTCTGAAGTCCTAAATCACTTGCTTATCATTTGTGAAGACTGGCCTGATGGTTTTTCTTCCTCTGGACAGGTTTGCCTAGTGAAGAACATAACTTATTGTAAATGAAGTAACTAAGCCACAAGATGGCACTTTATGCTAAAAAGAGTGGCCACACAACCTTTTCACTGCAAGCAAAAAAAGCAAACCCCGCCTTCTGCTGGTTTGGCTTTTTTCTCTCTTTAAAGGAGGCACATGGAACAGAACGCACCTGCTAGAGTCGCTGTGCGTTAAGCTAAGAGAAGGATCCATGGCAAAACCGCTCTCAGCTATGTGGAATGCTTTCTACAGCTCAGGGCCCAGACCCTTCCCAGGCTTGTGCTGGCCCTAACGGACCATAAAGCTGGCATGAGCACCAGTTTTGGTGCCATCACAGCACTCCATTTTTTCTTTTTTTTTTTTGATAATTCTTTTTGCTGCCATACTCAAGTACAACCAAATAACATGGAGCATCAAAAACAGCTAAAGTGATAATACAATATTGAAAGAAATGACCCCCACAGACCTGTGTACACGGCACTCCATTTTTTTTTCACCCTTGTTTTTGATGCCTTTGTGGATTGATATTGGACTTGAAAAAGCTGTGGAGTTATCACTTTGCCACCTTCACAAAAAAAAAAACACAACAAAAGAATTTCATAGGAAAGTGGTACAAGGCAGGCAAAGAATCCATGCGAAAATATTTGATAATTCAGAGAGCAGAATTTAGAGTATTCATGCTCTAGCTAGCAACCGTTATGACCTTTCCATGGCTGCTGCTTACATTTTTTGCAGCAATGAGTTTGAATTGGATACTGGTTGGGGGCCTTACGTGCAAAAGTTACAGGAGCTCATGAGTTTCTCTTGTGTAACTTACACATGGGAGCTGCAACTTTCTAAGCATGCAAGTGAGGTTTATATTCCTCAAGTGGCAACCGTGGGGGGAAAAACCCAGAAGCAATTAACTCTCATTATTCTTTTTTAAAAATATATATTTGCTTGAACACTGGAGTCATGTACCTTGACAGAGCTTTTTATAGGCCTGGAAAGGTTAGCATTGAAATTAATTCAGGGCAGTTTCTCTCTTCATACAAGTCACTGAAGTTAATATAGTTTCATAAACCTATGCATACCTGCTTTATATAATTAAGGGTTGCAGCTCTAAAACTACCCACATCATCATAACTGTGATTTTGACATTTATAAAATCACTATTAACATAAACAGCCAAACAATTAATGGGATGGAGAAATATATTCATTCCTCCCGTGGAGAAGAGGTGAAGGGTCAGGAGCAGTGCTGCACACTGCCAAGCGGAAGACCTGGATTTGACTTTTTTTGGGGGCGTGGGGAGGGGTTTGATGCAGACATTTTCCTTCTACTGCTTTGTATTTCCAGCTCCATCAAAACTAGAGCTGGTATCCTCTGGTGCCTTCATTCACAACAACCCAATGTATCTAGGCTGGTCATTGAAGCCACGGTCCTGGGCGAGGATTGTGACTTCACTTCCGGAAGGCTGCACTCATGGGCTGCCAGGCCAGGCCAGGCCAGGCCAGCCCCCCCCCCCCCCCCAAGCCTCTGCTTCTTCACAGCTGGCTGAGTCTGGAGCAGCTGTGAAGGGAGTCCCAGTCATTGTGTGAAGGTGCGACCTAGTGCTTACAATCTGGGCGCAGGCATACCGAGTTACAAAGGAAGTAACAGGTAACCTTTTGTAGTTATGAATGAAGGCTCATGGGGGCCCATAACCCAGGATAGGCCAGTTCCAAAAAAATTAAAAACGCACACCAAACTCATTCCTCCTCTATTATCCTCATTGCAAAATTAATTTTTGTAGTAAGCACGGGGAACTGCCATTTTAAACGTTCAATTAACAGCGCCATATTACTGACCTACAACTACCTCAATGCTTAAAAAATACCGATTTTCAAATAAACTCTAAAGTAACATTTCAGCAGTGATAATGCTAAAAATTATCAGCCTTGGCTCTAGTGCCAACAGATACGATCCTCTGTCAATTATATAACTATTTGCCACAAAGTTTAATCATAAACACTGACTAGGCATTAAAACTCTTTTGAAAAGGCTGTCCAGAGGCTAAAGCTGTATAATCATTTATAATATAAATTATTTGAATTTGTATCATTGTGTTTGAATTGTATTTGACTGTAATGACAAATTTGTAACATAGAAAAGGCATTATGTAGGGGTAACAGTGGAGAGAGTAGGTGCCTCTTCATCCCAAGCCTTATTCTGCCAGAGCCCAACAATTATCCAACTATTCCTGGGTTTTTGAATCCTGGATGTCTGGCATTGCTGTGGGAGTGGGGGTTGATACACAGAATGCTGCAAAGTTGGGTATCTGTTTATCACATCTTATTCAACCAAAGCACACTGTAAACCATTTTTTTCCTGGGTTTTTGAAACCACTGTGGGAGATGGGCAAGAGATACTAGATAGTTCAAAGAATGGAAGGATTTAATTGAAACCTGGACAATTCCTCTTGCCAATGATTCAGCTCCATTTTCATCATAGATAGATGAAGGCAAAAGAGACAACCTTTGATTCTCCAAATGATAGGCCTTGGCACATAAGCACAGTTGTTACATAGAAGGAAAGACATTCTGTTAAATTAATTATCACTAATCCCTTAAAATCCTATGAATAAAGTATCGTAAAATGTAGGCTCTAGCAAAAGATTAACAGGAATTTGAAATAAAAACTAAGTATTAAAAACAAGCCAGTAAAGATTAATAGGCAGAATATGAAAGCCAAATTTTACAGGCAATATGACAGTTCAAGTTTCTATTATCTGAACTGTGAGGAACTACTATGTAATAGGCGATGCATTCATTGAAGCTAATTAACTAGGAGTCCAGGGAAGACTATTTAAGAAAAGTAAACTCAGGGGTGGGTAGGTAGAAGGGAGGGAGGGAGGGAGCTAAACAGTTGAGATTACCTGCAGGGGAAAAAAAATAATTCCACTTACCTTATAGTTGCCTCTCACAAGAAGACCGGCAGACACAGGCTAATTTCTGCTAGAAAATGCTGGTCTCCAGGCAAATAAGTTCTAAAAAGAGATACTCCGATAATAAAACAGGATTTTTTTTCTTTTCAGCCCTTCTGTTCGCAAGTAAAAGAAAGCCCCCTCAAATACACAAAATAATACAAAATATAGACAAGGGACATACTTAGCCTAGATATTATTCAAAAAAACAAACCAAAAAAACAAACAATTTCACTTAGCTTGTAGATGCCTTTCACAGGAAGACCTACAGACAATGGCTAATTTCTGCTACAAAATAAAGGTTTCTGGGCAAATTGTCAGGAAAGGTTGCCTTTTTGTTGATTCATACCAAAATCCGGATAATCCAAGAAGATATGAAAAACATGAGGGATCTAGCAAAGCTTGAGGAATGGCTTGGTAACTAAGATATAATACTAAAAAATGCAGTTATGCATTTGGACTGCAAAACTGCAAGGGTTTTGTCCTTCTTCTAAGGATAAAACGAGTGGGATCTGGGGGTGATCGTATCTGATGATCTTAAGGAGGCCAAACAAGTAGATAAGGCAAAGGAAAAAGGCAGAAAGATAGATGCACAGGGAGAGTAAATTTTAGCAGACATAACAAAAGGTGATATTGTCCCTGAATAAATCCCTGATGAGACCTCATTTGAAATACTGTATACAATTCTGAAAACCACACCTTCAAAAGATCAATAGTCTTCATATAAAGCATATAGAGACAGAATTACAGATCTAAACATCTAAATTCTAGAGGAAAGGCAGGATAGGAGGAAATATGGCAGAGACATTTGAATAAAAAATAATCAAAATCCACCACACACAATGAGTAAGGGGACTAGAGATCTGGATCGGGCAGTGTGATAAGTATTCCTTTTGCCACTTGTTTTTCTGAATGATTTATATGGAAAAAAAAAAAAAACCTCTAACAAGGGATAAGTCCATGTGAGGCCAATGATTAAAATAAGAGCTTCAGTTATGATATAAATTGGCAGTGTTGTGAAGGTCTCTAGACCCCTTACTCTTTTGTGTGGGTGCATTGTGTGGTAGATTTTGGTTACTTTTGATTAAAATGGCACTAAGGCCTTTTGTTCATAAATTTAGAGAGACGTTTAAATACCTCCAAGATATCAATGCACAGGAAGAAGGCCTCTTTCAATAGAAAGGAGGCTCCGTAACGAGGGTACAGGGGATGAGAGTGAAATAGGATAGACTCGGGCCTAATCTAAGAAAACATTTCTTTACCGAGAGGGTGGTAGAGCCATGCAACAGCCTTCCCAGTTGAGGGGGGTGGAAACAAGAAGAGCATCTGAATTCAAGAAAGCATGGGATAAGCACAGGGGTTTTCGGAGGGAGTGGTAGGGATTTTAGAACTTAGATGGTGTGGACAGACAGACTATATGGGCAGTCTGTCTTTTTCTGCCACCACATTTCCATGTTTTTAAAAGATAGATAGATGTTTCCTCATCTTGATCTTATGGGCTCCTTTGCTATGATACAGTTAAAATATGATATTTCTAATAATTCAGTTTCTTCTGCATCAGGTAAATAACTGTTGCTTTTAGTGAACAGAAGTATTGGTGAATAGGACCATTAAGGGTGATACTATAGCGATACTCTAACAGACCAGCCTAAGAAATTTTGAAACATGAGTATTTGAGATCATACATGTCTCTTTTTCAGATGTCAATTTTAAATGTCTTTTATTGCATCACATTTTTTATTGAAATTGGGGCAGATTTTCAAAGGGTTACGCGCTTAGCCCCCGAAAAGCTGCCCCTTCCACCCCCCTGTGCGCGCCGAGCCTACCTTGTATAGGCTCGGCGGCGCGTGCAAGCCCCGAGACGCATGTAACTCCCAGGGCTTTCCTGGGGAGGCGTGTCGGGGGGCATTCCAGGGGCAGGGCCATGGTTCTGACCCAGGGGCGTTCCAGGGCGCGGCTGTAGCCTACGGACCAGCCCTGGACCAGAACATGGCATGCCGGCAGCCAGTGCGAGCAGGCGTAACTTGTAAAATAAAGGTGTGGGGGGGGGGGGGGGAAGTTGGGGGGACTGTAGGAAAGTTCCCTCCGAGGCCGCTCCAATTTTGGAGCGGCCTCGGAGGGAACGGAGGATGGCTGCAAGGCTCGGCACGCGCAGGCTGCCGATTTTGCCCAGCCTTGCGCGTGACGACCCTTTATTTTATAACATGCGTGCGGCAGCGCGCACATGTTATAAAATCGGGAGATTTGTTCACGCCGGGTGGCGCAAACAAATCTACTCCCGCACGCACCTTTTAAAATCTACCCCATTATTTTTTAGTTACTGCTTTCTCTGAATACTCTCATTCCATATATTATTAGATGCTGCTTTTAATACTAATCTTTTCACTGCAAGTACTATTCTGTGATTAAGGAAGTTATAGACTTTTGCATACAATGTCAAAAGACAGTATACTCCCATTGCAAGCAACAGTATTAAAAAAAAACAGTCAGATTAACTAATTAAGGATTTTTTTTCTACCTTTGCACTAATAAAAAAAAAAAAAAGTCCTTCTGGTTTTTTTTCCCATTGGTACAAACTGGGAAAAAAACTCTTTGGTACATCAGCCCCTTAAATTCTATTTCTGTCTTTGAAACTGGGTCTCCACCTGCATACTACTGTTCAAACAGCGATATTAATTTATTTACAATAATTTGCAAAATTGTCTTTTGAAAAAAAACAAAAGCATTTTTCAAGGTTCTCGTTAGTAGGATGAATAATTCATTGTCTCCAAGATAAAAGGCAGCCTTATGTTGCCTAATCTATGTATCGCACTAGCTTTATTCCTACAGGACACATCTGCTCATTAACGGAAAACAATGCAAACAACCGGCCTTGTTTATTCGTATTATACATCACAATGTAAACGAATATTAATATCAACACAGAACAGAACTGATTTCCTTTAATACTGACAGTATCTTCTGCAACGGCATTTTAAATTCCATATAGTTCATCTCGACATTTGTATAGGACTCTCCACACAGATGGAAACCCATAAATGTGATCAGGCTTCAGTTTTTTGTTTTTTTTTTTACATGAACCCAACTTCCTTACATCACTGTATCCACATACCAAGGCTTGATTTTCTTAAATTTTACATTCATACAAAGACACATTTTTGCAGGAGTATCACAGAGAGAAGCATGGCTATGACTAGCCATGGAACAAAAGGTCCCTCCATCCTAAGCAGCATCCAGGCAACCTTAGCAATAACTGCTGCCATCACTCGGTTACTTTAACATTAGACTTAATGCCAACATTCCCTATAAAGCTTGTTCTAGCTCAGTTAATTTATCTTAATGTAACCACACGTCATTAAGAGTCAGCTTTAAGGATCGGGCAAAAGTAGGGTGGGGGAGAGGAAAAAGCTTGACAATCAGTTTGCTTGCACAAACTACTTTAGCAAACCTTTTGCTCAAGAATTTAATTTTTTGCAACTTCTAGAAGAAATAAAATCCACAGAAAAATTGTGGAGGCAGAGTCTTTTGTAAAAAGCACCATATGGAGGCCGATATTCAGCAGCCATTTAGATGGGAACTGGAAGGTTATCCATCTAAATGGCTTAGCTGCGATATTAAATGAATTATCTGGCTGGAATAAGGCTGGATAAGTTGGGGGTGTTCTGTTGGTGGCCAAGAGGTGTTCTGGAGAGGAGCAGAGTTAACTGGCTAAGCTAATTCTGGTCTTGCTGTAGGGCTAACTTTAAGATGGCCAGATATATTCAGTGTTGCTTAACTTTGCCTAGCTCTTATACTTAGTGAAAGTCCTATAATGCTTTTTACACAAGTTGTTTATTCAATATTTCTTTAAAACTAAGCTGTCTAAATTTAGGATCTTGCACTATATACGATCATACCACACTATCAATGATTCTGAAAGATGTAAACTGCCTGACGATCATATTATTCAATGATACAAAACAAGCTTCTTCAAATGCAGACAAATCACAGCATTCCTAACATAGGTTACCACCTCAGACAGTTTCAAAGTGGCTGTTGGTACTGTACTGTATCAATCACAACCTTCTACCCATACACCACTGTATTCCAGTGTACCTTAATAGTGCACCCACAAATTCAAATCAATCGTATCACTGGTCAATAATTCATATGAATAAGTTTTTGCCAAGTATATGTAGGCCCCTCACTCTAAGGGTCTGTCAAATCTCACAGACTCCTAAATTGGTACGAGGCCACCTTACTTTAATTATAACATCATTTTTTTAGGGTTTTACTTTTTATATTCAAACTTCCTCATATCAGTCAAACTGTTCAATGATCACTTTAACCACGTTCAATCATCGCTTTCATAACACCACAGTTAAAAGGGAGATCAGCCAAAATTGGAGCAGATGAGTAGTGATTGTTCCTCTCGTATCTTTTAACTGTGGTGTTATGAAAGCGATGATTGAACGTGGTTAAAGTGATCATTGAACAGTTTGACTGATATGGGGAAGTTTGAATATAAAAAGTAAAACCCTAAAAAAATGATGTTATAATTAAAGTAAGGTGGCCTCGTACCAATTTAGGAGTCTGTGAGATTTGACAGACCCTTAGAGTGAGGGGCCTACATATACTTGGCAAAAACTTATTCATATGAATTATTGACCAGTGATACGATTGATTTGAATTTGTGGGTACTGTACTGTAGTCATTCAGTGTTGGCCACATGCTCCCAAATATCAACCTGTAATGCTGGAAGTTGTAGCAAAAAGCTCACCTCAACAATGGGAGACAGATCCAGTGAGAATACGTTGATGTAGAGAAACTTTCTGCATTCATAGGCAAGACAGAGAGAGGTCCATATTGACAGCTTAGCTGGCTAGCTAAGTTACCTGCATAAACTTATCCGACTAACTTAGCAGTGATATCCAGTGGTGCGACTGTGCCACTTAATATACCTGAATACATTTTAAGTTAACTGGGTAAGTTTATCCTAACTTACGGGCCGATATAGTAAAAGTGGCGGGAGTGCGGGCGAGCGCACAGGCCACTCTCCTGTGCGTGCGATTCAGGGGGGAAGAATATGCTAATGAGGGCCCACGGTAAAAAGAGGCTCTAGGGACACTAGCGCGTCCCTAGAGCCTCTTTTTTGACAGGCGCGGCGGCTGTCAGCGGGTTTGACAGCCGATGCTCAATTTTGCTGGCATCTGTTCTCAAACCCGCTGACAGCCACGGGTTCGGAAAATGGACGCCGGCATAATTGAGCGTCCATCTTCCGACCCGCGGACCGATTTTCAATTTTTTTTTTTCAGTTTTTTTTTGGGGGGGGGGGCCTCCGACTTAATATTGTTATGATGCATGATATTAAGTTGGAAGGTGCACAGAAAAGCAGTTTTTACTGCTTTTCTGTGCACGTCCCCAGCGCCGGCAGAAATTAACGCTTACCTTTGGGTAGGCACTAATTTCTTAAAGTAAAATGTGCGGCTTGGCTGCACATTTTACTTACCGTATCGCGCGGGAATACCTAATAGGGCCATCAACATGCATTTGCATGTTGCAGGCGCTATTAGTTTCGGGGGGGTTGGACGCGCGTTTTCGAGGCACTATTACCCCTTCCTGAATAAGGGGTAAAGCTAGTGTGCCGAAAAAGCGCGGCCAAACGCGGGCTAACAGTGCGCTCCGCCGTAAGTAGCCAGATAAGTAGCTCCTCCCTGTTATGCCTCTGCCCCGCCCATCACTTAGCCAACTAACCAATTAGCCGGATAATTAACCAGCTTAAATGGCGTCCACTCAGCACAGCTGGATATTCAGCTGCTGCCACTTAGCCGGATAAGTCACCACCTAAGCAAGGTAATTGTCATTAAATATCGGGGCCATAATTTCCAAGGATCCCAAATAATGATCCATATTGACAAGGTAAACATAAAGCCTTTCTTGCTGCATCCAAATCTCTTGAGGTGGCATCCTCGAGTAGATGTCACACATGGAAACATCAGGATATTTGCTTAGGCAACAGTAGCACTCTTGCTAATGATCCATTGTCCATGGTGATGATACATGGTCATTCTCTTCGGGTGCAAAATAAGCAAAAAGAATAAGTCAAAAGACATTTTCTTCAGAAAGAAAGCTGTAGCGAAGACAAGTCCAAGTGGGCTGAAGGCCTAGCTCAAAATGGTGCAGTGCAGCAGAGGGCCTTCTACAACAAGAAAAAAGGAAACCTCAAAAAGCAAGAAAATGCCCAAGGCCACAAATGGAGACAAGCAAGAAAAAAATAATAGGAGTCCATTGAGATGCTTCTCCTCAGACGATGGACAAAATTGAAAGAGTGGCAGCCGGATCTCTTTAAAGAAATAGCTTCTGAGCTTGTGCAGAAAGCTCGTGTGGTGTTCTTTGGAGGATGTGCACAATACAGATTAGGTGATTCAAATAGTCGCCGACTACTTCTTACAAGAACATTCAGATTTACAAATATTTAAGGCAGAAGATAGGTATTGGTTGAATTGCTTCATATGTAATAAGATAAACAAATTAAGAAATAAGAAACAAAGTTAGTGGAGATTATTGGTTCTGGCTACATTACGTCCATTGTACTTGAGTACAAACAGGTGGTTTCCCATATTATTTTCCTTTTTGAAAAGGAATTATAACATACAGGAGAATAGAAAGATAGATAAAGCTTTTTAAGGACAGGTTTGTTATCAACAGACAAAGGAAATTTTGCATTTTCCATTTAATTTTCATAATTACACAACCAAAAACAATACATGATCAATGCACTTATCTTAAAGTTTACTTTTTTTAGTAATATCTTTACATTTTGTTCAAAACAAACATAACAAATCAATACTTTCTAGAGTGCAAAAATGCTTATTAAAACATTTCAACCACAGAGCTGAATATGTAGTTTGTTTTTAACTGCATTATGTAAATGCAACAAGAAAATACTTTCTAGTGTATTAGAAATGTGCATACATTTTCTTCTCCTAGCAAAAGGACCACAGTTCATGTTCATTTGTACAAGCTCATGGTTGGGCTTTGATACATGCACATGTAAGCGTCACAGAGGAGTCTTCGGGCACATCCTTGGATATTTCTTGGATCTAGTGCATGTAGTTCTTCAGGAGACATTTTCAAGTACTCTCCCACTTCTGGGCATGGAGTAACTTGTGGAATGTTAAAACCATTTTGACCTCCTAATAATAATAAAAGAAAAAGACATTTTCTGATGAATGTTTTCTATTTAAAATGCCCGACACATACTAAGACCAAACACGTATTCCAGTTTCAGATAACATATGACAATCCTAATGCCTTCTAGGGCTCATTTCCTGTGGTGAAAATCAAAGCAATATGGATGTCAAAGGTCAAATAGATAGGGTGCAGCGTATACAGAGAGGATAATTTCCAAAGCCATTTTTGTGTGTAAAATAAACTGTGCTTGACCCATGGGAATGTCCTTTTATAAAATTAACGGTGCGATATGTGGGTGCCTTATGCATGTGTTGCTTGCATGCATACAAATTTATCC
Organism: Rhinatrema bivittatum; assembly: GCF_901001135.1. Lineage (NCBI taxonomy): Eukaryota > Metazoa > Chordata > Amphibia > Gymnophiona > Rhinatrematidae > Rhinatrema > Rhinatrema bivittatum. The sequence goes on along the minus strand of NC_042621.1, from coordinate 73,019,708 downwards.
ACAATGAGCAAAGGTGTTCGTGAGGGAGGCACTTAGTCGCATACCTCTGCAATTTCATAAGAATGTACTCAAATTTTCTCCAAAGCTTAGTGTAAAAATACATAGAAATGAAAGGCCAGGAAAAAATTTTGCAGGTGAAGCCCCTTTCTACTGGATTAACTTGATGTGTTTCCGATTTGCTTTTGGGATCTAGATTCTCTTCATCAGGTCAAAACAAAATAAGCAGTTAATAGATAAATTATAGTTTGTATTACATTGCTGGTGTAGAATAAGAAGTACGTGGGGGGTCAGTAGAGTGGAAAAGAGTGATCTTAGAGTGGTGAAACTAATGAAGGGAAAGTAGCTGTCATACTGCTAGTTAGAAATGTAGTAATTTAGTCTAATAAAAAGGTATCACTTACAATCTTTTTGTTGACCTTTTATTTCCCTACATCCAGGTGGCTCACAGAGCAAACACATTACTTTATTCACAACATATAAACTGCAAGTCAAAAGATAATTACCATCCCGGTCTGCCATGCTGTCAAAGAAGAGCCAAGCATTGTCATCTCTTCCGTATTTAACAAATGCTACATAGTGACTTGTTTCTATACAAAGAACTGCAAATAGTTCCATCTTCTGGTATGGTATATAGCCATGTCTCCAGTCCCAGTCAGGCAGATCTTTTGGAAGCGACACTGGGTTGAACTTGTGGACTTGTCTCTTAGGATGCAGGTGTACCTAAATTCAAGTTCATTTTTTTAAATTATTACCACTACCTCTTGGAAAATAATGTACCATTATTATCAAGATATTATCAAGAGCGAGACGCATGAAAAGTATAATTGTGGGATGGGTGAGTGAGTGTGAGAGTTGGAGAGCTGATAGGATGTCAAAAGGCAGAAAGATGGAGACTGGCAAAGGGGTGAGAGACAGAAGTGGGAGATAGAGAAACAAGAAAGCACGTTTGCTTACCATAAATGGTGTTCTCCATAAACAGCAGGATGAATTTGCAATGACATGTGGATGATATCTGATGGTACCAAACGGACCCTTCTAAGCTCATACAGCTTTTTGTACTACTGAGCAAGTGTGGAAATTCCCACATAGGATTTGTCGCATGAGAGCCCTCAGTCGATTTCATAACTAAGTCTAGCTAACTAGTTGACTCTCTAGGGAGGCAGGTGGGTATTTAGCATGGCTAATTCATCCTGCTATCTATAGAGAACAATGTTTACAGTAAGCAAACTTGTTTCCTTTGTCAACAAGCAGGGCTAAATTAGCCATGATACATGGAGAGTCCCAAGTTGGGGGTTGCAGTGGAGCATTTAATGAATAAGCAACCTGGACCCTACTGTGGAGAGCCTGGTGAACAGGCCATGCAAAAAACTGCTTGTCCAAATTTACTGACACTCTTTGAAAGATTGTCCAGACAGTAATGGGATGAAGAGATGTACAATGGATGTCCAAGTTGCAGCCTTGCAGGTATCTTCAAGAAGTACAGCTCACAGATGAGCAATTGATGCAGTCATAGCTTTAAATTGATGGACTTTGGATTTTCAGTCTGTAATCTGTAAGCCTGCTAGCGTGTAACAATGTACAATACAGTCTGATAACCAATTGGACAATGTTCGTTTGGCAACGAGTATGCCCAGTCAGTCAGTATCTTAAGAGACAAATAGTTGAGAGGCCTGATAATGTGACAGAGTTCTTTTCCTATAGTAAACCAAGGCTCTCTTACAGTCTAAGGAATGAAGGGCCTTTTCACTTTCATGTACATTATAAGTAACAAGATGGCTTGATTAACATGGAAAGCAAAGACTACTTTGGGTGGGTGTGGAGCACCACCCTATTGTGAAAGAATTGCATATAAGGGGAGTAATGAACTAAAGCCTGGAGTTCACGGACTCTTCTGGCTGACATGATTGCAACAAGGAATAATACTTTCCATATGAAAACTTTGAGAGAAGCTGACTCAAATTGTTCAAAGGATGGCTTCATAAGTTGTGCTAGAACTACATTTAGGTCCCATGGAACAGGTGGTTTGGTATGCCATAAGCCTTTCATGAACTGGGATACCAATGGATGAGTGGAGACTGGCCTACCCTCAGTTTGAATATGGTAGGCTACTATGGTACTAAGATGTACTCTCACTGACAAGGTACTGAGACCTGAGGGAGAAAGACAGAACAAGTACTTAAGTAGCTTTTTTGGTTCATATGTGAATGGGTCCAAGGAACTCCAACAACACCCATGGAGAATGGTTTCCAATGAAATCTGCAAGTTCTCCTAGTTAATGGCTTCCTAGTGGATACTATTATATCCTCCATGTCTTTGGGTGAGGAAAATAGGAGAATCAACAAATGCTCAACATCCAGGCTGTCAAGCTGAGGGAGGGAAGGTTTGGATGATACAGACGTCTCTCTTCTTGAGTTAATAAGGATGGATCTGTCCTAGGATGAATTGGAGGGCTACTGGAGTGTTGGAGCAGGTATGCAAACCACATTTTTTTCTGAGCCACACTAGTGCAATAAGAAACAGGTGGGCTCAATCTTTGAGCCCTTTTTGCACCATTCCAGCTCTTAATGAAATCAGTGAAAAAACATATGAGAGCTGCATTCCAGTTGATCAGAAAAGCATCCTAAGCTGATCTGATTTTGCTGGGAAGAATGGAGAAAAATCTTTCCACCTGTCTGTTTTCCTCTGATGTGAAGAGGTCTATTAATGGATGCCCTCAGCAACTGAACAGACTTTCAGCCAGTTTGTTGCAGGAACCATTCACAAGGACGAAATGGTCTGCTAATGTGTTGGCAATCCTTGGAAGGTAGGCTGCTTGATGTTGGACATACCCATTACCATATGTCTTTTATTGCCTCTTAGCATAGAGTTCATGATCCTGTGTTACCTTGTTTATTTATGTAGAACATGGTTATTTGGTTTTCAGTTGGAATAAGAATGCATTTCCACTGGAGGATATGCGTGAAAGTTGTTAGAGCATATTTGATGACTCGCAGTTCTAGAAAGTTGATCTGAAATTCTCTTTTGGCTAATAACTAAGTCCCTTGAGTTCAGAAGGGGCCTGTGTGGACTCTCCATCTCTTGGGAGAGGTGTTTGTTGCCAATACCATTTGATGGGGAAACCTGATGGAGTGGTGCCACCTCTTGAAGGACTAAAGGGTCCAGCCACCAGCAAAGCTCGTTTCATTCACTGTGGTCATCAAGGGCAGAATTAACTGGTCCCACTGGGAGTTTCCACTGTAAGAGTCACATGTGAAAGTAAGTGAATGAAAATACATGAACTGCCACAGCCATGTGGCCCAGAACAACCAGAACTTCTCTAGCTGTTGCATGATCAGTGTTCAGCAATCGATGAACAAGGGACTCTGGTGAGCAGCAATACTTGCATTAAGCATGGAGCTCTGGAACAACTTTTTACCAAAACCCTTCCATGGTATAATATTTGAAAATACTTGTTTTCTTTGTTATTTTAACTACTGACTCCACTACAGCTGATTGATGAGGTAGCTGCACTACTCCAAAACGTGGCGTTTTCTGGACTCTGTACATGGAGGTCTAATTTCCTTGTTCTGGGGCATGGGAAATTGGATTCTCTTCCATTATTATTTGTAACTCTTGTAGAATTGCATGAATTGGAATGGCTGCAGGCCTTGCCAGGTTATCTAAAATCTGGGGAAGGCTGAAGGCCTCTGCACGAGGATCCTTGTCCTTTACCTGAGCACTTTACCCAACTTGTCCAGAACCTGGAATAAGAGAGGTCCTTCATTGGATATGAATGTTCTAGAGGTTCAGGTAGAGGATCGGAGGGTATTCCTGTGAAACCTTCCTGAGATCCTAGAGTGGACAAAACACTAATCCATGTAACCAATGATGAAGTAGGCTATTGATGAGAGATCATTGATCTCCTCAGAGGAGTGAATTCCTGGTGTACATCCTCTCATTCGTTGGTCTCCACTGCAAGTGCAAACCAGAGACTAGAAGCACCTCACGGGGGTTCTGATGGAATACCCATTTGTTCAGAGGTACTGGTACTCCTTCCTGCAGAAGTAAATCTGATAAAACCTGGAAAGGAGAGGTTGAAGAGTACCCACCTTATCCTTAGCTGCCAGAGAGGTAAAGAAAGTCTTCACCAATTCCGCCCCTTGGTCCAAGGGCTGACGTGCCTTTTGGCCAAGCATTGGAGATGGAACATCTTCATCAGATACCAAGATGGAATCTCCTTGAACATCCTTTGGACTTTGCAAATGGGATCTAACATATATAGGCATAGGCCTTGCTCCAGTAACCTTGATGGTGACACTGTTCTAGAAAACTGGCAGGATAAGTGGACCATATTTCCTCCTGCCCATGAAAAACTTACCATATATAAGTAACTGGTGATCTAGTGAATGGCTGCATCAGACGCTCCACAGTCCGGTGCACCAACAATGAAGCAACTTGCTCAGATGCTTGAAGTATCGCGGGAGAAAGCATTAATGGCATTGAGGATCAATGCATAGCATGCTTTGGGGCTCAATGTATGAATGCATAGTGGCCTTCTGCATCAACAACACTAGGGCTCGATGAGCCAGAGAATGGTGTGATGGTTGCATCGATGGTGCCCAGACTTGATGCTTTTTCAGTGCCTGTTGCACTGCCAGCTCCAAAGAGTGACTTTTTTTTTCCTTAGTAGTGCACATTTTGTTTATGTAACCCCGAGGACTCAGCTTGTTCCAAAGAGGAAGACTTCCTCGAGGAGCTCCTGCTCAACTCAGCACCCAGGGGGAAGACAGACTGCAAGCAGCTCTTCAGAGAATTATGTAGTTCCCCCATTTTTAAGCCCTGCACTTCTAGGAATGTGGAGATATCTGGGGTCACAGTGGTAGCAATTTGTCTGGTCATGATTTGGTCTGAGACAGTGGTAACAGATGTCATGTCCATTTGTAATGGACATTTTCCTACTGCATATATGGTTTTTTGAAGCCACTAATGGTGGGCTTGTTGGACATGGACATCTTGCAAATAGTTTTTAGTACTATTAAAAAAAAATAAAAATAAAAAAAAGTGCTGTTTGGGGGGTTGCCAAGGCAGCAAGGTATCTTAATAACTGAAAAAAATATAAAAGAAGAAATATACTGAAAGATATCAATCAAGAAAACACAGAGATATAAGGTACATAATTGTGCTGATCGTGGATGAAAAAAGGACTGAGGGGGTTTACGAGTTCTTGGAGGAGAAGTCCATTACCTGCTATTAATTAAGTTGACTTAGAAAATAGCCACTGCTATTACTAGCAACAGTAGCATGGGATAGACTTAGTTTTTGGGTACTTGCCAGGTTCTTATGGCCTGGATTGGCCACTGCTGGAAACAGGATGCTGGGCTTGATAGACCCTTGGTCTGACCCAGTATGGCAGGTTCTTATGTTAATGCCCGCACTGGAATTCCTACACATTTATTTATTTATTTATTCGTAGGGTTTTATATACCGTTATTCGGTAGAGCCATCATAACGGTTTACAAATCTGCAATTATCATCCAACATATGCAATTATCTTACAATCACATGGAGTTAACATAGTAGTGGGAACAGTAGGGTTTTGTGAACAATCAACATATTTTCTTAGTCGTTGAATAACAGAATATTGCGGAGAACATTTTCAAAGAACCTAACGGATCAAGGGAGTGAGCAGGGAGGGGTAGAAAAGGAGGGAACATCAGGAGAGCATGAAGGAGGAGGATTATGCTTGCGAGTTCTGTTGAGTGCTGGGATGATCAGGTGTCAGATAGTTAGAATAGAGTTTGCGGAATAAAAATGTTTTTAGGTCTTTTTAAAATGTTTTTTGGATGTGCTGAGTCCTCAATTCTATGGGTAGGGTGTTCCAAGTTTTGGGGGAAGCAATGGAAAATGCTCTGTCTCGCGTAGTTGAAAGATGAGCGTCTCTTAAGGTGGGGATGTTTAGGAATCCTGTGTTGTTGGAGCGTAGGTTTCTTTGTGGGTTTTGGGGGTAATGTTTAAGCCTTTTAGTCCATGAAGATCATCATTTAAGATTTTATGAATGATGGTCATAGATTTGTAGGTAATTCGTGCAGAAATAGGAAGCCAGCATACACATGCTCAGTAGAGCAAAAAGCTTTATGAGCTTAGGGAGAAGGATCCATTCAGCACTATTGGATGACATCGCCCATATGTCATAGCTAATTATGGTTGTCAATAACTAGAATAAAACAGAGGAGTAAGACCAAGAGATAGGGAGGAAGTGATAGAGGAATAAAAGACCAAAGCAAATGCAGAGAGAATGGTGATGAGATGCTGATGGAGAGATGAGGAGGTGGCAGAGAAGAGAAAATTGAAGAGAGATGATATATGAGTAGGTATCAGAAGTAAAGCTGGAAGAAGAAGAGGAGAAAAAATGAGAAAGATGGAAAGGGGAACAAGGACAAATCATCTAAAGAAGACAAGATAAAATCAAAACAGTGCACTGAAAAAAGACAAAGGTAAAAAAATATGTATTTTCAATTGAAATATATTATGTGACTTTATGGTTTTAAATGATCTTGAAAATTATTTTACTTTTAAAACTATTCAAAATGATTTAAATTGTTATGCATTGATTATGTACACTTGAATTTTTAAATGTATATTTATGATCACTGATATTTTGCTATTACTCCTGTTTGGTCTTTCTCCTAAAATATTTAGAAAATTCTTTTTGGGGGCTGGAGTAAGAGAGAGTTGTAACATTTAGGCTCTACCCACCTTTAGGCTCCCTGAAATCAGCAGTGCAAAAAATTAAAGGTCATCTAACACCCATATTTATCATAATGAACCGAGTTACTCCCAGTCCTTCAAGAACCAATTCTCCATGGAGTGTCCTGCCCAAGTCTTCAGTGAGACCTTGCTTTTCAGAACAGCCAGAGTGCTGTATCCCATGCTTTCAGGGAAGCCCAAACATACCTGGGGTGGGGGTGGAAGGGGCAGGCAAGGAGAAGCAAGGAAAAATAATAATCTGCTATGATTGGAAGCAAAGGACTCTACTGCTCTTTTGTGCAATCTGCATAATAAGAAACACAACAAACCCCCTCCCTCCTCAGTTACACATACCTGTGTGTTGCAGGTTTTACAAAACTGCTTGATTTTTCCAAAGGAAATGTCAGTGTCATCATAACACTCCCTGCACTCGTACATTGCAAGCCCTCCGCATATTCGACACTGCCGAGGAGCTAAATGTTGGAGACAAGAAAGACAAAAGGCGGCAACAAGCAAGCTGCGTCATTATCCAGGGCCTACACACAGGGAACCAGATACAAACCTCCTGCATTTTCAAAATGTCACAATCCCAAAATATAAAGTAGCTAGAAGTAACAAAAAACACACACTTAGCACACACTCTCATTGTATGGATTTTTAGTATTTCATTTTTTCTTCTTTAGATAATACAAAAGGAATTTTCTTAAAGCACTGAAAATGTTCCTTAACCAGATTTTCAGCTGCATGCAATTCTGTAATCACCTTGAGGCCCTTATTCAGACATAGTCCGATAACAAAGTTAGCCAGATATATTCAACAGTGCAGCCGCCCTACTGAATATATAGCCAGCTAATTTTAGGGCAGCTCTTTGGTCTGACCAGACTTGGGCTGGCTAAGCCATCCAGCTAACTCTGAATATCGGACATAGCAGCTTAACTTAGCCGGCTAACGCAACTCCTCCCAGTTACGCCCCCCAACATAGCCTGCTAGAATTTAGCAAGATACATGCCCATATCTTAGCCAGCCAAATGCTTTTCAATAGAGACTTCCTTCAGTCTTTAGTTTGTAAGAAAGTGGTACAGTCTACCATACAAATCTGTGCTTGGATATTTATGAAAGCAATTCTTTTAAGCCAGCTTCTTCTAAGCAATATGAAAAATATCTGGGCCTGTGGCAAATCCCTCCCGCCACCTGAATGCGTCTGCCTGGTGATCCCTGAAGCCAATATGAAGGTATTACAAATACTGTGCTGTTGTTACTCTTCAGTCGGTAAATGCTGAACTTTGACTGATAATAGCCAGCAGCCCAAACTTGCTCCCATGGCAGTTTACTGGTACAAGCCAATTAATATTGGCTTGTACCAGTGGGATGTACTAAAGCTACTCCTGAATAGAGTGGGAGGCTGCCCACGGTCCGATCAACACCACATGTGCGAAGGCTGCATCCTCCTGGGCTTGCACATTCAGGCGGTAATGCCTGGAAAAGGTGTGTAAGGAGGACCACGTCACAGCTTGGCAAAACTCTACGGGAGACAACCATCTAATTCCACCTATGATACTGCCTGAACCCTAGTGGAATGAGCCCTAACCTGACTAGGCAATGGCTGCTCAGCATCCATATACATGGCCATAATAACCTCCTTAATCCTGGAGAATAAACAGCTGGTCCATCTTCCTGAGAGATTTAGAAACCTCCAAATAGTCATGAAATGCTGCTTGACACCCAAGGCCCGTAACAAGCGATATTCATCCACTCCCTCTTCCTGTCCAGAGTCGGCAGGGAAATTGATTAATACAAGCGAAAAAAAAAGCAGAACAGTTTGCAGCTAGACTGCTCCCAGAGCCACTCACAGAAACGGTTCCTGGCAAGACACAGCCCGCAGTTCGGAATTCTACGTGCAGAGCATGTCCTTTAGTAACCTCAAGGAAAGACTACACAGTGGTCGAAAGATGGGAACACAGAACCAGATTACGAGTCCACATGGGTACCAGTAACCGGAAGGGGGATGAAGATGCTTCACCTTTTCAAGAACCAGGCCACAACCGGATGGGCCAACAAGGATTCACCATTCACGTAAGCTCGGAAACAGTCAAGAGCCGCCATCCATGTTTTCAAGAATTAAGGGCCAAGTCCTTAAACAACCCATCCTGCAAAAAATTCAAACCGAGTGGGATTTTAACCGAACGAGGATGAAGCCTTCATTCCTCACACCAAGCCTCAAACACTCGCCAACACAAACATTGGCTAGGGATGTGAATAACGTTTGCGCTTGAAGCAAGGTAGAAAACAAAGCAGTGGACTATCCACGCTTCAGTAACCAAGCCCTCGCAAGGGCCACACCATAAGACAAAAAAAAAAAAATCGGATCTTTGAGATGAATAGACCCCTGCCGTAGCAGATCCATGTGGACCAGTAATTGGAGAGACTATTCCACCAGAAGCCTCTGCAGATCTGCATGCCACAGCCTTCTGGGCTAATCTGGCCTCACCAGAAATAGCAACCCCACGTGTCTCTTGAACCTCCGTATCATTTTACCCAACATGAGCCACGGGGAAAAGGGAATATAAAAGCTTGCCTTCCGGCCACTCCTGCACAAGGACATCAATGACCGAAAACTTCAGATCTCTCCTGTGAATGAAGAAGTGAGGAACCTTCTCATTGTGTGATGTCGTCAGCAAGCCTAGAAACAGGAGGTCCCAGTGGCCCACTATGAGCTGGAACGCTTTGTTGTTCAATTCCCATTTTCCTGGATCCAGACTTGGTCTGCTGAGTTAAATAGACTCTTACATTGTCTTTTCCTGCAATGTGTGAGGCTGAGCTCTCCTGATGTTGTACTTCCGCCCATTCTATGAGTTGGGCTATTTCCTGCAACATTTGCTGGCTCTTGGCTCCTTCCTAATCGATGATGTAAGCCACTGTCATTGCACTGTCCAACATCATCTGGACCACTCGACCTTGCAAGCGGTCACCGAATCGCAAGCATGCCAACCAAACAGCATGGAGTTCCAACTGATTGATTCTCTAGAGATACTCCTCTGTACTCAATTGCCCCTGTATTGTTAACTCCTGAATGTGAGCCCCCCCCCCCCCCAAACCTGAAGGCTTGCATCAATCGAGAGTAGTAGCCAGTCTGGTGTTCATAGAGGGAACGCCTTTCGTTAGATGATCCGCTTGTGGCCCCCACCACAGCTGGATGCTGATCTCCATTGGTAACTGAAGCCGTATCGAGTAGTCCTGAGACTGTACACTCCAACATGTAAACAATGTGTGCTGAAGAGGATGATTATGCGCAGACGGGGGAAATTTCTGACCACCTTGGATCTGTCTGAAGCATACCTGGAAATTCCCATTTGACTAGAGCACCAATGTTTTCTGCACAGCCATTATCACTGAGCGCAATGTTTCCATGCGAAAATGAGCCACCCGCAAATGACGGTTGACCCCTTTTGAGGTCCAGGATGGAACAAAAGTAGTCCTTTTTGGGCACAACAAATAAATGGAATATCAACTTGTATTTTTTTGAGATGTGGGCAATGAAACCACAGCCCTCAGACTGAGGAGTCTTGACAATGTACACTCCACTGTCAGCTTCTTCTGCGGGGAGTGGCAGGGAGACACCAAGAACACGTCCCGAGGAACACTGCAAAACTCCATCGCATATCCCTTTCATATCACCTCCAGGACCCACTAGTCCAATGTGACTTTAACCCAACTCCGATAAACAAGAGAGAAGCACCCCCTTATTTCCTGTTCCTGGGGGTGGGTTGGCAAACGTTCATTGAGATGCTCGGGAAGTTCTGCTACCCAAGCACGCACTCCCATCTGGGCTCTCTGGGATGAAAGAAATGAGACCTTCCTAAAGGTTGAGTCCTCTGAAAGGTCGCTCCTCTGTAGGGTTGAAAACGTTTGGATCCCCTAGCATGACTTCTCATGCCAAAGGAGTGTGGCGCTGTTTCTTATCCTCCAGCAACTGAGGAATTGGGGATTTGCTCCACTTATTGGCCAGTTTCTCCAACTCGCTCCCAAACAAAAGAGAGCCTTTAAAGGGCAATTTTGTAAGGATAGCCTTGGAGTGCATTGGCTGACCAATTTCTCAACCATAACTGACGCCTGGCCGCCATCACCGAAGCCACCCCTCTGGCTGACTTGCGAACCAAATCGCAGTCCGCGTCTGTCAAAAACGCAGCTGCTGGCTCCATAACTGCCCTGGAATTTACTCCAGAATCACTGACCTCCTGAGAGAGAAGCAAACAAGAGCAATTCACTAGGGAACAAAAAGAAGCTATCTGTAAGGTCATACTCAAATGCTTACTTAAGGATGGCCTCAATCCTTCTATTGTGCACATCCTTCAAGACTGCTCCTCCTTCTATGGGGATAGTCATCCACTTGAAGACGGCACAGACAAGTGTGTCTACTTATGGAAGCCGCAAACGCTCTCTCGCACATGGATCCTGGATCCAGTGGGTACAGGCCTTCCAAAACCCCTCTGGAGTACCTCACTCAAGATCAATCAATTTATGAATGACTTCCATAATTTGGAAAAAACAAGAGGACTTGTGCAGAGAAACCAAAATGGGATTTTTTTTCTTTGGTTCAGACATGGAATCAGCACCAGGTACTCCCAAGCATCTTTAGTCTGAGAAAACAGAACCGATAACATCTTTTTGAAAGAACCACAACATACTCCTATATGGTTCCAGTCCCGGAGGAACCCAGCCTCCAGAGAGTCAGGATCGGCCTCATCATCTGTACCATCCAGATCCCTATTATCAGGCGAGTGAGAGGCAAGACTGGACGGGACTGAGGACTGTGCCAGAAGAAAGGATTCCAATCTTTGAAAAAATTCCACCCAAGAAAAGGCAGAAGGATCCATACTAAACCTAGCAGGCACCTGTCCTGTGCCCACTGAGCTATCTGCCTCCGCTGACAAACCAGTTAAGGGTAGAGATGTGAATCGTTTTTTGTGATCATGTCGTTCTTCGTTTTTCGGCCGCCGCAGGAAATGTCGTTTTTTTGCGGTTCGGGTCTTTTTTTTGCGAAAAATCGTTTGAGTTTGTTTTTGTTAGTGCGCACTAACAAAAACTAACAAAATGTAACTGTTTTTGTTAGCGCGCACTGTTACATTTTGTTAGTTTTTGTTAGTGCGCACTAACGGGGACTTAGCGCGCACTAATCCAAAAAATGAATTTTCGCGAAAAAAACTGGAAAATCCTGATCATTTTTCGGGCTCCCCGAAACATGCCGAATTGGACAATTTCGTTGAAATTGTCCAATTCAGCAAAAACAAATGCACATCTCTAGTTAAGGGAGGACCAAGGTCAGGTGCCCCTCCTGACCTGTCTTTACCCAGACCTTCATCAGGCTGGGAAGAACCAGGTTTAGTAAAATCAAAGAGTAATTCCCCCTGAGCCTCCAAACAGTGCTGATACAAGTTAGAAGGAATGTTAGGCTGAGATGCCCAAATATGACTCCCACACCTAGGACCAGGCGCTTAGGTTTCTTTGCTACAGTCGCCATCAGATAAGGCTCACAACAATGTGCTAAAATAAATCGCCCAACTTGAACTCAGACAGGATGCTCAGGGAATGAGCATAAAAAAAACCAAACAATCGCGTTCATGCGTATGAGCATAAAAAAGGCACGTGCGTGCACAATTTGGGCGTCCTGGTAGGCACTCCTGTATAATCTTAACTAGGCACCGAACTAGGCATCCAGGTATGCGCACAACCAAAATGCACAACAGGCCGCACAATTGGGCACACAAGTCACAATCCGACAGAACCAAAGAGGGAAGTGCACAGCGCACAAAAAGCGTGTAAAGGTGATGCCGCCGCAGCCTACCACATGGTGAACGAGTCGAGCCTTGGAGCGGGGCTTAGCCGCAAGGGCTGCTCAACCCCCCCTCCCCCCTGATCCCAAACACCACCGGAGGCAGGAATGGCAGTTGGATCGCTTGCCAAGCAAGGAGACTATTAGGGATTCCTCCCCTCCCCCTTTCTAAACTCCCCTTCTCTTCTCAATTTTACAAAACTTTATCTGAGCTCAGACTGTCCTAGCTAAGTACAAGCACGCTCTCCGACTGCGGGGGGAGAAGGTAAATACCATCATCACTGTGCTCAACTTCCTGCATGCCTTTCAGCTGCCCCCTTTTTTTTTTTTACAGCTAAATCCACACCAGCTCAAAGGCCAAGGAACTCATCTGCGGGACCACAGAAATCACCTCAGGAATTCTCAACTGGGGGAGGGCAGGGCAAATTCATTTTCCCTGATTCTTTCTCCTTCCAAAACTTGAAGCAATCCCCAGCTGGGAGACAGAGAATGCTGGCGGGCTGACGTCACTACAGGGGTACATATACTGTGATGTCAGCTTTGCTCTGTCTCCATCTGCTAGTAGAGGTGCATAACCCACTGGTTCTGGTTTCTGCTGACTAGACACTAAGAAATTGTACAATAAACCTGTCTCCTTTATGCTCTCCATACCTCAGCCTACTTACTTATAAAAACGACAACTTCTGAAGCATTTTTAATGCTGAGCTTCCCCACATAATTATTACGTTGACTGACCATATATGATTTGGATGTTTCGCAATGTAACAAAAATTTTGAGAAGTCACTGTTCTGGTTTTAGTAAAAAAAGAGGTGAGAACTCTTCTTTGTCTTCAGATTTATTTTAGTTTACTTTATAAAAAGACAAGCCGTTAAGCCCGTTAAAACGGGCTACATCCCTCTGTCTCTCACCTCCCCCTCATTCTCTCTCCCCTCCACCCCCTACCTCCCTCCCTCTCACCCACTCCTCCCTCTCCTCCCACTCAGTCCCTCCCTCCCACTCAGTCTCACTCCCTCCCTCCCCCTCTCTCCCTCCCTCTCACTCTCCCTCAGTCCCACTCCCTCCCTCCCTCATTCTCTCTCCCCTCCACCCCCTACCTCCCTCCCTCTCACCCACTCCTCCCACTCAGTCCCTCCCTCCCCCCTCCCCCTCTCTCCCTCCCTCTCACTCTCCCTCAGTCCCACTCCCTCCCTCAGTCCCACTCCCTCCCTCCCTCCTTCTCTCAGTCCCACTCACTCTCCCTCAGTCCCACTCCTTCCCTCAGTCCCACTCCCTCCCTCTCTCTCCCTCTCCCTCAGTCCCACTCCCTCCCCCTCTCCCTCTATCTCCCTCCCCCTCACTCAGTCCCCCCTCTCCTTCCGTCCCACTCCCTCCCTCCCACTCACTCCCACTCCCTCTCTCCCTCTCACTCAATCCCACTCCCTCTCTCTCCTCCCCTCTCACTCAGTCCCTCACTCTCTCTGTCAGTCCCTCCCTCTCTCTCTCCTCCCTCGCTGCCACCGCCGTTAAGCCGTTAAAAAGGGCTACATCCCTCTGTCTCTCACCTCCCCCTCATTCTCTCTCCCCTCCACCCCCTACCTCCCACCCACTCCTCCCTCTCCTCTCACTCAGTCCCTCCCTCCCACTCAGTCTCACTCCCTCCCCCCTCTCTCCCTCCCTCTCACTCTCCCTCAGTCCCACTCCCTCCCCCTCTTCCTCAGTCCCACTCCCTCCCTCCCACTCTCACTCTGTCCCACTCCCTCCCTCCCTCTCACTCTGTCCCACTCACTGTCCCACTCCCTCCCTCAGTCCCACTCCCTCTCTATCTCCCTCCCCCCCTCACTCAGTCCCCCCCTCTCCCTCCGTCCCACTCCCTCCCTCCCACTCCCTCAGTCCCACTCCCTCTCTCCCTCTCACTCAGTCCCACTCCCTCTCTCTCCTCCCCTCTCACTCAGTCCCTCCCTCTCTCTGTCAGTCCCTCCTTCTCTCTCTCCTCCCTCGCTGCCGCCGCTGCCACCCGCCGCCACCGGACGCCACCGCCGCCGCCGCTGGACGCCGCCATGCCGCTGCCACCCGCCGCTACCACCGGACGCCGCCGCCGCCACCCAATGCCGCCGCCGCCGCTACCACCGGACGCCGCTACCACCGGACGCCGCCACCACCCAACGCCGCCGCCGCTGGACGCCGCCGCCGCCACCCAATGCCGCCGCCGCCTCCCGCCGCCGCCGCTACCACCGGACGCCGCCACCACCCAACGCCGCCGCCGCTGGATGCCGCCATGCCGCTGCCACCCGCTGCCGCTACCACCGGACGCCGCCACCCAACGCCGCCGCCGCTGCCGCTGGACGCCGCCATTGTTTTTTCTTTTTTTCTGACGCTGGCTCAGACCGACGTGCTCGCCCGCACATGCGCGGTAGAGCTGGTCTCTACCGCGCATTTGCGGCACGTCGGTCAAGCTTCGTTTATTAGTATAGATTTTAGAATCCATTCCTTGTTATGTATATTTAGTTTGAAAAATACTGAAACATTTAGTTATTAAATTTTATATTCCACACATCCAATGTAGATTAGAATAACATTCATAAAAACAAAAATCATATCATTTTTATAGGATAGATATATAATTCAAAAGTTATCTAAAAGCTTCATTGAAATGTAACATTTTAACTCTTTTTCTAAAAACCTTCAAATGCGCGCATGATTTCAAATTCCAGCATATCTTTGCTTGCATGCCAATATGCTGTCGGGCGGATTTTAAAAGCCCTGCTCGCGTAAATCCGGGCGGATTTACGCGAGCAGGGCCCTCGCGCGCCTATTTTGCATAGGCCGCCGGCGCGCGCAGAGCCCCGGGACGCGCGTAAGTCCCGGGGTTTTTGGAAGGGGGCGTGTCGGGGGCGGGGCCAAACGATGCGGCGTTTCGGGGGTGGCACGCGTTTCGGGGAGCGGGACCGGGGGCATGGTCGAGGCCTCCGGACCAGCCCCCGGGTCGAATGACGGCGCTCCAGCAGTCCGCTGGCGCACGTAGATTTACGTCTGCTTCTCGCAGGCGTAAATCTAGGGACAAAGGTAAGGGGGGGGGGGGAAGGTGAGGGGAGGGCGAAAGAAAGATCCCTCCGAGGCCGCTCCGATTTCGGAGCGGCCTCGGAGGGAACCGAGGCAGGCTGCGCGGCTCAGCGCGCACAGGCTGCCCAAAATCGGCAGCCTTGCGCGCGCCGATCCAGGATTTTATAAGATACGCGCGGCTATGCACGTATCTTATAAAATCCTGCGTACTTTTATTTATTTATTTATTTATAACTTTTTTTTATACCGAAGTTCAGGTAACAGAATTACTTATCACTCCGGTTTACATTATAACAAGTAGAAAACAATGACAACATATGTCTTACAATGAACAAGGGAGTGAACAACTTGGATAATATAACATAACATAACTAGGAACAGTAGCAGTACGCACTATTAGAGCGAAACTAGCGCATGGGGAGGGAGGTTTGCTAATTGGGGGGGAGGGGGAAGGAAGGTTGTTCGTGGAGGGGGGGAGGAGGGAGAAATTTCTTATTTATGAGTAAAAACATGAGCATAGGTTCTGGACGTCAACAGTATGAAAACAGTCTATGGGAGCTGTGGAAGACTAAGTAAGTTAAGGGAATGCTTGACCGAATAGCCATGTCTTGAGTCTTTTTTTGAACTTGTTGGGGCAATGTATCAGCCTTAGCTCCGGAGGAAGCAGATTCCACTGTTTGGGGCCTGCTGTGGATAGAGCTCTTTTACTTAAAGATGTTTTCATGGGAGGTGCATGTAGAGTTCCTCTTTGTGCTAATCTTAGCGGTCGGGAAGAGGTGTGAAGCTGAAGAGGGATTCTGAGGTCCAGTGGAGTGTTGTTGAATATGGCTTTGTGGGTGATTGATAGAAGTTTAAACAGGATTCGAGATTTGACTGGGAGCCAGTGGAGCTTCTTTAGAATTGGTGTTATATGATCTCTTTTGTTGGATTTAGTGAGACACCTTGTTGTAGCGTTCTGTAACAGTTGAAGAGGCTTTAGGGTGTAGACTGGGAGACCGTGAAGCAGTGAATTACAGTAGTCCATTTTTGAGAAGATGATGGATTGTAACTCTGACCTGAAATCGTGAAAATGAAGGAGGGGTCGAAGCCTTTTTAGAACTTGGAGTTTGTAGTAGCACTCTTTAACCGTAGTGTTGATGAAATCAGAAAAGCTCAGATGGTTATCCATGACCACCCCAAGGTTTCTGACCCTTGGGGAGAGAACTGGGAGCGGCATAAGGTGAGAGCTATTCAATGGAAGGGTGCCATCTTGAGTGATCAGGAGGAATTCTGTCTTGTCAGTGTTGAGTATCAGGTTAAGGTTAGACAGGAGTTTGGTTAATGGAGAGGAGGCAGGAGTTCAAAAAAAGTACGGTCTTTTGAAGTGATTCGGTGATAGGAATAAGGATTTGGACGTCATCTGCATATAAGTAATGGGTTAACTTTAGATTGGAAAGGAGATGACAAAGCGGGAGAAGATAGATATTGAATAACGTAGGGGATAGCGAAGAGCCTTGAGGGACCCCTAATGTGGAACTGAACGGTGGTGACTTTTTGCTATTGATCTTAACTTTGTAGTATCTGTTCTGGAGGAAAGATTTGAACCAGTTTAGAGCTTTGTTTTTGATGCCGATCTCGGATAGTCTTTCGATGAGATAATCATGGTTGATCGTGTCAAAGGCGGCCGAAAGATCAAGGAGGATGAGCAAGCAGGGATGTTTGTTTTCTAGATTCATGAGAATGTTGTCTGACAGAGATAAAAGAAGAGTTTCGGTACTGCGGGATTTGCGAAAGCCTAATTGAGCCGGGGAGAGGATGTTATTTTCAAGAAATTCAGAGAGCTGTTTGTTGACTATTCTTTCCAGGATTTTGGCAATGATTGGAAGATTAGCAATCGGGCGGAAATTTGCTGGGTTATCTGTAGAGAGATTTGGTTTTTTTAATAAGGGTTTTACGATGGCAAGTTTGAGGGGGTCAGGGACCAGGCCCTGTGATAGAGAGGCGTTGATGATCTGGGTGATAGGCTTAGTGACGTCTTTAGCGCAGGTTATGAGAAGGTTAGCTGGAATTGCATCAAAAGGGTGTGAGGATGGCTTGAGTTTCTTTAAAAGGTTTTCAATCTCTAAAGAAGATGTAAGCTCGAAATCCTCTAAGCGGGCTGTTTGTGGCGAGGAGGCTGAGGAAAGTTGAGGATATATTGGGCTGAGTAGTAGATTAGGAGAGCATGAATGATGTTGGGTAGGAACTTTATTGCTTGCACGGGAGGCGAGTAGGTTTGTTATTTTATTTTTGAAGTATGTGGCAAGTTCAGAAGCTTTAGTGGCAGCTTTGTCATTTGGGATCGTTGAAGAAGGTGGTTTGGTGAGCGATGAGACCAGGGAAGAGAGGGCTTTTGGGTCGTGGATGAAGTGATTGATTTTTTGAGAGTAGAAGTCTCTTTTTGTCTGAAGAATGTCGATCCTGTATTTGTGCATGAGTGATTTAAAGGCCGATAAGTTAGATGAGGAGGGGGTTTTTCGCCAATTCTGCTCCTTTTTTCTAAGTTCACGTTTCAAAGTTGTCAATTGTGGCGTGAACCATGGGTTTTTTTGTCATTGTTGTCACTGATGATTTTGGTTGTAAGCGGGCAGGTTGCATCGGCCACTTTGTTAGTGATTTTTATCCAAGAAGTCAGCGCAGTGTCAGCATCCGAAGGGTCGATGTGGAATAACTCGGAGGATAGGTGAGAACTGAGGGTTTCCTGGTTGCATAGCTTTCTGAATTGGACTGTGGATTTCTGTGTTACCGAGGGAGTTGAATGTAGGTATCGGAGGGAAGTAGAGATAAGTTTGTGGTCCGACCAAGGAATTGGCAGACAATCGATATGTGACGCTAGAGTAAAGCTCTGGTTGATGAAGATGAGATCTAGCGTGTGACCTGCTTTATGGGTGGGTTCGTTGATTAGCTGTTTGAAACCCATGCAGCTGAGGGAGCTGAGGAAGGATTCGCAATTGGAGGAGCGAGGAGTGGCATCCACATGGAGATTGAAGTCTTCTAACAGAATGGTCGGTGAGTCAATGTTAATGTGTTTTACAATGTATTCTATTAAAGGTGAAGGGTCCGCATCAAGATGTCCAGGGGGGGGCGTAAATAAGGCCTATTTGTAACTGAGAGGATTTGAAAATTGAGAATTCTAAGGAAAGTGAGGAGATAGCTGAGTGTAATGACAAACCAAGTTTTTTATTGGCAGCGAGTAGCAGGCCGCCTCCTCTTCTTTTCAATCTGGGGACGGAGAAAATGTCGTAGGTTTGTATGGGGAGTTGATTGATGCGCGAACAAAAGTACGCGATCACGCTTTTTAAAAAAATCTACCCCTGTGTGTATGGGCGCACACGTGCTCATTTTAAAATTAGCCTGTGATGTCCCTTACAGAAGCTATATTGCCAAGGATCTAATATGGTATTGCTTTCCAAAAGATCATTTTTTAATTATTTCTTACGCAATTTTTTTTTTATACTTGAAATTGGGCAGTAAGTGGAAACATCCCCTGCTGACAGTAGACTTGACTTTGTAGCTTTCTGCCACATCTCAAAACCCAACATGAATGTTCACAGATAGAGGCACCATTCCTGTGTGAAAGACAACCGAGAGAGGCCAAATGTGATGGCGCCAGCTTTGTGATAGTCCTGCTGCATTGTGAAAGCCCTGTCTAGAAGACTCCGTTTCCTTTAACTCACGTGCCCAATCCCAACAAAACGATAAGCATTCTAAAACTTACTGTCTTCCAGTAGATCCGTTATATTTAGTTCCAGAGAAGGAAAGATTTTATTGAACATTTTGAAGTCTTTTCCAAATCGGGGCATTTGAATTATCAGACAAGATGGTGCCTAAGAGAGAACCGAAATATTACGAGAGTCAAAATCAGCATTTGAAAGTTCAAAATATGTTCATCAGTTCTCATCCAGAGAAATAAATGGTTTAATTGATAAGTTACATGAATTATGTTATCGTTACTTAAATGTCTTCATCTAAAAAGGATGCTACTGTGACCCAAGTTTAAGGAGCCACTTCGATCTATCGGACTCAAGAAGCTGGCAAAGCTGAAATCTTCATCTTCAAGCATGTATGTAGCACTATATACCCCCAAACAGAGAATAAAAGAAACAAACGTGGTAATAAAAAAATTAGCTTCTATATACGAATATTTATTTCTCTTTTGCACTACCTTAGTGCATTTACCCACTGTAACTATTCAATAGACTTAGCAGGGAGGATAAGGAGCAGTCCAGTGTCATGCACTGGAAAAAGGTCCCAAAGTGTAATAAAGCTGAGTCCATATAAATGAAAATATTTTATTAATGTGGCTTGCACCGCAATAAAATGATAGCTGCATTGGGCATTATATATCATAACCTAAGGCCTTGAGCACGTGTCCATTTAAAAAGCATGCAATTACGAAAGGTTTTAAGTGAAGCCTTCCTGTTTCCAGAAGCTGTGAACTTGGTAGGAAGTTTGTTTCTCTTTTGTTTTAAACTGAGAAGTTGTGTTCTCCCTTTGGGAAACGTATAGCTTTATCTATTCATGGAGGGGTGGGGAAGTGAGGCCTTTCGGCTTGCCCAACCCCTGTAATAACCAGGTTTCATGTTCCTTTGAGAGAATGCCTCGAGTGTTCACTAATATATTCAGTATTTTAGTACATTTCTTTTTTTTTAACATTTTGTATTAGTACCCACATCTAGAACACCTTATAAATATTGAAAATAAAAGTAAATAAATACACCATGAAGGACAAAGACAATACAGTTGATGTAGAAATATGCTACATGCTTCTTTAAAACTGAAAAACAAACAAAAAAAACTCCCAAAAGGTAAAACCTAGACCAATAGCAATAAGTTAAATTGTTACTAACCTCGGCAAATTTCAAGCTGCTATTAATGAAAGACCATTCCAATAATTGTTGAATTGTAGGCACTCCAATGTTCTCATTTTTATCCATAAATATTTGATAGAAGTAACAGTCTTGCACTTTTTGGCCTGCCGACCTACAAAATTGAGATGATTTTCTTTTCATGGAAATGATTACTATTTTACTTTTATTTTTTTTAAGCAAGGGCTGCAGAAATGGAAATTCTCAAAGGGATTCTTGGGGATGAAGCAGGTTTTCCCATGCAGAAATCTTTAACAAAACTGCTCAGCTGATACGTGGGTAAACGTAACGCGTGTATGCTATTTCGTGCACGAGTTTACCGAATGGATGTCTTCTTGGGGACCGAGCAGGGAAAGGGTTTGGACTGAACGGGCACATTTTTGGATTTAAAAAAAGCACGTGCAGAAATTTTCACAAAAAACGTGTGTGGGAGATTTAGCAGGTGTAACCTGAGCAGGTAAGGTTTGAGGGGATAATTTTCAAAGCGGACTGATACGTGAAAATCTGCTTTGAAAATGGAGTGTAACTAGTGCCCGTATTTCCTGACTTTTTTTTTTTTTTTTATAAACACGCATTACAAAATTACTTCCACAATGTCTTGAAAAAACAAGTGACAATTTCCAAGAATTTCCTGAGTACAGAAACATGAGGTAAGGGATGCGCGCACACACGTTTTTGTTTTTTTTCCAGTCCTGCAGCTCCATCTCAGGGAGCTGTCTGTATTTATTGTACTTTAGGAAAACCCGCCAATGGTCTGTTATGACAACACTCACCCCCCCCCCCCCCTTTTCCGAAAATAAATTCAATCTGCTACATTTTTGTCTGGCAAGTACAATGAACATCGCCAAAAGAAAAAAAAAAAAAAAAAACACAATGCAAAATAAAACAGTGGAATTACAGCCAGAAACATTTCCAGGTACACGCGAGAGATGAATTTACCTGATCTTCAACAAAGGATCCACTCTTAGAATATGATGAAACAGAATGTTCAAAAATTCTTCAGGATCTAGACACACACACACATTGGATCAGGAAATGCAGTCAGCATTTAGCTATGAGCAATACCCAACATGCAGAGTTTTTATGTTTAAACATTTTATTGGCAGGTAAAAAAAACAAAACAAAAAAACAAACAAACCCCAAATGACATATAAAGCCTCAAAGTACATTGGTTCTGAAGCATTTCAAGGGTTTCAGTGGGCAATACATTTTTACCCCATTCTCACTCCATCCCCTCCCTACCCACCCCATTCCATATAAACAGATCAATTCCTCAAACATTTCCAATACTCGCAAAAAACTTCCAAACTGGAAGAAACATCATAAGAAAAAAGAAAAAAAAAACAAGCAGCCTAAGAACCAGTGTTTAATATCAAACCTCTCTCCCTTGGAGGTAAAGCATGAACAGTTTTCCCCGACGGCCGTAAGCACCAATAGTTGCATTTGAAGCTTATGCTTTCCATCCGCATCATTCTAAGCAAAGAATTCCTCCACTGCCAGAAAGACGGCGCTTTAGTCTCTTTCCAACTAATGAGGATAGACTTCTTGCCTAAAACACAGGCCTTTCTAGAAAAAAAAAATCATCTACCCTACGCTTAAATATCCTCAGAGGAAACTGTCCAAACAACATCGCCTCAGGACTCCTCGTGACAACGTAAGCCAATGTTTTGGAAAGATAGCTTGCAAGCTTAGCCCAAAAAGACTGGGGCGACTCACAAGTCCAAAATGAATGGATCCAAGTTCCTTCCTCTGCATTACATGCGACCCAAAACCTCGTTTGGGAGACGCCAGCTTTAAAGGTTTGCACATGGGAGATATATGCCCTTCATAAAAACATGTATTTCAGCTTCCCTAATGTTCATATTTGAAGAAAGCTCTTTAATGGGTTTATTAGAAGATTTTAGTATTTGCTCCAAAACGTGGAGGCCTCTCTCACTGGTCCAGAGAATCACAGATAGAGTGGAGTCAGTCTTCGGATCAAATTCATGCAGACCTTTACACATCATAGATAATGAAAGCTTCTTACTCTGCATTTTTAATAACGACCAGAGACGGATTTAATATTCTGCCGCCCCTAAGCACTGTTAGTGCTGTCACCCCCCCCATCCTGAGGTTGAACAACAGGGAACAGAAGGTCTCTAAGACACAATCCCCTCCTTTCCTCAGGCAGCCTGGGCCAGATTCTGTAGGAAAAGGGTAAAAATTCTGAAACAAGAACATTTCTATTACATTATAAAAATAGATTTAAAAAACCATATACATTCGTTCCATCCCTTTAACTAAGGTATTCTGGAGCTATGAGTCCAGGTATGAGCGCAGTTGTTCTGGCAAATTGAAAGCGTATCTCATGTTTTGAAATAATACAATGCAACGACATGGAAATCGTAAAATGAACTTGGCTCCTCGTTGGGTGACTATCCCGCATTGAAAGAAATTCTCTTCTCCTAATCTGAGTGTTATAAGATATATCTGGGAAAATTCTGATGGAATAACCATGGAAATTAACATTCTGATATTTAAAATATAACCTAAGAACTATATCTCGCTGTGACATATCTATAAATTGCACTATTAAAGTGGCTCTTGATTTGATCTCCATGTCTGATGATTTTTCTAGTAGTTCTGACAAGTCTGTATCTTCCCTTTGGTCTCCCTGATTTTGATCCTGTGTACCTTCAAAGGGCACAGGTTGAGAAATATAATATATCCTTGATATTATAGGAATAGTTGTTTCAGTATATTTTAATACCTTAATAAGATAACTCCTAAATAACTCCTTGGGCGATAATAAATGAGTTTTAGGAAAATTTAGGATTTTCAAATTAGCTCTTCTAATCTGATTCTCTAACTGCTCAATTTTTTCTGCATGAATCGTCTCAGATTTGATTAAATTCACTTGTACATTTTCTATTTCCTTTGTTTTAACCCCCAAGGCAGTTACCGAGCCCTCTATCTGTTCTATTTTAGTTTGCATTATCTTATTACTACTTAGGCCATCCTGAACGAGTTTAGCCAGCTCGTTAATAGATTTTTGCATGGAAAAAATCATGCTTCCAATTTCTTCTAAGGTAAATTTGGTAGGAGTAATCACTATAACATCCTGTTTAGCTCCCACCTGGTCTCCCTCTAGCTCCTTCTCCTTAGAAGCCATTACGGGACTAAATTCTTCCCCCCCCCCCCCCCCCCCTTCAAAATTTAGTGGAGAAGTAAAATTCAGTCTAGGTATTCCGGAGATATCTCCTTCCCCTTTCCTCGTAGGCGGTTCTGGTGTTTTGTTGAATTTCTATAGTAGTCTGCTCTTTTCGTTTTACCAGAATCTTATTATTTCTGATAAATTTATCTAGGCTATCACAGCTGTATGGGCTATGATTTGTTTTTCTTTTCCACATAAATGTTTGCAAAATAATGTTTTGCCTAATGCTGTGTAATATCCTTTTGAAAATTGAAATGCTTAATAAAAATAAAATAAAAATAAATAAAAATAGATTTGTTTTACAGTCTGTGTATTAGTGTAATTTACATTTTATTTTATTTTTATTGGTGAAGAAAAGTAATCAAGAATCGGTGCACAGAGGAGACCTCAGAGCTGGGGAGAGGAAGGGAGAAAGAGTGTGAGAAGGAAAGAGGACTAGGGATGGGGAGGTTTAGGAGCTGGGATGGGGAAGGGATTGAGGAAGAGGAGGAGGGAATTGGGAGGGTTGGGGAGTGGGTTCCATGATCTGGGGAGAAGGGGGGAGGTAGAAAGGGAGCTTGGGAGGGAGGATCTGAATTGTGGTGAGTGAGTGGGAAGAGAGGAGTGAGGTGTCTTTACCATGCTCTGGTCTTGCTCCTTCTTGCACCCCCTCTCTAACATCCCACCCAATATGACTCGCACATACACTTGGCACTGATCCCTTCTGTCTCACACACATGAACACTGCCCCCTACCCTTGTTCCCCTCTCTCTCTCTCTCTCTCTCTCTCACACAAAGAGATACATTGCAGCTGATCCTCCTTTCATGCTCCAGCCTTTCTCCCCATCCTCCAATTATCTCTACTCTGCCCCTCCTAATCTCCCCAAAATGATCCCTCTTTGCTCCGTCTGCTGCAGGCTCCCCCTCCCTCCTTTCCCTGAACACTGCCTGGGAGGGGAGGAGCTGGAGTAGGAAGCAGAGGGCTGCTCTCTACTGAGGGATATTCGGCACAGCTGAAAGGAAGCAAATCTTCAGCCAGCCTGCTGCCCCCAGATTTATGCCGCCCTAGGTACAGGCCTAGTGTGCCTAGTGACAAATCCAGGCCTGATGACAACCTCTAGAGATTCTAAAAGACATGAGTGCATCGGTAGTGAGCTTACAGAATGTCTCCATTGGATATAAGAAAAACAATCGTCTTTCAAAGCATACAGATTTTTCAGCTCCAAAAATGACTTCCCCTCTTCATCCAGCACATACTGCAAGTGTGTTACACCCTTCAATTTCCAGCACCAGAAATCAGCCGTACTACCTCCTGGAAAAAAATCTAGGTTCCCCTGAATCAGTAAAAACAGTGAACTGAAGACCTCTAAACACATAAGGGTGAATTTTAAAAGCCATACGCGCGTGACTGGGATGCATGCAAGCTAAGTGGGTTTTAAGAGGCCCGCAACCACGCACATATCTCCTGGTATGTGGATAAAAAAAGATTTGGTGAAAAAGGTGTGTGTTCTGGGCAGGGAATGGGTGGGCTGGGACAGCACCCATGAAGTCAGTTAGGCGCAGTAGCGTGCGCCAGGATCCCACAACAGTGTAATTTGCTTATGGACAGCATGTAAGTAGTTAAATTTAAAAAAAAAAGGGTAGTCAGAGGGGTTTTAGGGGTCGTGACTAGTAGGGTAAAAGGGAGGCAAGTTAGGTAGGGGGTTTAAGAAGTCCACTCCTTTACTGGGGCGAACTAGAAGTGACCTGGGAAATAGGCCTATTGCGTCGACACGTACCAACAAACATTCCCCCCCCTTTTGCACTTGAGCCGGGATTCACACACACGTGTGCACAGATATAAAATCGGGCGAGTGGGCAGCTGATTTTTAACAGGCATAACACACACATGTTATAAAATTGGTGCCTCCATGTACGCGCGCCAGGAAACACACACACACATCAGTTTGAAAGTTACCGTCTTGGTCAATCTCGCCCATGCCACATTTAAGAGGAGCTATCAAAATAGACTTGGACCTTCCTCTTGACAATTTACCATTAGGAGCATGTGACATGCAGTTCAAATCGAGAGGGGGAAGTCAGTGCCCTTTCTCCAAATAAGTTAACAGAAATAGATCTGTGATATATATTCAATCTCTAAGTTTTCTCAATATGCATGCCAAATTATAGGTCTCCAACAATTTCCTTTCAGGTACTACAGTGAGATTCTGGGCTATTCCTTCGCCATAAGAAATTTATCAACAAGGTATCTAGAGTTTTTAAGTCTCTCTTTTTTTTTAAATAAAGTGGTAAATTTTGAATAATATAGAGCCATTTTAGAAATATTACCA
Source organism: Rhinatrema bivittatum (assembly GCF_901001135.1). Taxonomy (NCBI): domain Eukaryota; kingdom Metazoa; phylum Chordata; class Amphibia; order Gymnophiona; family Rhinatrematidae; genus Rhinatrema; species Rhinatrema bivittatum. The sequence goes on along the minus strand of NC_042621.1, from coordinate 72,993,724 downwards.
TTTTAAAAAGTTTAATATTTCCCTCAAGCGATAACGGCAACCCCTGCCATGCAAGAAAGCTCTCACTTAATATGGTCTAAAAGCAAGGAGACATTCAGATCATAAAGTGATCCTAAATTCATAGTCATCCTCAGACCCAGATATCAAAAGAAAATCTCCAGCCCTTTGCTCCTTAGGAGATTCAAGGTGAACCAAATCCTCCGATTTAAAACCTGAAAATTCCCCAAACTTTATAAATGCATGCATCAAAGCCACCAAAGATGATTTGGGAGTAATAAGGAATGTTAATAAATCATTGGTAAAAGTCGCATATTTGAACTCTTGCATCCCTCTTATCTCTTGAGACATTTGGATGAAACACAACTGTAGTTCCAGGGAAAGCAAAAAACAGTAGTGGGGACAATGGACAACCCTATGGAAAGTAACTCAGAATGAATACCATTGGCTATGACACTCGCTTTCGGGTACCTATATAACAGTTGCATTGCCGGATAAAAGCGTCTCTCCAACCCCATATATTCTAGCAGGTACAATAAGTATGGTCATTTGACTCTGTCAAATGCCTTTTCAGCATCAAAACAGTCAAGTAGGGAATCTGTTTTTACTTAAGTGGATGCCAGTCAGTAAAAGGCGCACTTTCATCAGGGCATATCTCAGACAGACAAAGCCAACCTGTCCTGTTGCAATAATCTTAGGCAAAAGAACCACCGGCCTATCAGCCAGCATTTTGGCCAATTTATAGGGAAACAGGGCGATATGAAACAAGTGGGGTCTTTCCCTGGTTTATGTATTACTGTAATTTTAGCTACATTTGCAGTATATGGATATTCAACCCTGTCTAACAGAGCTTGATATACCAAACTAAGTAGCATTGACATATTTTCTATCATCTTGTAAGATTCAGCATTGTAACCATCAAGACCTGGAACTTTTAAAAGTTTCACCTTCCGAATTCCTTCTGAATGGCCTGTTCGACAAGTGAGATTCTTCTCCATAAATTAAGCAATGTAACCTAAACTAAAAACTTTACATTTTTCCACATTACAACTTTTGGATGAATATATATCTTTATAGAAGGTGTTTAAAATTGAAACAATCTCTTGATTAGGGTTGACAGGAGTCCTCTTTCGTGATTTAAGTGTAGCAATAAAGCGAGGGCTGGAATTAATTTTAATTAAGTTAGCCATTAATTTAACAGTTTTGTTCCCTTGTTGATAAAGTTTAAACTTGAAATAAATAATACTTTTTATGGTTCTTTGATGTACTAGAGAATTTAAAGCTATTTGCGGTGCTAGATATGCCTCTCTATTAACATTTGTGTCGGAATTTGCAAGGAGATATTTAGCTTTCTTAAGATGGCTTTCCAAAAATCATTACTCTTTTATCCAAATCCCGCATCCTTTTTGCCACATAAATTATTTCTCCCCTCAATGCTGCCTTAGCAGTATACCAAAAAAGAACAGGGTCATCTTTATGCATGGCATTGTGATGTTCATACTCTGCCCACTAAGACGTGAGGTAACCTTGAAACTGCAAATCAGTCACCAAGAAGTAGGGGAATCTCTATAACGACTCATTCATTCTTTTATCACCTCTAACAATATGAACCCAAATTGGAGTGGTCTGATAAAATAATATCGCCTACATCAGAGTCAGTGACATGAGAAAAAAACCTCTCTTTTGAGAGTAATATGTAATTTTTATTTATAAAATGTATGTATTGCTTATCAACATTTCTAAGCGATTTACAAAAGTACATTTATAAGTTAACAAAAATCATAAATAAAAAAAACCACCAAATACAATGTAAATAAAGCATAAAAACATAAAACAAATTCTACTGTTCGACTAGCTCTTTGTTATTGCTCAGACAAATGTGACCTACTAAGGGCTATCTGTTAAATATATGTACTGAAAGCCTGCTCAAATAGGAATGCCTTCACCATTTTTTTTTTTTTAAAGGTTGTTAATGCTGCTTCGGTCTTTATTTGTAGCAGAACAGCGTTCCAGAGGGTTGATCCCTGAGTGTAAAACAGACGTTCTCTTGACTCATCTAGGCAAACTTCCTTGAATGAAGGGATATCTGAAAACATTTGATAAGCTGAACATGAGATTCGCACTGGGCAATATAATTTTAAAGCTGCATTTACATTACATGGGACAATGCCTTTGATTCCTTTAAACAATAGTGTTAGTATCTTACATTTTATTCTTGAAGAAATGGATAACCAATTATGTTTAAACAGATGTGTGATGTGGTGGAAAATTGGAATTTGCTCAATAATTCTTATAGCTGAATTCTAATATATTGCAGGGCTCACAAGATATTTTGAGGTAGGCCTAAGTAAAGAGAGTTACAGTAATCTACTGCTGACTTCACAAGGGAATGAATGACTGTTTTCAAGTCTGAGTCACTGAGAAAAGTTCGTATTCTCCTTACCATTTGTACCTTAAAGTATGAGTTTTGGATTACCTTTAATTTGTGGACAAAGGGTTAAACTCGTGTCCATAATTATAGCTAGATTTTTTACCTATTCAGAAATGTTAATTGTTTTTCATTCCACATCCAGGATCTTAGGAATATTGGTTGAAGGGTATTTAGCTAGATACAGAATTTCCATTTTTGACAGTATTAAAACCAAATTATTATTGTTAAACCACTGGCAAAGATGTTTGAGACAATGGGCTACGTTCAGCAAGGTGTCCAAGGATGTCCCTTTAATAGGAATGAAAAATTGAATGTCATCAGCAAAAATTCTGTATTCTGCATCAAGTTCTGCAAATATAAAACTGATCGGAGCAAATGTAGATGTTAAATAACACTGCTGACAGGGCAGAACCCTGCGACACACCAGTTTTTAATCCAAAAGGGGCAGATAATGTCCCCGATAATGCAACTTTATTGTTACATCCCTTGAGGAAAGAAGAAAACCATTGGAAAACAGTTGCCAATTCCCACTTCTCTAAGACAACATAGCATGATCATATGGTCAATAGTGTCAAAGGCTGCGGATAAGTTCATCAGCACTAGGAAGAACTCTGTACCAGAGTCAAATCCTCATCTGAAAATATCAAAAAGGGATAGAAGGAGAATCTCAGTGGTATAGCCTGCTCTAAAACCATGTTGCTGGGAATCACGGATAGACCTGTTAATTCAAAAAGTCTTGTAGTTGTTTAAGAACAATCTTCTCAATGACTTTAAAAATAAACGGAAGATTCGAAATGGGTCTAAGATTGTTAAAAGTATCGCATGGTAAATTTAATTTCTTGAGTACAGGTTCAACATAAGCTGTTTTTAATGTCAGGAATTAGTCCTTCTTTAAAAGATATATTAAACAATTGACAAATATATGGACTAATGTCAACTTTGAGACATTTAAGAGACAGCAGTCACTGAGTGGACAAAAATTTGATTTTAAATTCTTTTTGACATACCTCATTGAAAGAATCCCATAAAAAGATTTCAGAACAGTCGTCATTCATTTCTTGTACAACAGAAGAGGGTAGTGAAGAAATTAATCCTTCAACCTTACCTGCAAAATACTGACCTATTTTGTTAGGGTTAAGCAGTGATTTTCTGTCTAGTCTTTTCCTTAAGTGTTGTTAAAAGTCTAACAATGTTAAAGATCTCTTATAAACAATTCTGAGCAAGAGAATTCCTAGATTGAGAAGAGTATGCCCGCAATATGTGCGTAAATTCTCTTTCTAGAGGATGTAAAAGTCTCCGTGCCTACTAAACTTAAGCCCTCCTCCAAGAATGCAATCCCCCCCCTACCCACTTGCACTGATGAGATCTATCCAGGACCGGGTCCCGAAATAGATTAAAATCTCTACCCACCACAAAACCATCTTCCAAATGGGAAAGAAAGTGTTTATAAAGTTCCTCAAAAAAGGAGTGGTCGGAATTATTAGGCGCATAGATATTCCAAAGGTTTCCGGTACGACTCAACAATCAAGATCACATATCGTCCCAAATTCTTGCTTAATTATTAAAAGGAAGATTTTTATGAATTAAAATTGCTGCTCTGGAAGATCTAGTGGTAGCTGAAGCAAATTTAACCGCCCCTACCCATCATCTCTTCAACGTTTGCAGTTCTACATCATTCAAATAAGTCTCTTGCAGAAAAACTCTTATCTGCCTGCACTTTATTCAAAATGCATTTTTTTTCAGGAGTATTTTTGTTCTCTTGATCGCAGAGTTAATCCCACAAATATTTCAGGAGAATATCTTAACATTCACCTGAGCCATTTGTCAAACCATCAAATCAAAACAAGAAACAGCAGCAGTATGTTATCGCACATAAGGTGCACAGCTTTCCCGGCCTAGGCCCCCACACAACATTCGTCTCAAAGACTTTCTTCCTCCAGTAGTATGGGAACAGAAAACTCAATAAACTATCATCCTGCTTTATATGGTCTCCCCCCAAAAAAAATCCCTTCCTTCCCTTCTTATAAACAACATTTCCCCCTCTGGAGAGTGTGTGTTATGTGTACAGCCTCGCCCACCTCCCCTCCCCACCACAGATCAACCCCAAGCATCAATAGAAATACAATCTGAGAAAAATAATCTTGCAAGCAGGGTACACTGCACAAACAATGGATGGATACCTGCAAGTTCCAGTCCATGACACAGATATTGCAACACTATACTTGCAATAACAACCATAGCAATGCAGAGGCCCAAACAGAAGAGAAGAAAAATAAAAACTGTTAATGCCCAACTGCTATTCACTACCAGCAAAAATACCCGGTGGATGTTGTGCTTCAGCGTGCATTCTTTCACACTGAGCAGCAAGAGGCAAGCAACCACACGGATAGCCCCTCTCAGCCATTTGCCCTCTGCGAGCCAGCACTTGTTTTGTCTTCCAATCCCCTCCAGGAAACGCTTTGCTTCAGATAACGATTGGAACCAGTTCACGCCATCAGCGTGCGCCACTCGCAGCTTAGCTGGATACTATAATGCTGAGTAGACTCCCATCGAAAAAGGCTTAGAGCAAAGGAGTGCAAAATCATGGTGTTGCACAGTTAATTTTGCAGAATAACCTTGGAAGACAAGGATTTTCTTCCGACTATAATGCAGCAGTTTCCCTGTCCTTATCTTTTGCATGATTTCCACCTTATGTGAAAAGTTAGGAAATCTGGCAATAACTGCATGAAGTCTTTCCACATTTTCTCTATGAGGGCCTAATCGGTATGCCCTCTTGATATATAGTTTCAATGTAGATCGGACACACCCAGCTCCTGAGGCAGCCAAGATTCCAAGAAACCAGACAACTCCCACTCATTCACTCTAGTAAACCAATCTATCTTAAATTGTTGGGGTGTGATCTGTTCTCTAGATCTTCCAGCCACGCCTCATGTTTGGTGAAGAGAGACTTGTGGTTGGTTACCTCAGATTTTGTTTGATGAAGATCATCCTTATGTCGCCACACACTGCCCTCCCACTACAAACCAGCGTTCCAATCCGGACAGTGCCGTTGAAACTTCTTTCGGATCAAAGATTCTTTTAAGCTCCGGTTCCAATGCCTCTATATAACTGCTGTTTTTAGCTCAGGGATCGTCACTGTTTTCACTACTCCCTGCTCAATGCTGGATCCTATGTCCACCATCTTGGATTCTCTTTTTCTTTTTTGGCCAGACCCAGGGGAAAGTGCAAGGAAAATGATAGTCGAACCCTTCTCTCGTCTGTTTAAACTTTAATCGCCAGAAAATTTACACAGATGGGAATGGATTAGGAGTGAGCGAAACTGAAAGAGAAAAACTACATCCTTCCTCTCTCTCTCACTACATGATGTGATCTCTTGCACGGTTTTTAAAAAAAAGACAGCAGTACTGTACTTCCTCAAAGTACTCTCTCCATCACGTTCCATCACTGGTCTTTTTCCCTCTTTCAGGTGGTCTACAAATCTATTTCCTTATAGTTTGGGGCAATTTTCAAACAGTCCACACTGGCACAAAGACTGCATACTTTTTACCTCGAGGCTTTGCACCAATTTTCAAATTAAAAGTACATGCATATTTTCCTTTGAAAATTGCCACAGGCACAAAATATACACAGTCACTGAGTTGTACCTGTTTTTGGTGCAGGTAGAATTTTGCTTGAAAAGTACGCACTCGGAAGATAACTTTCAATCAACTGCGTGTGGTGGCATGGGCCTGTGTGCATGTGGAGGGGCGTAGATTTACTACAGTTATTTTATAACACGCATGTGTGATATATGTGCCTTTTATAAAATACACGTATCCCTACCCTACAACATTTGTGTACAGCTTAAGCGTGAATACATGCAATGCATTGAGAAATCATGTATATCAATGTACTGAACGTGCGTTTTACAACACCAATTTTAAAAAATATACGTGCATACATCTTACATGTGAATGTAAAATAGGACTTAGCCATGTAAGTCCAGATTTAGGTGCGTAAGATGGTGTATTTTATGGTATGCACGTATCTATGAAATTACCAGTTTTACCACTAGTTTGCCCACTCCTTCTCCAGGTCATTGAGACCCTCCTGATTCTCCAGCCTGCACTCCCCCAGTTCATCCAGTCAGTACTACACAATAAACAATAATTATTTACACCAGATAATTAACAAGTGTAAAAATGCATGACTACGATGGAAAATGTACAAGTGTGTCTTAAAATAGCAACTTGTGTGTAGCTGTTAGCCCTGCCTGGGAACGCCTTTACACCTCTTCTTTACACACGTATAAGTGCGTGCAAAAGTGAAAATATGCGCATATTTCAGATTTTTATAAAATATGGAATATGTGAGGAGACCAATCATGCCATATATGCTATTTTTATGCACGTAACATTTTGAAAATTTGTCTTAAAGATTTAAAAATACAGTCTACATATGTTAACTTCCTCCCCCAAACCAATACCCTCATCATGGCTAAAAGCACGTGTGTTGTTGAACACCTCGCAGACCTTTCACTGCGTTAACCATAAGGAATTTTCAGACAGCCAATATATATGGGTACAGTGCTCATTACCCACATAAATCATTTTGAAAATTGTGACTCCCAATGAATGCATTCTGCTTATATTAGGACTATGCTCTCTTTTAAAACCTCCTCTCCTGACGCCAAGCTCAAAAGGAAAAAATTACAACTTACCTGATAATTTCCTTTCTTCTAAGGAAGGCAGGCAGGAAGACAAGCGGGTTATATACCTCTACCAGCAGATGGAGACAGAGTAAAAGCTGATGTCACGGTTATATAGCCCTGATGTGCCATAGGAACAAGCGAGGGTCAAAGCCAAGGAATCCGTCCAAAGGGTAGTCAGGAAACAGGAAGCTGGAACTGAAGCACAAAGACTGGAACAGGAACACACAACTGGAACTAGGTCCGGTAAAGGGACAGGGACACAAATGAGCAGCAACTAAGCAGGAGATCCAGGTTTAAGAGGCATTACAGTCTCTGAAGGGTGCCCTTGTAGAAAGGTCTGTAGCCCCTGTAAAAATTCTTCTCAAGAAAAGGTAGATGGATCCATACCAAGCCACACAGGCCGAAACCTGATACCTGAGCGAGTATCTCCTGAAAACATCTCTGTCATTGGATCAAACAAAGAAGGAGAAACCCCAATTATGTCAACTTCAGTCCCACTCCACTGTGACCGAGGGGCTGGACCAGCATCGGCAAAATTATTAGGAGGTAAATCACCTCGGGCATCCAGGCATCGCTGACACAGACTCGCATAAAGGCCCTGTCAATTTTGCCCTTATATGGCAAGCAGTACAAATTGTTGGGCACTTAGACTTCTTTGAAATCTGCGCCATGTTGTACCAGCTTGTCACGTGCCTCAGCAAGATATACGCAATCAGCTACGTGCAGAATATAAGCGCAAAATACACACTCTGCTATGCGTGCAATAGGCACTCAGGAAAGCGCCAACTGTGCGCACAGCAGCAGGCTGCAGAAAGTACACGCATAAACAGCAGTTGTGGGGCTTATGCGCACAACACACATGCGCGCCATCACTCCAGCACCATGGGGCATTTAGAAGGCGCGCACGAAATCGCACGAAACTCCTAGCCTGGAAGCGGGAACTAGAGCCAAAAGGCTGCTCATACCACCAAGCCTGTGCTGCCTCCACACTCACTAAACTCCCCAGAGACATATATGGGAAAAACGCCAAACACCAACACTGAGGAAGAAGACCCAGTAAGAAAGAGGGAAAAGAAAATCTCCCTAGCCTTCTTCAACTTCAAGAGGAAAAGGGTTAAAGCCTTCACCGCTGAGCAATCACTTTTTTTTTTTTTTTTTTTTTTAACTAGTAGTCCCCAATAGGGAAATGCATTTCCACCATCTGCTGGAGATGGAGGATACTGGCAGGACTAATGTCGGGGCAGGGCTATATAGCCGTGAGATGACAGCTTTTACTCCAACTCTTATCTGTTTGTCGAGGTGCATAACCCACTTGTGGGAATTGACCTACCTGAGTGCAGAGGAACCCAGGATTTTAGATGCAGCCAGATAATAAATACTAACACAGATTTATGATATCAAGACAGCAGCACCTTCCCTGTTATTATGACAGCAGGAGAACATTTGAGTTAAAGGGGTAATGTAGTACTGTGCATTAACATCAGCCCCTGACATACAAGAATGCAGAGTTTATTATGTGTATTAACAGCTGATAATGAGATGCAAATGAGGCACACATCACTGTAGTTAGTAAAATATGTGCATACTACATGTAGGCAGTACTGCAAAAGTCTATCTACTTAACCCTGTGGTATAGTTGTTTTTGACATAATGCATCCATGACACATTTTGTGCACTAATAGTGCACAAAATAGTTTAGAGCTGTTTTGCATATACTTTCATCTCATTAACATATATTTTGCATTAAAATCACCACAAACTAGTTTACACACATTTCTTGCCTGAGATCAGTAAAACACGTTAACTTCTTCCAAATTCATTAATGCATTTTAGTACACTGGGCCTTAAATATGGGCATAGGGAGGCTTAAGTGATTTACTCAAGGACACACAGGCAGGGATGAGTTAGATGACTCAAAGTAGTCTCTCCAAATTAAGAACTCTGTGCTCTAAAACCTCCACTATATTGACAAACACCCCTAAGATTAAGTTATTTAAAATAATTCATTTAATAATATCAGTGCTTTCATGATAAGTTGGTAAACACAGTTACATTCAAGGAAGTATATTAGGTATCAGTGTGACACTTCATTGTACTACAACATAAAATGTCGTAAGTTTCATTAATCACCTTTTTCCTCAGATGTGAATCCTGATGCAGCCTCGACTTTTTCAAGTATTTTCCTAAGCTTCATTATTTTGGTGGCACATACATATCCGTATCTAGATTATAAAAATAAATGCCAATTAGACAACCACAGGTCAAGAAACTCCACTCAGACAGGCAAAGAAGATGTTAATTTCGTGAATATCAAATGTCATTCACATAAAATTACTCTATTTCATATCATTCCAAATTAGCTTACTTAAAACATAATAATGGTTTTCATGTCTACGTGTGGGCCTGGAAGACCATGTGTTTTCCCATTCGCTTCACCCTTTCCATGCTAGCCTGTTCAGTATTTAGCACTGGAGTGCCATAAGTTTATGCTATCCTAGAAGAAGTGCAGTAGAAAATGAAATTCCATAGTTGTGAAATGTGTGATGGAGTAGGTTCTTCCTGATGTGTAGTGCTGCTTATAAGAAAGTGAGGATAAAGCAAAATATATAATGGGAATGAGGGAATGTAAAGAAAAAAGGTAAACAATAAGCTCCACTATACAATATTGGTGTTAATTGTTTGGGGAGGGCTTTCAGCGAGTTCCTTCTCAATAAACATTGCCTGCTGAGAACGCACTGCTTGTAACAAACACACCTGATAATTACTCTATTGGGACTTTCATAATCATGGGCTGTATGCATCGCCTCTGACTGTAAATCACTATTGCATAACCCTTATTATAATCATTTGTCCCTAAAATCGCAAACATTTATAAACAATTTTAGATTGCAAATAAAACCAATTCAACTTATCTTTAGTACGCTGAAAAAGCAATGATCACTGAGACTCCAACACTGAACACTGTCACTGCAAATGTTTATATCCCAACAAGGTCCCTGCTTTGGAAAAGTCGTCTTCCTGCCTCAGGGGGAACTGGTTGCTAGCATTCCTCAACATGGCCCATGTTGCTCAGGAATATTGATAGCAATTCTCAGCATAGCCTCTGTCACTCAGCCACGCTATTTCTTGAAATGAGCATGGAGCCGCCATATTAACTATGATCTATAACCAATCAGAACTGCACACATCATACAGTTGCCTAGTTGGGTGCAACATGCAAAACTTTATTGACAATCATATAGCTGACAGAACCACTTGGAACATTAGAGAATCATCAATAAATTTTAAAATTAAGAATACCAAATATACTTCACCGAGCTGAAATAAATATGAAATGAAAAACTAAAATAAAGAATACCAATTCATTTCCTGATTCAGATCTAAAAGATGAACAGTCCTCAAAGTGTATATCCAACATTGTTCACATAGATTAAAGTAAATCCCCTCTATTACTCCCTCTTATGAACTGCAGTACATGATCTATCTCTAGCCATCGTAGCTCAGAAAAAACAGATGTGCTTATTCAATGGAGTGCTGCACAATAGGTGCCTTTGTTATATGGGTGACTACACAGCTCCTGTGTTCATTTAATCTGGTTTTCACAAATTTTTTATTGCGACCAACATACATGATGAGATCACCGGGGCAGTTTATGATATACGCTACACACTGTGAAGAACAGTCTGTGCAATGATGTTATTTGATGGATACCATTCTGTGGGAGTGATCATTTGATCACAATGTGAGCAGGAATAGCCCAGTGGAGAAACTCCCGTGGACCACTCTTGAGAAACAGCTGCCCTAGAGACCAGCTCCTTAAAGTTCCTTCCATGAGAAAAACGCAAAACATGGCAACTCCTAAAAGATATTGTGCCATTGTAAAATATGCCAATGTTAATGACGACCGACTCTCGCCCGCTTTATCCGAATGCCTCAACTTGAGACGTGTATCATCCGGGGAAGATTGATATTTGAGCAACAGACTTTGTAAGCAGACTTTATGGCCCAGTGTGGATATCTTCTCTCTCACGTCATGTTTTGCCATGACATGAGCCTGCTTTTTAAAATCTTCCCTCCCTGAGCACAGGCATCTGAGGTGCAGAAACTGGCTAATTAGTAAACTTAGCCAGAGTCTTTTGAGGAGGAAACTCAATAAGTTGTTAGCATATTTTACAATGGCACAATATATTTCAGGAGTTGCCATGTTTTGCGTCTTCTCGTGGAAGGAACATTAAAGAGCTGGTCTCTAGCGCGGCTCTCTCTCAAGAGTCGTCTGTGGGAGTTTCGCCATGTGGTAACTGCTCACGAGGACGGTAATTTTAAAATGAGCTCGTATGGGCTCACAAGTGGACAGATGCTGAAATTTTAAATCCTGTCTGCAATTGCACGTGTATGATTTCAACTATGCCTATCACGCGTGTATATGTGCTCCAGATTTTAAGCCATAACTTGAGCAAACGTACTTTGTGTATCTTCCTTAGGACTATGATGGCTTTAACACAGGCAGGTAGGCGAATTTTAAAACATGCTCGCATGAAAGACATTCCCAGTTTTACCAATTAGTCCACCAGTTTTGCCCAGTCCATCTTGACCCCTCTGGTTCTTCAGCCTGCACTCCCCCCAACTGACCCAGACCCCTCACCCAGTAATTTTAGATCTTAGAGATTTATACAGACTTGCACCTCATCTAGTAAATATGCGCAGCTAACAGACCACCACGCGTTGTGGCCGCTGGATTTAAAATATGGATTTACACGAGTAACAGTTGGGCGCGTCCCGGAACACCCCAACATGCTCTAACTCGACCCCTTTTCTATATGTGCATAAATAACGACTTTTAAAATATATCACATATCATCTATATTGATGGAATTACACTGGCTTCTCATTAAATGGAGGATATCTTAAGATCTTAATTTAGTTTTTAAGGGTTTGAATGGTTTAGTTTCCCTCTAGTATCCATGCTGCCTTAAAGCTTTATTGCTCAGTAAGATCTGGGAGATCTTTGAGCCAGAATCTTTTGAATGTCCCATCATTTAAAATCATCAGTCTAGATGAAACTCACGAAAGACTTTTACGTACAGGTTCCTGAACTACGGAATGCCCTATCTCGGGGATTAAAGGAGGAATCTTCCCTTTTGAAATTTAGGAAAATGTTAAATGTTAAAGACCTTTTTGTTTTCCTAGGACTTTTCTGAATAGTGCATGATTGAATAGAAAAAAACAAACAGTCTCCATCAAAATTGCACTTGTGGTAGAGAAGCCATATAACTTAAGAATATTTTTGCAAAAGTTAAGGTAGTGAGATAGGTCCATTGTCCACACATATCTAAGTATGACAGAGTATTTTGTTGACATGCTAGATGTATTGATTTGTCTGTGCGACTTGTTTTGTTTTATGTATAATGAATTTTATGAATGTTTTTATTGTTAGCCGCTTAGAAATGATGATTTCCAGTATATGTTTTAAATACATAAATAAGTGTGTTACTCATGTATATGGGCTTTTAAAATTCAACGTGATCAAACGATCACTGGCACCTAATGGTATCTATTAAATAGAGTGAATAGCATCAAATTACATCATTGCACGGACTGTTCGTCACAGTGGTTTGCTTATGTCATAATCTGCCCCTGTGATCCGTGAAACCCAATTAAACACAAGAGCTGTCTAGCCACCAATAAAACAAAGGCACCTATTGTGCAGCACTGCATTGAGGATATGCATCTTTTTTCTGAGCTACGATGGCTAGTGATAGATCAGGTACCACAATCCATAAGAGTGGGTAATAGAGGATTTACTTAACGCAAACGATTTTGGATGAACACTGAGCATTGTTCATCCTTTAGGTCTCAACTAGGAAGTGGCTTGACATTCTTTATTTTAGTTTGTCATTCTTGAGTTTTCTTTATTTTATTCAGTTTCGTGAAGTACATTTGGGTATTCTTCATTTTAATGTTTATCAATTATTCTCTGATGTTCCGGGTGGCTCTGACAGTTGTACAGTTGTCAAAGTTTTGCATGTTGCACCCAACTAGGCAACTGTATGAGGGTGCAGTTCTGAATGGTTGTAGAGTTAAATATGGCATCTCCATGCTCATTTCAAGAAATAACACAGCTGAAATGCTTTCATTATGCCTGAGCAATATTAGCTTCATTGAGGAACACTTGCAACCAGTTCCTTCTGAGGCAGGAAGAAGAGACTTCCAAAATACGGGCAATGTTGAGACAAACATTGGGACATAAACATTTGGAGAGACAGCGTTCAGCAATCCTTCAGCATTGGAGTCACGGTGATCATCGATTTTTCAGCATTCTAAAGATACGATGAATTGGTTTTATTTGCAATTTAAAACTTTAAAAAAAATATTTGTGATTTTAGGGACCGATGATTATAATGAGAGCTGTGCAATAGTGGTTTGCAGTCAGAGGCAGAGGTGATGCATATAGCCCACAATTATGAAGGTCCCAATGCAGTGATAACAGGTGTGTTTGTTACAGGCAGTGCATTCCAAGCAGGCAACATTTACAACGAGGGAAAAGCTCATTGAAAAACCAGTTAACACAATATTGTATAGAGGAGCTTATTGTTTACCTTTTCTATATTGATTTTACTCCCTATAGGACTATACAGACTAAAAATTAAATAAATAAATAACTTCTGTGTCAAATAATATAGAACTAGGGGATGCTCCCTGAAACTAACAGATGCATATTTAAAACAAATTTAAGCGTATATTTTTTTTTTAAGTCAACACACAAGTAAATGTATGAAACTTATTGAATGAAAATGTGGTTCAAGCTAGTTTACAAAAAAAGATTGGTAAATTTCTTTAACCAAACAGAATTTGTTTTCCCCCCCATCTTTAAATTATTGGGGAGAGCAACATGAAACAGACTTTCATTTTGGGGTTTGCTGGTCACTACATTGTTGGATCCAGGATGTTCAGCTTAATGGCCCACTGGTCTAACTCAGTATGGCATGTCTTAAATTCTCATCAGGAAGACACAGTTCCCTAAGACATGAGAGATGCCCCTCATAAGAACATGGATGGCAGCAGGGACAACAATCATGGTATTTCTCTCCTCAGCACGACTGGCAAAGTCTTTGCACGCATTGTCCTAAACACACCTCAGCTCCTTGCTGAGAGCCTGCACTGGATAACAGTACAGCTGCTAATCTGAAAAGTTGACCACTGACACAATCTTCTCTCTAATGAAGCTTCCAGAGAAAGGCAAAGAACAGAGAGAGCCACTATATACTGTTGTCATCGATCTCACTAAAGGCCTTTCACCTCGGTTCCAGCTGCTGGAAAAGGCCGGCTATCCTCCTAAGCTTCTCAGCTTGATTAAGTCCTTCCATGATAACATGAAAGGCATCAACCAATACAAAGGCTCAACCTCAGAGGGCTTCGCCATATGTAACGGGGCTCAAACAGGGGCGTATATGCCTTTACCTTTACCTTGTTTGGTATATTCTTTTGTGATCCTGTGAGTGGGCTTTTGGGTCAACAACCGAGGGTTATATACCTGCATAAAGGATCTAACGGGAAACTGTTCAACCTCTCTTGACGCAAAGTAAAAATCAAGGTGCGTGGAGTTGTCATTAAAGAACTGTTATTTGCCGATGACACTGCTGTTAAAGTGTGAGTAGTCACATCTCCTTGTGGACCACTTCTCTCAAGCATGCCAGGACTTTTGTTTTCAGACTAAAGGTAAGCCAAATGTGTGACAAGATGTTGACAAGCCCCCCTCCATCAATAACAAACATTTGCACATTAGACATTGTTGGTAAGTTCATATATTTGGGATCCACCATCACAGACAACCTATCACTTGGCACAGAAATTAGAAAAGCTGTCACCAATGTCCAGGCTTATAAAAGAGAGTGTGGAAAAACAGCAGACTTACGGATAATACTAAAATCTGCATCTACAAAGCCCATGTCAATACTCTCCTCTACAGTAGTGAGAAAAGGGCACTACACTCACATCAATAGAAGAGACGAAGAGTTTCCACTTGTACTGCCTGTGATGCATCCTAAACATTTTCAGGAATAGTAAAATCCTGAAGTTCTGCAGCATGCTCAAATTTCCATTAACTTTGCTTCATTCAAAAAGATGGCTCAGGCACATCCATTGAATTCCCAAAGATATCCTATGCAGACAGCTACCTCTGGCAAAAAGGTCAATCGGCCATCTGCCCAATTCAAGGGCGTCTGCAAGTGAGATCTTCAGACTCTTGATCTCAACACCTAGGAAACATCTGCTCAAGATCAGTGTCACTGGAAACACAAACGCCACAAAAGCCTTGAAAAATAGCAGAAGAGACAGACGTGGATCCAGAAAGACAAGAGAGCTTGTTAATTTTCTGCTGCAGTCACTGCATCTGAAACTGCCATTCATGTAGGGGTCTTTCTAACCACAGAAGGCACAGCCCACCTAGATACTGACAGGACCATAACAAGGAAGCATTATTCATGGTCAAGACCAAAGCAGCCTAAGAAAATGTGATAATATTTTTCTAAACTTTTTTTTTTTTTTTTTTAATAATTTTATTCCTTTTTTGTTTTCTCCATCAATTCTTATAGAACTGGACCACCAAAACGGTTTTGGCCCTATTTAAATGAGGCAGTCTGTTGACTGAAATTTCAGCTTTTTACTACTCCTATCTGTAGGGGAATAAACAGCATGACTAGGCTCAGTGGGGTTCCTTTGTCCAATTCCACATGTTGGTGATCTCCGCAGAGTGGCTGCTTGTCTGGGACGGGATACTGAGGGACATGCAGAACAGAATGAAGGGGATAATGTATTATGCCGAGCCATCTTTATTTGTGAACACAAGATGAGATTGCTTCTCATCACAGAATAACTTTTTTTTTTTTTTAGCTCAGCAGGATTTCCTCCTATTCTGGGCTTCCAGCTCAACTGAAACTGTTTTCTAGTCGGCCGTGACACCAGAAGCCTTCACTCACAACTGCCCAGGGATTGTTCCTTTTTTCCCTTATTTTTTTTTTATCCCTTCTCAAAACATGCCGCTCAGTCATTGCAGAGTCCGTCTTCCAGAGTCCACCAAGTGCGGGCCCAAGATCTGGCATTTAGGTGTCACCACTGCATGCCGGCTGGGACTCCCTACCCCAGAGGGCTGTAAAAACCACCTCCCCAGTCAGCCTAGTGAATGGAAGATCGGACCATGAAATTAAATCCAGGTCCTTAACATGGCAGTGCAGAACTCACCCGAGATAGCTTTGAGGCGGAAATTTTTCCCCAAGCACCAAATTCGGGTGGCTCAAGCCCCTAAAATGCCAAGCTCATTAGCATTGTGCATTTAACATTGCAAACAAACAGCCCTGCAAGAAACCACAGCGCCCTGACTTATAAACGTGCAACCGTCCAGAGGTATTTTAGCAACTGTATATTTGCCAACTAGATCTATAACCCAAAACAAAGTTTCGGTTATAACTTCTGAACTCCTACTCAACATGCTAAAAACACTTTGGCCTGGATTCATCATTCCTCGCAGAAAGATGAATCCTGCGAAAACGGGGGGGCAGGCCTGCGAAAGCCCGCAGCCTTCATACCACGGCGGTGCACCGGCTGCCGGCTTTCACACCGAATAGCGCCACCGTGAAAGGTGGTGCTATTCGGCACGCTACTGCCGACGATAATGTTAGTAACATTATCACCGATAGCGAAGACACCGCAGATTCTGCCCCCTCCCCGACACCTCCCACTCCCCTAATTTGCATTCTATCGCGTGCGATAAGCCTTTGATAAATGACCCCCTTAGACAGTAAGTTTCAAAGGCACTGAGTTGGGTAAAACACCCAGAGAAGCGGCTCATTTGAAAGTTGCCTCCCAATATGGCCTGTACGCATGGAAGTTCACCTGAATTGAGCAGAAGCATTCCCAGAGGGAGACCGGAGAAGGGATTGCATTTACGTGCACGCTTTTGGATTTTCAATGTGTACACCAAAGATTCCCTAAAAATATCTGCATATATTTTGGCAGGTGTAATTGTGTGCTGGTAGTTTTGATGGAAAATGTTGAATATACATGCATGCGTTTGAATTTAGTGCACCTTAAGCATTTTTGCTGACTTGTGTGTGTGCTGTTACAAAAGTACTCCTAAAGGTACATGCACCTAAAATACTGCAGAACTACATATTGTCACTGCAAAGCAATTTTACTATTTTTCGTTCCCAGCAAGTAATTCAAGTAGAATTTTAACAAAAGTTTGGCTAGGCACAAAAAATGAACTTTGCTTCATCACTGGTACATTTGGTTCAGAAACAAATGTTGTTTAAAACCTAAAAAAAACACCTGGGCAGGACTTAGTAATCTATATATCTATATGAAAGGCTTATGGCGTGATGGTCGGTCAATCAGTTGGCAGCCAGGACAGTGGAAAGTGTATTGTCCAGGGACAATATTGCTCTGCCTGCAAAGCTCGGACTGCCAGGCACCCACATGCACATTCACACACACACACAAAACAAGCACACACTCACACATGCTCACACACAAGCAAGCCCACAGGCTCCTCTCCACACACACACAGGAACATGCACACACAGGCAGGCAATAAATGCACACAGCCATCACACACACATAGAAGTACACAGACAGGCACACGCACCAACACACATGCACACAGAGGCCCCCTCCTCCCCCACACACACACACAAGCCGAGGATCCCATTCCCATAGGTGCACACATACACGGGCTGTTCTAGATCAGATTACCTGAGCAATGCCAGGTACTTTTTACCAGTGTATACTATAAAAGGTTTTGCCTGGTTTAACAGAGGAACAATCTGCAAGGCAGACAGAAACACCATCCTTGGGAGGAGTACGTACATCCGCAGGGGGTTCACGATCTCGGTTCTCAGTAGCTGCTGGGTTTCACTGTAGTATTCCACATCACTTTTTTCTTTTGGTCGCAGCAGAACGGTGTCTAGAACCGAGCTGAAGGAAAACAAGCTTAAAAAAAAAAAAAAAAAGTGGTTTTTGTTTAAAATCTAATGATCAAGAGACATAAATTTCATATTCCAACTCAGGTAGGTTTCAGTTTGAAGAGGTGAGGGGGGGCGGGGAGGAAGGAGGATAATATGAGGGGGTCTGAAAGCCAAAGAGTCCCTGGATCCTGTACCAGTTCAGACCATTGAGGCACCAGTGCAGAATCGGCCTGGGCACCAATTATCCTTGTAAATTTACAAGTAACGTGCATTCGTTCTGAAGATTTGTTTTGTTGTTTTTTTTTCCCTTGGCCTCAGCATTTCTGCAGGGCTCTATTTCCACAGCCGTGGCTGGACCTAACCCATCTTCTGATGGGGGACCAAAATTTAAATAGAAGGGAAAGATGGCAACCTAAACGGGCAGCAGGTGTTTCTTTTCAGTCCGTTAAAGATGGTGCAGTTTGTTTTTTTTTGCATTCGCAGTATCGGAGCGGATGCATTTCGATTTATGCTGCTTTTTAGATCATGGACGCCACTGCTTTCTTCTCATGCAGCGTCACAATGTTTGCATTGCCTGCCTTTTGCCAGAGATTTGCATTCGTGCTGCTCCTCCCACCCACCACCAGGGTGATCCTTGGTCTTCTAAAACTCACCAGAATAAGGTAGAATCCAAGTAACAGGAGTTGTAATGGCCCTGAATACCTTTCTTCTTCCCAATCATCACTTCAAAGCCTTCTTTTTCCATTCTTGGAGGGGTATTTTCTTCTACAACTTCACTTAAGTAACCCCCAAAAGCTGAAAAGGTAAGAGTAAAAAACAACATTTAAAAAGACTTCCCCTATCGAGAGTTTAAATTACAAATACGACACTGGATATATTTTTTTCCTCTTTGTGCTTTGTTTTCTTTTCAAAATCCACCATGAATTTGCAGGTCTCCTCTCATTACCTATAAAATTTCCCATCCGCAACAAACATAAAAGCTTAGAAATTTGCAAAATGGAAAACACTTTACCTGGTTTTTACCACGTTTAAATATCCTGAAAAAAATATAGATGTTATTTGGCTTTCAAAATGATTGCATCACAACTGCTGCCTCAGAAATCACATTTAACTGAATATGTAAAGAAAAAAACTTTGAATAAATAATAATTTATAAAAAACATCTTTCACCCACATAAAATCCCAAACTACTTTACAATACAACCAGTCACTTCTGAAATGGATCTGCTGGCAGTATACAGATTTGCTGCTGGATTCCAATACAGCTTCCGAAGGGACACTAACGAACTTTGAGGTAAGGCAGATTCAACTCTATAACAAGGGTTCTCAACTCCGGTCTTCAAGGGCCACAAAACTCAAACTATGCAAAACTAGCGCGACTGTGCAAATACGTCTAATGGATATTCATTGCGGACATCCTGAAAACCAGACCCAGTTCGGGACTTCGCCAAGAATCTGCCAATCAGAAATGTCTCCTTGTGATCAGGAAGGTGAGAGAAAGAAAGACAGAGAAAATCTAAAACAACAAAAGCAAAAAAAAAAAACTATGCACACTATAGAAATGAAATGATTAGAACTGTAGAGAAATGAGACAGACTCTGGTGGCAGCTTAAGCACAGTGCTCTTGATTTAAAAAGTCACAATACTTGCTAGAAATCTTCCTGGTATTTTACCATAGTCTAATCGATGAAACACTATTTTACAGTAACACTGTCTACTTGTTAGTAACAATCCTTACTCACTTAAATCATTTTTTTTCACACAAACCCATTTCCCCATTTGAAGGGATATTCTATTTACAATCGGATGCTGTAGGGAGATATCCCATGTTTTACCACTCAAAGCACCAAATATGAATCATAATAGCCAAGCAGTATGCAGACAAATATACTGACAGGCCAAGAAAAACATTGTCACAGCTAAAAAAAAGGAAACGTTGCCCAGATGAGAACTTTAGACCAGCACTGAAGGATGCTTATCGAGATCTGCCTGTTTGTAAGAGCCTGGGTAAATAAAACCAAGGCAGAGGGACAATGCAGCAACGTAAGCTCATAAGCAGGAGTCACGGACTGGCCAAAGGAACGCCAAAGGTCAGAAGGACCCTAGGATTAAGGGAGAGCACTGAAACGGAGAAAACGCTGACTCTAGCATACGTAGAAGGGAAAGGGGGAAAAGACATGCAATGCGGCAGAGACCCTCCATCCACTCCATGCTTATGCATATTTATCAGCTGGAGAGTATAAGACGAGGGGCAAATAAGGAGGAAAAAAAAAAGTGAACCCGAAGCAGCCCAGTACCCCATAATATAGAGGAGGGAGAAGACTAGGTGTGGCCAGGAGACCGAAGAGAGAAGATGCCCTGCTTAGGGTCGAGCAGTGACACAGAACTTGAGGCGCTGAGAAGCGGAGAGCAGCCTGGTAGCTCTGCCAGTACCACAAATAGATCCAGTTTTCAGGATATGCACATTGAATATGCATGAGGTATATTTGCAAGTACTGCCTCTATTGCATGCAAATATACCTCATGCATATTTATTAGGGATGTCTTGAAAACCAGACCTGTGTGTGTGGTACCCCAGGACCGGAGTTGCCTACCCTTTTATTATAACTATGCTGGTGATCGAAGATGGCTGCCATTGCCAATCATGTGTGAAATGCTCTCCCTGGCTGAATTCCTATTTTTACCATTCTTTAATAATGAAACAAAGCAGAAGGAAGGATTTTCACTTTTGAATTTGTTATACAGTTATGTGCAATCCACAGATGGTCATGAGGCTGTAATCCAGACGTCTGACCCAAGTGTTGCAATTCTTGGCATCAGAAGACCAGACCCTCAATCTGGACATGTTGCAGATCCCCAAGTTTTCCAGAAGCTCCCAGAAAAAAAAAAATAAATAAATAAAAGGTGGATCTGGTGTCTGCCAGGCAATGAAGTGAGGTTTGATGGTATCATTGGAGCTAGAAGAGACCCGCCAGAGAGCAGTAGGGCAGTTGAGGGTCCTGATATGGCTATCAGGAAGTAGTTGCACAGCAGTGAGTCTCACAACCAGTGGCACAGAGAAGCAGCCACTGCAAAGTGAGGCAGTGTATTAGCCCTGGGCCCAAATGAGAATTCCTAGTCTACTCATGCGGCTGTTGTTGCAGAAGGGACTTTGAAACAATTCTGAGAACATCTGGATGTGCAATAGACTGGAGGAGTAGTGGTTAGAGCAGTGGGCTATGAACCAGGAGACCAGGGTTCCAGTCCTGCTGTCGCTCCTTGTGACCTTGGGCAAGTCACTTTACCCTCCATTGCCTCAGGTACAAAACTTAGATTGTAAGCCCTCTGGGGATAGGGAAATACCTACAGTACCTGAATGTAATCCACTTTGAAGTGCTGAAAAAAAAAAAAAGTGCGAAAAGCAGAATATAAATCTAAATAAATAAATAAATAAATAAATAAATAGACAGACTATTGACTGTGGTTCTCCCTTCTTGGTTGGTTGGTTGGAAAGGAATGTTCCTCTGCTACATCACAGGAGTTTAAACCAGATTATCTGCTTTTGAAAAATGACCATGACAGCAGGAGATACTGATAATCATCCTAAACTATGGAGAACTATCAATAGGTTTGAGACTCGTGTGCTGGCTCACATGAAGTCTCAGCAGGTACCAGTGAAGGAATTGAAAAATCAGATTTCTTTTCACAAATTAGTAATTTCCTTAACCTCAGTTTTGCAAGGTTAAAGAAATTACTTGCAAGAAATCAGATTTTTCATGAGACCAGTAAAAATAAAGGTTTAAATTAACAGGCACTTACTAAAACAGTGATTTTAAAGATTTAGTTTATTTACATCTTATTCACAATTCTTACATTGTAAACCAATGCGATATGCAATACATTTTAAAAATAAAATGATATAGTATGATGTAATGCACAATAAAAATTTTAACTAAAACAAAAACAAATCAAAACTTAATATAAGCATTAAAATGATATGAATTTGATATGCAATATAATTGTGAAATAAATTAAAACAATCAAAATTTAGCATAAATACCTTTCTTTGAAAACAGACAAAATTGTAGTTACCAAGTTTCTGAACAACATTTTGAAAGCAGCAGGTGTGGATTTATCTAAAAATCATTTACTGAAGTAGTAAAGGTTCCAAATTACTCCTTACTGTCTATTTTTAAAATCATATTATCTATACTTCTGAGTCTAAAACTAATTTATGTGAAAGAGACAATGGAATCCTTTGTTGGATTGACAACCATGGTGAAGGAATTAGAATAATTGAGAATTTTGATTGTTTTGGGGGCTTCTCTTCAAGGTTACTCTGTTAGTTATGTTTGCCCTCAATGTAGATATGGATTGGATTTTACAAATGTTTTTTCTCCAAATAGAGAAAAAAAAAGAGAT
Organism: Rhinatrema bivittatum; assembly: GCF_901001135.1. Lineage (NCBI taxonomy): Eukaryota > Metazoa > Chordata > Amphibia > Gymnophiona > Rhinatrematidae > Rhinatrema > Rhinatrema bivittatum. The sequence goes on along the minus strand of NC_042621.1, from coordinate 72,971,247 downwards.
TTTTATTGTAAGATAAAAAAATAAATCCAAATGTTCTTAGGTTTCTAGAATGCAGGTTTCTTTGAAGCAGGCATGACAGTATAAGCTTGTGATATATTACGAAGACCCAATGAGAAAGAGCATGTCAATATAGTCAGTATACATTAACTAATCAGTAGGGATGTGCTTTCATTTTAAAACAAATGGTAATCCAAAACAAATCTAGTATTTTTGTTTTGGTTCACTTTAGCCTGAAACGAATGGAGAATCCTCCTGAAAATTTCTAAAAATTTTTAGGATTCATTTGCTTCAGAACACTGTGCTCACTATTTGCAAAATGTGCACACTATTTTCAGAAAAGAACAAAACTAAAAAAAAAAAAAAAGCCCACAAAATAAACAAATAATTCAAAAACAAAACAAAAAATGGCCCTGCACATCCCTACTACTCAGCATATCCAGTGAATAAACCAGTTTGTATTAACTTCCTTTTCCATCCTAAAGTTTCAAAATGGGACATTTTCATCCTGCAGAAGGCACATTACAGATGTAAAAGTTCATAGAGAAAGATGGATTACATTTATTTCTGTTCTTAGAAGTCTTAGAGGAAAATCCACAGAAGGACCAAAGAGAATTTAATTAGTACAAGTTCACAAATGATCAATAAGGCCTCGTTTTTTTTGTTTTTTTTTACCTAAAGAGTTGCAGCGCTCAATCTGGTTGGAAACTGGCTGCAGGGATGCAAACCTGGAATCCGGTCTACAGCTCTTGAGTTTAACAAAGAGCGCTTTCTTTGGAGCACACGTGAAGTACCGCGTCCCTTTAAAGGTGCCATCTGTGCAGCCTGCACACTCGTCTTCCTAAACAGGATAGAGAGAGAGAGAGAGAGAGTGGTGGGGGAGCAGGGTGGGAAGGGCAGAGACAGCTTTAGTTTTGTAAGATAAAACATGTTCCTACAAAAGCTTACCAAGCATCCATGAGAACCATGGAGAGAAAAGCTCAGTACATCTGGCCCTCAACTTTGCGTCTATAGGAAAAATATGTTCAGTATATCCGACCTCCAGGAAGTATTCTTTTTATTACAGCACTTTCCTCAAGCAGAAGACCAGCACAATAATACAAATGTTGAGCACCAAATGTAAATGAATTTAAAAATGTGCCCAACATGACCAAGATCACTACAGTTGGCGACAGATCTGGCAAGATATTTCGGGCCTGACTTTATAACAAGAGACTGTGCCAATAAAGAAGCACCTATTATAAGTATCAGGCCCTCACTATTTTTACACCATAACATTTCAACTTCTGAACCCCCCCTTCTATATCTCTACGCCCTCACCAATTTATACAGCAGGGAGGAGTAAAGGCAGAGATGGAAACTGGTGTTAAAAATCAGAAGAACAATGAGCTAAAAGTATAAGACCAAAGAAAGAGAGTTTTTAAAACAACTGTTCTCTCTTTATACCAGATTAGCTTCATCCCAGACTCCACTTAGTGATTACAAAATGCTCTAAATAAGACTTTCACAGTTCAGTATATGTTAATTACCAGTTCCAGTCCCGCCAACACTTCATTTACCCCGGATGGCTGACCAATCCAGCGAATCACGCCAAAGAAAGGCGGGTTCTCTTTCACTTCAGCCAAGGAGCCCACTTCGAGCCCGTGCAGGTTAAGGAGAGGGACCGGATCAGGCATGCTCTCCTGGATGGAAGCGTTGTTCAGTTCTCCGATGACCGACTGGACAGATAAGGAGAGGGGGGTGTGGCCAATGCTCCCGTTCACACTGGACATCTTGGACAGGCTGAACGGCAGAGAATGGAAGCGGTTCTCGCTGGACAGGCAGTTTGTTACGGCGGGCTGCAGAGGTGGAGAGCAGTGACCAAAGCCAGATGATGCGTCCGATAATGATTTAACAGGATCCTCAGAAACTGCAAACACATAGGAGGGGGGGAAAAAAAAAAAAAAAAATGTATGCGCCTTGTTTAAAGGTCAAGATAAAAATCTTACATTTTCGGTTCCTTAATCATCTCAACAGAAAAGGAGTAACTAACTTCTACATATGCTTTTTTTCTTGGAAAACTGGGAGTTTTGTTATTCTGAGCTCTAGAACAATTGCAATATATCTAAATTTGTCAAAATTAAATAACTTTATTTCCAGAATTACAATTTAACTGAATTCCACATCAAGAGCCTCAGAAAGTTGTTTATTGATGATGCAAGGCAGGGGTGGGCAAATTTTATTTATTTTATCTAGGGCCACATTATTATTAGAAGGTAGATGGAGGCCAACCGCCTACCTTCTAAGCCACCAGCATTCATCCAGCCACCCCAGCATTCAACCAGGATCATCAGCACTCACACAGGCTCCTCATCATTCATCCAGCCACCTCAGCTCTCATCCAGCCACCTCAGCATTCACCCAGCCACCTCAGCATTCACCCAGCCACATCAAGCTTCAATCAGCCACCTCAGCATTCATTCAGCCTCTCAACCATTCATTCAGTTAAGAATCGATACTGCCATGCTACATTAATCATATCCCCTCAAATTATACTTCCACAATTCGTCACTTCCATTACGCTATAGGACATCATCTGCTGGCAAATCCCATCAAAGTGATCTCTTTAGTCCTATCATGATGCTAGGATACCCAATTCACACATTACATCACAACACCTGCTTCAAGATGAAGCCAACGTTACGATACCAACCCATAACTCGTAGATATTTAACTCCGGTGATGATCTCCCCCTTTACGCAACTACTTGGGCTGGCCCTATTTACTTTAACACTATTCAATGCCCAGTCAGTTACCAAAAAAACCCACATCCTTCACGACTATCTGCTTGATGCCAGGCCAGACATCTGTGCTATCACGGAGACCTGGCTGAAGCCCTCAGACACAGCTTTAATAAATCAACTTCATACACAGATATATGATGTCTTCTCCTTACCCAGAAAAAAGAAAAAAGGGGGAGGAGTAGCCTAGTGGTTAGAGCAGTGGACTATGAACCAGGAGACCAGGGTTTGAGTCCTGCTGTCACTCCTTGTGACCTTGGGCAAGGCACTTTACCCTCCATTACCTCAGGTACAAACTTTGATTGCAAGCCCTCTGGGTATAGGGAAATATTTAAACTGACGTTTTGGCATGAGGTCATCTAAAAGGTTTCCTTCTGACAACTCTCCTGTGCAGCTCATTGTTGTGCGAGCAACGCTGTACGATTTGCTGTTTTTTTAATAGAATGAAAATAATAAAAAAAAAATTGAATATAAAATCCCAACCGCCCAAACAGCTGGTTAAGCCCCCTCATCATTTGCAAAAATGCTAATGTTCAATTAATAATATTATGAAGAACACTAGTATTCTTTCCTTCTATCCTTTCGTGTTTTTTCTTTCTGTTCATAGCCTTTTTCTTACAACTTTCTTCTAATAAATGGAATGTATCTATATAACAGCATTTGATACTTCCTTCTTGAGAGATTTCGGCACACTTTTTTTTCCAAACTGGGTCATAGTTGCAAGTCTTAGATGGGTCAGGCGATGCCCCTGTTATCGGACGGTCCACCTCAGGTAGATTCTGAGCACCGCCGGTCACCTGTGGCACTTTCTGGGCTAGCAAGCCTATTGGCGGGAAATGTAGAATGACGGGAAGGGGGTGCACAGATGCCATGGCGTATTTTGGCTCTGTGTATTTTAGGCCTGGGCCTCCTTGAAAATATCTGTAAGCTTCCCTTTGCCAGTGTGTTCCATTTCAGTCTGGGAAAACCTGCACCTTTTTGGGGCTATGATATAATCCTATGTCCTTGCTAAATCATTGTTTTTGTTTTTTTTCCTGAACAGACCCTGCCAGAGTCCCTGCCTATTTTAGCATGATCATTTTGTGAAATGGAGAACTGTACCCTTGGGACTGGTGTGAGATCATAAACTTGTTTTACTTGGTGTCACAAGCCGTACTATAATCAGCTCCCGGAATCTGAAGGGTGGAGATTTAGCAATGTAATGAAGATTAGTCATTACAAAAATTAAAGAAAGAGATCCAGATTTGCTAACGTTTTTTTTTCTCTCATACACCATCAAATAGCAGAATCCAGTGGGAATTAAAGATGAAGGTAAAATGTCATGCAGTAGGAAAGGAATATCAAATTTCCTCCCAAAATTATATTTCTGGCATAATTACAGAACTTTTAGTGGGGTTGGTAGACAGTGGGAGTGGGCACTAACAGGCTGATTTTAAAAGCCCTACGCGTGCCAAAGGCAGGAGATACGCGAGTGTCAGCCAGGGTGCAGCACGTGGAGTTTAAGAGGCGCCAGAGTACGTGCATATCTCGCATTACGCGCACAAGTTGGGAAGGCCAAAAAGGGGCTGGGCATGGGCGGGACATAGGCGTTCCGGGTCTGCAGCCTGCACTCGAGTACTTGCATGCGCCAGGGTCTCCTATCACATAACTTTACTTCTGCTACAGATGGCAAGCAAGTTTTAAAAATAAAAATCAGGGCTAGTCAGCGGGGTTTGAAGGGTCGAGGCTAATAGGTAAAAGGGAATGGCTATCTAGCTAGGACGGGGTTAGGAAGTCCTGTCCTTTACCGGGGCGAACTGGGGAAATGGGTACTTGGGTCGGCATGCGTTCCTAGCAAAATCCTTCCCGCTTATACGGTAGAGTCGGCATTTGCACACACACGCAACGCATCCATATAAAACTACGAGCATACTGCCGATTTTATAATATGTGCACATATATGCAATTATGTTGTAAAATGGCCATGTCCATTCGCATGAACCAGCATCCGAGCGTACATGTACAAGTTACCATCTTAGTCTTCATATTAAGGAAGATAAGGAAGGGATAAGTATAGGAAAGGAACCCAGAATAACTCAATATTTTGTTTGAAGGGGGAACAGGTAAAATCTGACCCATGGAAAGGAGTGGCACACATTTCCCACTATTTTTAGTTTTATTTATTTTTTGCTTGGCATTTTCCTTATTCTTCTCCTCCTTGGGCTTCCACCTCAACTGGAACCAGCCTCTGTTTGGTTACAGCGCCGTGAGCCTTCATTTGCAACAACCTGACAGTTTTCTTTTCCCTGTTTTATAAACCGCCCACCCTGCCTAGCCCAGACTGCTGGGTTATGCCTCCCTTCCAGCAGATGGAGACAGAGAAAAACTTGAAGGGCACCCCTGGAAGTAGGATGCGCCACCTGCAGCCCCTTCGGTATTTCTCTGTCTCCAGCAGATGAAGGTGGCCGAACCTGTAGACCTGGCTAATTGATTCTATTTAAAAAAAAAAAAAGGTTGTAGTGACAGGAATCTTTTAAATTTGTCTGGCTGAAACAAAGTTTAAAAAACAAAACAAAACAGAGTTGGTCCTCCCGAGGAGCAGAGTCATTTTCTCCTCTGTGCCGGAAGTTTTCTCTTCGCTCTAGTGTACCAGGAGCAGCAGCCAGTGGGCCTGTCCCTCCCCCCCCCCCGGCCCAGAGACAACCACGGGTTGTGCGCTGGTGAGGCCAACGCGATTAAAAAAAAAAAAAAAAGAAACGATCTGCCTCGTTTTTTTTTTAGAGCTGCTCTGCTCTTCTTCGGCCTCCTGGGCTCCTGTGTTTACATTGGCAGCATCCTCTCTTTTACAGCGCGGCAATGCCGCTCGCTTCGGCCTGTAAAGTGTGCGGGGAGCCAGCAGCACGGCTCTCCCGAGTTAGCCTCTGCTCTTGGTGTCTTCCCGGAGGCGAGGACCCGTCAGTGGTAGCGGCTGGTGGAAGGGGGTGGCAGGTGCATCGGCCCCGTGGTGAGGGCGCCCCGATGCTGCCTCGTGGTACTCAGCCTGCCCCGCTGCCGTGGAACGTGGGAACGGCGGCCATTTTAGGAGCTGCAGATGTTTATGCAGATAGCTCTGCAGGAGGAGGGGATCTCCCTCCTCAGTTATTTCCGCATTATTTTTGCCCTGAGTCTCCCCACGATTTGTTTCCCACCTTCCCTGCTCCCTTGGGTACCTTCCACTCGAGAAAATTTAAAGGGCCAGCATCCTTTTTCGGCTGATTTTATTTTGCTGCTACATAAGGCATATTTAGCTAGCCTTATGCCCATGGGGGATCCTGAGCCCCTTCTGGGGCGGCCTGGGGCTGGGCCCTCTCCTCCCGTGCAAGTTCCTAGGCCGGATCCTCCTGAGGTCTCCCGGATTCAGGTGGTCTGGGAAGGGTCCGGTTCTGGGAGCCAGGGTGCATTGCCGCTGGCAGATCCGCTTCAGACGCACATGGATGAGGATTCCGAGCGTGCAGCCCCGGTGGAAGGGGGATGATCCTCGGGTCCTTAGGCTCTTTCGTAGAGATGAGTTGGAGCCAATGATTCCACATATCCTAGCGGAGTTGGGCATACTGGCTGGTCAGACGCCGATGCCTCAGGATCAGGGCATGGTGGATCCGCTGCTGTCAGGTCTTTGTCCCCCGGCTAGGACTTTTCCTTTTCATCCTATGTTGCTCCAGCTGATGTTTCGGGAGTGGGATACTCCAGAAGCTAGCCTTCGCGTAGGCAGAGCTATGGAAAAATTGTACCCACTGCCAGACGACTCTCTCAACCTCCTTAAGGTTCCCCAAGGTGGATGCGGCCGTATCCGCAGTCACCAAGCTTATGACTATTCCAGTGGTTGGGGCGGCTGCCCTTAAGGACCCTCAAGATCGTAAGCTTGAGGTACTTCTCAGGCGTATCTTCGAAGTGTCGGCTCTGAAGGTTCGAGCGGCCATTTGCAGTAGTTTAATGCAGCGTGCGAATCTCCGATGGGTGCAACTCCTGAGTGCCAGAGAGCTCTCCCAGGAGGAGTCTGAGCAGGCTGATCATTTGGAGGCGTCTGTAGCGTATGGGGCGGATGCCTTGAACGATCTCCTTCGTACGTCTTTGCGTACTATGGCTTCTGCGGTGTCAGCCCGCAGGCTTTTATGGCTCTGTAATTAGTCGGCTGATGTTGCAGCTGGGTGCTTTTCCGTTTCGGGGGAAATTACTTTTTGGAGATGATTTGGAGCAGCTCATTAAGTCCTTGGGGGACAATAAAGTGTACAAGCTCCCGGAGGATAAGCCAAATGCTTCCAGAGGTTTCAACCCTTCATGGTTGCGTTTTTGAGGGCAACGTCGTTTTTGCCAGTCTAAGCCAGTCATTCCATTCTAGCCTCCCAATGAAATAGCACCGGCCCACTCCTGTTCCGTTCGTTGGGGGCGGCTGTCCCCCTTTTACAAGGTCAAAATAACGTCGGACCATTGGGTTCTAAACATTATAGAACACGGCTACGCCTTAGATTTTGCTCATCCCTTATGTGATCTATTTCTGGTGTTGCCCTGCAGGTCCCTGGAGAAAAGGCGCCAAGTGTCTCTCACGCTTCGCCGGTTGTTAGACCTCGAGGCAGTCGTTCCAGTTCCTTCATATAAACTTCAAACCGGCAGATATTCGATTTATTTTCAGGTTCTGAAGAAGAAGGGGTCCTTCCATTCGATTTTAGATCTGTAGAAGGTCAACAGAGCTCTGCGTGCCCCGTTATCGCATGGAGACGCTACGTTCCATAATCGCCTCCATCAGAGCAGGGGAGTTTTTAGCGTCCCTCGATTTGACGGAAGAGTACCTACACATTGCAATTCGGAAGGTCCATCAGTGGTATCTCCGGTTTATGGTCCTTGGCAAGCATTACCAGTTTCAGGCACTTCTTTTCAGGCTGGCTACCGCTCCGCACACGTTTACCAAGGTGATGGTGGTTGTGGCGGCAGCTCTCCATCGCCAGGGGATCCTGGTCCATCCCTACTTGGAAGATTGGTTCATTCAAGCAAAGTCAAAGGAACTATGCGAGGCAGCGATTGCCAAGGTGGTGCAGACATCTGGGTTGGATCATCAATGCAGACAAGAGCCAGTTGTCCCCTGCAGAGATCCTGGATTTTTTGGGGGCGGGATTCGATACTCGGATTGGGAAAGTCTTCATGATGCAAGGACGGATAGACAAACTCATGTCGCAAGTTCGGCATCTCTTGTCCCTGCCAGTTCCCAGGGTGTGGGACTATTTACAGGTTCTTGGTTCTATAGCGTCTACTCTGGAGTTGGTCCTGTGGGCTTTCGCTCATATGAGGCTGTTGCAAAGGGCTTTGCTCTCTCGTTGGGTCCCCAAGTCGGAGGCTTTTCAAGTCCCCTTACCCCTCCAGGAACCAGCCAGGTCCAGCCTAGCTTGGTGGCTAAGCCCCGAACACTTGTCCCAGGGGGTGGATCTGGAGATCCCTCAGTGGACTATTGTGACGACAGATGCCAGTCTTTCTGGTTGGGAGGCAGTTTGCCAATTCAGGCAGCGCAAGGCCAATGGACGCAGCAGGAAGCGCAATGGTCCATCAATCGTCTCAAAACCAGGGTGGTACGGTTTGGCCTTGCAGCAGTTCTTGCCTCTGGTTCATTGTTGGTCGGTGAGAGTGCTCTCTGACAGTGTAACGACGGTAGCATACATCAACCAGCAGGGAGGCAAAAAAAAAAGAGCCGTCCCATAGCTGCGGAGGCAGACAAGCTCATGGCCTGGGCAGAAATTAATCTGCTCAGGATAGCGGCTTCGCACATTGCCGGAGTAGACTACGTACAGGTGGATTTTCTGAGTCGTCAGAGATTGGATCATGGAGAATGGGAGCTGTCCGACGAAGCGTTTGCGTTGATATCTCATCGGTGGGGGATTCCCCGTTTGGATCTACTGGCGACTCGGGGGACTGCCAAGGTGCTGCACTTCTTCAGTCGCAGAAGAGAACATGGAGCGGAAGGGGTGGACGTTCTTGTTCTCCCATGGCCTCGCAACATTCTGCTCTACGCATTCCCTCCATGGCCTCTGGTAGGCAAGGTCTTGAGAAGGATAGAAGCCCATCCGGTAGAGTTGGTGCTGGTGGCTCCGGAATGGCCACGGAGGCCGTGGTTCATGAATCTCCTCAACCTTGCAGTGGACGGACCGCTCCGTCTGGGTCATCTTCCGAATCTCCTGCAGCAGGGTCCAGTATTTTTCGACCAGGTGGATTGCTTTTGTCTAGCGGCTTGGCTTATGAGAGACGGCATTTGAGAAAGAAGGGGTATCCGGATTCGGTAATTTCCACTTTTTTGTGGGCTCGCAAAACTTCCACACCTCTTACGTATGTCTGAGTCTGGAAGGTTTTTGACTCTTGGTGTAGCAGGTCGAATGTTTCCCCTAGGCGGGCCTCGATAGTCCACATTCTAGCCTTCTTGCAAGAGGGTTTGGCGAAGGGGCTAGCTTTCAGTTCTCTACGGGTTCAAGTGGCGGCGTTAGGCTGTTTATGTGGGAAGGTGGACAGTGTGTCCATAGCGGCTTATCTGGACGTGGCTCATTTCCTTCGAGGTGCTAAGCATTTGAGTAGTTTGTCCATCCTGGAGTTTGAATTTGGTCCTTAGGACGTTGGGTGTACCTCCTTTTGAACCGCTCAGGTGCGTCACTTTGAAGGACCTTACGCTCAAAATGATGTTTTGAGCGTAAGGCTCGGTGAGTTTCAGAACTTCAGGCTCTATCTTGTCGCGAGCCTTTTCATAGGTTTTCAGATTGTGGCATTTCTCTTAGAACCGTGCCATTCTTCCTGCCTAAGGTTGTATCGGCTTTTCATGTGAACCAGTCTGAGTTGTCTGCGTTCCCGGATTTGGATCAGAATTCTCCACATGCTCGTGAATTGAAGTGCTTGGATGTCAGGCGGGTGCTGATGCATTACTTGGAGGTCACTAATGAACACAGACTTCAGAATTTCTAGCTTTGTACCATGTACAGGTTGTATCAGCTTCTGTTCAGTTAGAAATGGATTAAAAACATACAATTTGACTAGGAATGCATAAACCTTTTCATACAATGCATAATCGAATATAGTTGTATTTACATTTAGGGTATATGTGATTTAACACTATTATATATCTATTATGCATTGGTATTTGATTATGTACTTATTTTTCATTTTTGCTTGCTGTAAACTGCATTGGATGATCCACTGATGGACCAGAAAGATGTACATAAATTCTAGGTTAGAAAGACCCATCACAGGGAACATGAAAAACGGGCAAGGCCCAATTATGATAAGCATTTTAGAGATGAAATGGAAAAGGAAATGGAAAAGGAATCTGTACATGTACTGCTGCCCAGTAATAACTTATAAATGGTCATCAAAAACAGTATTTTTTCAACTACTCTGATCTAAAATTTCCTCTGGCCTTACTCAACTTCATCTTACTAAACTAATATTAAATGAGTGAAATACAATCCTGGTTACCAGTTTAAAACTGTCCTCTAAAAAATATATTTAGTATAGTAGATCCAGTGATCATGCTCACAGGGCCTTGGTATTTTATTAATCTTTCATTATTACCTTCATCTATGTACCAAGTATTTTTTGACTTGGGCTGAAGTTGGGAATCAACTGAATTGCCATTCAATGTGTAATAAAATTCCGATCTGCTTCTGTTCCCAGGCTCTGGGATAGATCCTGTCAATGAGAAAAGGGTACAATTGTTATTAAAACATCGCTGGACTGCTTTATACTATTTAATACCGTATGTACCCTATCCTGGTGTTCCTTGCCTGTGCTTACCTAAAGAGTTGGATCACCAGCCCTATTTCTTAAAACTCATCAAATTTCTATGTGCCATCATTCTACGCTTTGATAAAAATTATGTTAAGAAAATCGTTTATTATATTACATTGGTTTTCTAGCTTTCAAAGCACACTGGTGTTTCACTGCTGAAGCACAGACAATTTCTTTAAAAAAAAAACCCTAAAATTTACCTTTCATCTGTGTTCACTTGGGGACTTTAAAACATTAATTTTTGCAGTTTTATTATTACAACTAATTAAAAAACTAGGAATGTACTTTAGTACAAAAAAGAACACACCAAAAAACACAAATCAGAAGTGTAAAGGAAGACTATTAAGAGAACATTTGAGAGCACCCTAGAGAACAGGTGAGCTTGGAAATGGCAAGATGCACAATAGAAGCTAAAGAAAGCAGCAGCTCCGGCAAACCAGCACCGGTTTAAAAACAAAGCGATATGGTGTAAAACACAAAAAAAAACCAAAAAGAAAACATTTAGGAAAGATGAAAAAGCGGAACACAGAACAGCCAGGTGCCATACAGGTGAACAAAAAAAGCAAACACAGAGTGCAGCAACAGCCCAAGCAGCTGAGCGAGTCAGATGTCAGTAACCGAGAGAAAACTTGGGATGCCAAGAGTTCGCGCGCCAACAAGTCTGTAAGAATGGAGCGCCAACAGTCCAAGCAGCTGAGCAAGTCAGATGTCAGTAACCGAGAGAAACTTGGGATGCCAAGAGTTCGCGCGCCAACAAGTCTGTAAGAATGGAGCGCCAACAGTCCAAGCAGCTGAGCGAGTCAGATTTATTTATTTATTTAGCACTTTTATATACCGACTTTCCAATAACAGAATTACTGATCAATTCGGTTTACATTCTAAACAGAAACAATGACAAGTTAATGTCTTACAATGAACAGGTAGATGGAACTTGGATACAGATATATGGGGTTAATAACATAACGTAAATGATACGAAGCCTAATGTAGGCTAAAGAAACAGGTAATAGGTATAAGGCTGGGTTTTTGATTTTAGACTGCCAAGGATTCGTAGATGACCTGAGAATTCTTTGGGGGGTACTAGAGAGTTCTAGAGATGATCTATATAGTTCTCTGGGGGTTTCCAAAGAAGGGATCATTGGCAGGGAAAATTCCGCAGACTGATGTTATGAGAAAGCTTGGTTGAATAACCAAGATGTCAGTAACCGAGAGAAAACTTGGGATGCCAAGAGTTCGCACGCTAACAAGTCTGTAAGAATGGAGCGCCAACAGTCCAAGCAGACAATGAACTGAACATGACCGAGCGGCTCTGCTGACTCCTCTATTTTACCTTATCCCGAGATCTACTGACGTAGCACTCGAACGCCAGCACAGAACTGACCACCACGCAAAGACTATGAGCAAAAGTAACAGGAGATGGAGTAACTACCTCGAGTGGGTGACATCATCCGATGGAGCCCGATACATAAAAAACATATGTCAAAATGTCTAGAACTTTGACTGTGCCTCATGGGGCTTGCCTACGCATGCCATAATATCACACGTCCATGCAGGGTCCATTCAGTCTGGTATTTTAGCATTTGAAAACAAATCTAAGGGGAGGTGGGTGGCTTTCATGAGGACTGACATGCTAATGCCCCTCAAAGAGCACCCTGTTATAAATAAGCAACTCTGCTTTCCCGGAGGACAAGCAGGGTGGCAGTCTTTACGTATGGGGAAACCCTAGTTAGAGGCTGACCCCACTGAAAAAAAGGAAGAACAACAAATGCCAATCAGGACAACAATAGTTTTGTTGGCATCAAGCCTTTTTTTTCTCCCATGTTATACTAAACCTACAAGGGGCAGCCTGGAACAAAAACAGCCCCTAGGAAAAGGAAAAAAGGTTGGGCACTACATCTCAAACAAATTCCAGAAGACAGACCTAGCCAAAGATTACTGTCACATCGGTCATCCCTCCCCAAATAGTAGTGATATGTGACTGAGTGGAGAGAACCCCGCATCACTGCCTCAGAGATCTCCCTCCAGGGGGACTGATTGCAGGTGAGCCACCAACACTGCGACATCTTAGACCAGGGGTGGCAAACTCCAGACCTCGAGGGCCACAAACAGGCCAGGTTTTCAGGACAACCACAATGAATATGCATGAGATTGGAGGCAGAGCATGCCGATCTCTCTCATGTATATTCATTGTGGATATCCTGAAAACCTGGCCTGTTTATGGCCCTCAAGGACCAGAATTTGCCACCTGTGTCTTAAGACTCATCCTTGACCTAGCCCACCCGATTCAGCCTCACCTGGGCATAACAGAAGAGATGCAATCTGCTGGCCAATTAGATATGTTTGGCAATGGAAATCCCTAGTCTGTATCAAACAAAACAGAAAGCTGGGTGGATTTTCTATGGGCTTCTGTCTGCTCCAGGTAGAAAGCCAAGGCTCTTGTGCAGTCCAAACTGTGCAATGGTAGCTCACACTGGTACACATGGCCTGGGGAAAAAATGTTGGAAAGATGATTGACTGGTTAAGATGGAATTCTCATTCAAAAGAAAAATATATTAGAGAAACAGACCCATCTTCCATTCCTGGGCTGCATCATCTCCAATCGTGGCTTCACCATGGACCCTGAGAAACTCTAGGGTATTCGAGATTGGCCCCAAACAGTAGGCCTCCACGCCTTGCAAAGATTCCTTGGATTTACAAATTATTACAGAAACTTCATCGCTAATTATTCCATGCTAGCTGCCCCACTCACGGCCATGACTAGGAAAGGTAGTAACCTTCAAGTTTGGAGCCCCAAGTCTCAATCTGCTTTCTAAGCCTTCTGCACCGGACCATGTCTACATCAAGATCCTAACCGCCCCTTCATCATCAAAGTTGATGCCTCCGCCACTGGAGAAGGGGTGGTCCTGAGCCAATATTCCTCCAAGGACATCTTAGTGCCCTGCTCATTCTACTCGCATAAGTTTTCCACCGCAGAGCAAAACTACACGATTGGGGACCGTGAACTCTTAGCTGTGAAATTGGCCCTTCAGGAATGGCGTCCATGGTTAGAAGGAGCACAGCATAAGTTCACGATATTCACAGACCACAAGAATCTTGAACACTTAAAGGAAGCCCAACTTCTGAATCCTAGACGGGCCCGCTGGGCGCTGTTGTTTGGACGCTTCCATTTTGAACTACAATACCGTACAGCAGCCAAGAACACCCGAGCAGATGCTCTCTCTCGCTCCCTTGAGCCAGAAGATATGCCCGAAGTCCCTAGATACAGTGAGCCAGTTTGTATAACCCTTGCAGTGACCAACACAGTACCAGCCGGGAAGACTGTGGTCCCACGCCGTCTCCGGGAACGTGTCCTCCACTGGGTCCACGACTCAAAGTTGGCCGGCCATCCTGGCCGGGCTCAGACCCTCGAGATGTTAAAAAGACATTATTGGTGGCCTAGCATGGTTAAAGACTCCCGCAGTTATGTGGACTCCTGTCCCATCTGTGCACAGCAAAAACCCTCGATTGGCCACCCATGGGGACTCCTCCAACCTCTTCCGGCTCCCACCGAACCCTGGTCAAGCATCTCTACTGACTTCATCGTTGATCTGCCCTCATCTAAGAGCAACACGGTCATTTGGGTTATTATCGACCGCTTTTCAAAATGGCCCATTTTGTCCCACTACAGAGCCTTCCCTCGGCTCCTGAACTGGCAAAACTCTTCCTCAATGTATTCCACTTATATGGATTACCTAAAGAATTTGAAATCACCCTGAATCTGACGTCGGCCTATCACCCTAAAGCGAATGGCCAGCCTGAGAGGACAAACCGCTCCTTGAAGACATTCCTAAGAACTTACGTCAATGATCAGCAGGATAACTGGGCCGACCTTGTGCCATGGGCTGAGTTATCCCACAATACTCACATCGCCTCTGCCACTGACGACTCAGTGGTATTCGGTCACCAGCCACGTCTGCCTTTACCAGTGCCACTTTCCGTGCCCTCGCCTGCAGCCCAGTCTACGGCACAGACAATTCACCGCCTTTGGGATCAGAAGGAGAGACTGGGTCAGGCTGCCGAGAGAGCCAAACGCTTCACGGATGTTCATCGTTGCACCGCACCCTTGTTCCAACCCGGCCAGAAAATCTGGCTGAGCCCTAAACATATCAGACTACGTCTTCTCTCAACGCCTGGCTCCCAGATTCATCGGACCATTTCCGATCACCCGACACATAGTGCGGTTACCTACCAACTGCAGCTTCCCGCCTACATGGGCATTCACAACACATTCCATGTGTCCCTATTGAAGCCATTCGTATTGTCCTGGCCCTCTCGAAGGCCCCCTGAACCTACACAACTTACTGCTGAACCAGAGGACATCCTCCAAGTAAAAGAGGTCCTGGATGTCCGGCAACAGAGGCCATGGGAATATCTCCTGTCGTGGGAGGGCTTCGGGCCGGAGGAGAACTCCTGGGAGCCCTCCCACCACAACTATGACAGACTTCCTTGCTGAGTTCCACCAGACCCATCCTGAGAAGCCCAGGCTGGTAAGGGGGAGGCCCAGAATGGGGGGGGGGGGGGTACTGTTGCGCGTCCACTCTGCAGCCAGCCCTGCTCACCTTGCTCTCCCATCCATGAGCTCCGGGCTCTCCTCCTCTGCAGCCGCAGCCAGTTCGCAGCGTCCCCGGCTTCCCCGCTTGCAGTCTCCCACCAGGCCTCACAGCAGAACTTGGCATCCTCCAAGGTGTCAGCCTCTCCCCTAGGCGCGCATGGACCGCCGGGCCTCTTAAAGAGCCAAGGGTGGCTCCAAGCCCTGCAGCGTACCCTGACTGACAGCAGGATTTAAGGAAATGGTCAGACACCACTTCCTTGCCTTGGCATTCGGGTCGTACACTCCGGTGTCTCAAGTTTGCCTGTTCCAGTGTCTCGTGTTCCAACGTCTCTCCATTCCTGGTAGTACCCTTCGGACTGAACTCACGGTACTGAACTTTGCTTGCTCCTGACCTTGTCTGACTGCTGCCTGGATCCAACCTCTGCCTGTTCACTGACCTCGTCTGACCTGCTGCCTGTTCACCGACCTCTGCCTGACCAGACTACTACTGATCGCTGCCTGGAACTTGACCTCTGCCTGACCACTCCTGGATTAGCTACAGGTACTGACCCCTGCTTCGGCTGACCATTCTGGACTGGTACTCTGGCCTTGATCCTCACTATCCATGCGGACACTATCCTGGCCTCCCGTGACCTCTGGAAATTCCTGCTTGGACATCGACCGCACATCCTTGTTCATGGTGGGCACTCCCCTGCACTTCCTCTCTAGGAAACCCTGCGAGGCCCACCTAAGACCAGGCGGCCCGGGTACCCAAGGGCTCAACCTGCGGAAACTCCAGGTTGCTATTGGCGAAGCTCCAGCTAGCCTCTGTCTCCTCCTGTGCTCCGCCTCCTGGTGGCAGGCGCTCTCTGGGTCCGACCAGAGGGCCGTACCAATCCTGCACCAGGCCAAGGGTCCACCTCAAGCGCAACAGTAATCAAGCAGATTTTGTGTGGACCAGGAGAAAAGATCTAGGCTTTTATGCTCACACCAAACAGCAAATCTCCTCCACTTAAATCCTAGGATTTTCTAATGGAATCCTCTCTTGAAGCTAAAAGAACTCAAGAAATACTGTCAGATAATTCAAAGGGCTACAAAGCCACCCACTCAACATCTAAACGGTGAGCGACAGAGACCTGATGTTGGGATGGTGCAACCTGCTTTGATACTGAGTGATGAGATCTGGGGAAGTCACAAATCTGATCAATTCCTTGATGGACATCTTTTGGAGGAGTGAGAACCAGATTTATAATCGACAAAGGGAGCTATTAGAATCATGTTCCCCTCTCTCCTCTTTGAACTTCAATCCCAAGTGACAAAAACTGTACCAGAGGACATGCTTACTGCAGTCCCCTGCCCCTAAAGGCATCTAAGACTAATTTGCTACATGCCCACTTTCTAGAACTGAAAAGTGGGACTTCCTGTTCCAAGGGGACACGAATATATCCACCACTAATGAGCCTTAATGGCAGAAGATCTGATTCGCTACACCCCAGTTGAGGGACCACTTGTGGGTTCCATAAGAACATTCTACATGCCCACCAGGTATGTAGCCCTGAGTAACATCCCGAGAGATGGTCTAGTCCCACTGCTGGATGTCCTCCTGACACAGGAGATGCAGTTGTGTTCATAAGTTTACATATCCCTGGCAGAATTTGTAAGATGTGTCGCATTTTAAGAAAAAAAAAAAAAAGCCTACAAGTCTCAGAAGAAAAAACTACAAATTGTGAGCAAATGAGAACTCGATCCAATAAAGAGAAAAGGGTTTTGCAATATAATCTCTAATGATATAAGCATAGAAAGAGGTGTCAGCAAGCCAGTCAGTATGTCCTAACTAAATGTGTGGGCTACCCGGGCTTATCAATCATTCACCTCTGCCATGAAGTCATGCGAGTCGTCCTAGTCCATTTGTGACAAGAAACAATCCTTGGATAATGAGTTAAGATTCAACCCCTGAAGAAGAGTTTCTCCACGACACCATGGCCATTGTATCTGTAATATTTGGATTTATCTATCAAAGACTTTTTTTAAATGATAAAAATTCCTTTAAAAATGTACTTTCTAGAGGTGAATGATTGATAAGACCTGGTAGCCCGCACATTAGTTAGAGGTGTTAGCAAGCCAGTTAGTATGCCCTTTCTCTGCTTATATCATTAGAGATTATATTGCAAAACTCTTTTCTCTTTATTGGATTAGGTTCTCATTTGCTCACAATTTGTGGCATTTTAAGAAAACATTAGTGATCAAATAAAACACGTTTGTTATTAAGAACATAAGAACATGCCATACTGGGTCAGACCAAAGGTCCATCAAGCCCAGCATCCTGTTTCCAACAGTGGCTAATCTAGGCCAATGTGTTTCAAATTAAACTATTTTATGCATCACAGAATAGCATAATCATTAAACAAACCATAGCAATAAAGGAAATAATAAAATGGTCTTGTTCAAAAGTTTATATACCCTTGATGTTTGGGCTGATAATATACACACTCAGGCTGAGATAGCAATAAAGGGTGGGTATCCATACCTGTGCCTTGTTTGACTGAAATTAGTGTCTGTGTATAAATAGCCAATGAGTTTCTTAGCTTTTAAGAAACCCTTGTGCATTTCATCCAGGGCTGCACTGACTTTGATGATTACCGAAGCATGGGAAAAGCAAAAGAACAGTCAAAGGATCTGCGAGCAAAAGTGGTTCAACTTTATAAATCAGGAAAAGAAAATAAAAAGATATCCAAAGGTTTGAAAATGACAATGACAATCAGTACTGTTCAAGTTCTGATCAAGAAGTGGAAAATTATGAGCTCAGTTAATATGAAGCCAGACCAAGAAAGACTTTATTCAGACACAACTGCCAGGAAAATTTGTTGGTGTGAAAAGTAAAAATCCACAAGCAACTTCTACTGAAATACAGGCTTCTCTGAAACAAAGTGGTGTGGGTGTTTCAGCATGCACAATAAGAAGATACTTGAACAAAAGCGGGCTGCATGGTAGCGTTGCCAGAAAAAAGCCATTGCTGCACCAATGCCACAAAACAGCCCACTTACAGCACCTACAGAAGCCTCGAAACTTCTGGAACAAAATAATTTGGAGTGATGAAAGCAAAATTGAATTTTATGGTCATAACAATAAATGCTATTTTTGGAAAGGAGTCAACACCATCCCTAGCTTGAAGCATGGAGGTAGATCTCTGCGGTTTTGGGGGGCCGGTGTGAGCTACAGCAGCCCAGGGAATTTAGTCAAAAATTGATAGCAGGATGAAAGCGGCATCCTATCAGAAAATAT
Source organism: Rhinatrema bivittatum (assembly GCF_901001135.1). Classification (NCBI taxonomy): domain Eukaryota; kingdom Metazoa; phylum Chordata; class Amphibia; order Gymnophiona; family Rhinatrematidae; genus Rhinatrema; species Rhinatrema bivittatum. Next base: position 72,952,849 of record NC_042621.1, on the reverse strand, counting down.
TGGAGAATTTGCATTCATTAGCCAGGAAGACGTGCATGGAGTGCACTTGAACTTTCCAACATAACAATGATGTGAAACAGAAGGCCAAGTCGACCCCTCAGTGGCTGCATCAGAAGAAAGTGAAGGTTCTGGAGTGGTCATCACAGTTTCCTGACCTCAATGTCATTGGGCCACTTTGGGGAGAGCTCAAACATGCAGCTCGTGCCAGACAACCAAAGAATTTACGGGATCTGGAGTCCTTTTGCCAAGAGGAATGGGCAGCTTTACCACATGAGAAAATAACAGGCCTCATTCACAATTATCAAAAGACTGCAAGCCATCAATGATGCAAAAGGGGCAATACAGGATATTAAGAACTAAGGGTATGTACATTTTTGAACAGGACCATTTTATTATTTCCTTTATTGCTATGGTTTGGTTAATGACTGGGCTATTCTGTAAGGCATAAAATATATTTAATATGTTTCAAATTAAACTAACGGACATGTTTTGTTTGATCACTTGCATTTTCTTAACATGCTGCACATCCTACAAATTCTGCCAGGGGTATGTAAACTTATGAGCACAACTGTATAACCCATATTTCCCTGCTTGTTGATGTAGTACATCACAACTTGATTATCCATTTGAGCAAGGATAATTCAAGTTAGATAGCTAATCTCTGAAAGCCTTTATTTTATTTATTTATTTTTAATTTTTATTTCGAGTGTACTGATCACCCAGAGTTCCAGGAAATTTAGCCAATGTAAATTTTCCTGGGCAGAGCACCCGTACATGAGCTCTCCAGCTCAGGTTATAGGTATCCATCATGAGGACACAATTTGGATTAGAGAACTTTGGAAGGAAATTCCTCTGACCAGAATGGAATTGCTTCACCAGGTCAGGGAGATCGTGAGCAGTTGTATAACATGGATGCAGTCTCATAGGTCTCAAGAAGCTTGCAGTCACTGCGAACTTGAGGTCCAACAGGCTCTCTTCATGTGGAGATGGGCCATGGGAGTGACATGTACAGTTGACGCCACGAGGTCAAACAGCCTCAACATGTCCCATGAGATGTCTGCTGACTCATTTGTATCTCTTCTCCTGTGGACATCAAGATGGAAGCTCTCTGTTGTGGAAGGCAAGCTTTTGCCTGAATCAGGTCTAGCAGAGCTACAATAAATTCCAATTGGGGCGGCAGGCTCGGTTGAGACTTGGGATAGTGGACAATATACTCTAGTAACTCCAACACCTGGATGGTCACATGCATCAATTCCTTGGCTCCTGCCCAAGATGCGCTCCTGACCAGCTAATCATACAGATTGGGATACACGTGTACCCTCAGTTTGCATAAGTGTGCTGCCACCACAGCCAGGTATTACATGAAAATACATGGGGCAGAAAACAGCAGAACATGATACTGGAGGTGATGGTACCCCTTAATGAATCTGAGATATTTCCTGCGACTAGAGAAAATCTCTATGTGATCTTTTAGACAGAGACCATAGCCGGTCTCCTTTTTGAAGAAAAGGGATTAAGGTGCCCAGGGAAACCATCTTGAACTTTTCTCTTTTTATTAAATTTTCCAAGGCCTTTAGATCTAGGATGGGACTGAATCCCTCAGTTTTCTTTGGAATCAAGAACTATTTGGAGTATAACCCCAGTCCTCTTTATCTTAGTGGAATGGGTTATACCGCATTGGTCATTAAGTGGAGGAGAGCTCCGTTCGAAGCAGTTCCTGATGCGAGTGATCTTCAGCTAGGGTTCGGGGTCCAATTTGACCGGAGACCCAATAGGTTTCATCTGTACCCACTTCTGATGATGCAGCGGACCCAGACACAAGAGTTATTCTGGGCCACTGACTTACATAAAACCATAGCCTCCCTCTGACCGGGAAGTCCTCTGGCATAGGTATCAGGATACTGGCTTTGTTCATGATCCAATCAAAACCCCATCCTAGGTGTTGACTGGGTTGCTGTCTGGGGCTTAGGCACCCTCTATTGCCTCAAGTAGGCATGAGGGGCCAATTATGTACTGGATTGAGGGGGGTGGAAGATAGCACCTTCTTGGATGGAAAAGGTGTCACCTCTGCCCAGGCTCAGATACCTCCTGGAGGAGGAGGCAGAGTTCTTGAGTGACAATGGAGAGATGGTTACACAGTGATCTCAGATATGTGTGACCGCATTCTTTGTTCTATTCTCCAAAGAATTTCTCTCCTGTCCACGGCACATCAGCAAGTCTTTCCTGCACTTCTGGACGGAGATCAGAGGCCCATACTCAGGCAAGTCTGTGTGCTCCAATCCCTACGGCAGAAACTCTCAATGCTGTATCGAAAAACAACAAAGGTAGAGTGGCCATGTGTTTTCTACACTTTAACCCTTTGTCCATCAGTGGCTGGAGGGCGTCTTGCTGCTTTTAAAGAAGCTGTTCTGCCAACTCCTGCACTTGATTCAGCACATTCTCATATACTGGCCCATGAAGAGTTGTTAGGATGCTATGTGGGTGAAACATCTTTCTCCCAAAGATGTATAGAATTCTAGATTCCTTCCATGGGGAACCAAGGAAAGAATATAGACCTCTTGGTCTTCTTGAGAGCAGATTAAACTATCAGATTGGTGTGGCAACTGCTTCTTTTTGAATCTGGGACCCTTCTGAACAAGATAGATCCATCTGAAAAATGAATGGAATGGCCTTAGCCATATTCCTGACAAAGTCACGAAGGAGAGGTCCTCAGGAGTGGACTTCCTTCTCCTTAAGAACATAAGAAATTGCCATGCTGGGTCAGACCAAGGGTCCATCAAGCCCAGCATCCTGTTTCCAACAGAGGCCAAATCAGGCCACAAGAACCTGGCAATTACCCAAACACCAAGAAGTTCCCATGCTACTGATGCAATTAATAGCAGCGGCTATTCCCTAAGTAAATTTCATTAATAGCAGTTAATGGACTTCTCCTCCAAGAACTTATCCAAACCTTTTTTGAACCCAGCTACACTAACTTCCCCTTGGTGGAGATGAGGCGTCAGATGGGAGCCCCATCAACACCTTCTCTTCAGGAGGTGTCTGTAAAAACCAGTGCACTTGGTTGTTTTGGCCTATATCCCAAGCAGCTTCAACAGTCCAGGGAAGTTTCCTCCTCCAAGGAGGCATAGATCAATAGCATGGTGATAGTCATCAACCCCAATCCCCCTCCGCACATCAGCATCAGATCTGGCACCGTCCCTGGTGCCTCACCACCAAGCATCCGTAAGGAATCAAAAAAGAGGCTTAAGGATTGATGAAGCCCACCTCAATGCCCTTGATGCCCAGTATTGAGGCCCTGCAGTGCCTTCTCCATAGCTTGCTGGAACTTCCTATGCAACTCCTCGAATATCAATGATGGCAACACAGAGTGGGAGGCAGAAGGGGTGACCATGTCCTCATCGAAACAGTGAGGTGGACTGGTAGCAGACACCTGAACCAGTGGAAGCTGTTGCAAGTCCCTGGCCTGCTTAGAGGATGAGCTCTCAGCATGCACCAGACTGTTCCCATAAAATATAAATAGAAACAAACATACAGACAAACTCAACTTGAAACTGCAACAAGCCAGACTCTGTGTGCAGTACAACAATAGATAAACATAAAACAAAATCATGAAATATAAAACTTAATAAAACCATATTCATAAAAAGAATCAATATTTTAAAACTGCAAATGAAAAAAACCATCCAATAATTAAAAACTCATACAATTTTTATTTCCTAAACATCAACAAAATATTTCAAAACAGCAGACAGAACACCCAATGATGAAAATAAATAAGGATAAAAAAATTCCCTTGTTCTCCATACCTGGGAACTTATGATTTCCAGTCACCCTGTGATTGTCATGGATTAGTGGGGGAAAGAGACGCAAATATATTCTTCTCTCTCAAACACTCTCCAACACACACACACACACATATACTCTCTAATTCACAAATGCTTAGGCACACGCATGCTCACTCACTCTGTTCTCTCAAATACATACACACTTCTTCACATGCCCTCTCACATGCACACGCTATCTGTGCCCGGAACATACAGCCAAGAGCAGCCTCCTCCTTGGGCCCATGCAGTGGTGTGTCTCTCTCATAGACACAAAACACACACACATTCTGTTTCTCTTTTACACACAGACACACACTCTGCCTCTCACATATGCACACATGCGCGCTGCATCTCTCACAAGCACACACACATGCTCTCTGTCTCTACCACACACGTTCAGTCTCTTTCATACACACACTGTCTGAAACACGCGCATATGCTCTCTGCATCTCTCAAACGCACACATGTTCCTCTCTCCCCCCCCCCCCCCACACACACAGTCAGTCCGACACATGCACAAATACTGTCTCTCTCACACGCGCACACACACGCGCTGTCTCTCACACACACACATTGGCTTGCCATCTCTCACACATCTATACCTAAACACATACTTGCTCTGTGTGTCTCTCTCACACATACACATTCTCTTCCTCTCCCAAATGTGCAGGGTGCAGGTGCAAGCAGCTTTCTTTTTTCGGTCCTGTGGACCTGCTGATGTAGAAACCTCCTCCTTCGGTTGTGCTTACCCAGCAGACACAGCAGTCACCTCTTTGAGCCGCGCCGGCCCGGTTGAAGCAGCATGCTCCTCCTTTCCCCCACGCTACAATTTCTGCTTCTTTGGGCCACGCGGGCCCTGCCAACACAGCCGCAGCCTCCTCCTTTCCCAGCATGCACCCCTCTGACTGAGCTGCAGCTTCTCGCTTTCTTTCACCACGGAGCCTGGCCAACACAGATGCAGACTCATTGGGCCATGTAAGAGTCATGGCTAAGATTCGGAGCACTAATGTTTGAACCCTCGGACTACAAGGGACAAACTGTGGGACCCCACAACAAACTATCCTTGTGGTCTGGAAAAACAAAAACACCAAAAGACCCTAGGAAACAGCTCCACAGATAAAGAAAGGGTCCCTACGTGGACATGTGGCATAATGGCATGCCCAATGGGGCACAAAAGTTCTAGAAAGTTTGACAAAAAAAAAAGTTCCATGCCAGCTTCCATCGGATGATGTCACACACGTGTGAGAGCTGTCATCGTGCTTGTCCTCAGAGAAATTCTATTTCATAGCAGTTGAATTTTGAGTCAGTCAGCGAAAGTTGGGCAGGAAAAAGAAAGAATTAAAAGAGTGCAGAGATAGGGCCCTATTTAATAAAGCTGGGCAAGTCACTTTACCCTCCTCCATTGCCTCAGGTTCAAACAGATTGTGAGCCCTCTGGGGACAGAGAAATAACTGCAGTACCCGAATACAATCCACTTTGAAGTGCCAAAAAGCGAATATAAAAATTAGATAAATAAAAAATAAAGCAAAAAAATAAAGCCAGCTGCATTATATGTAATTACATGCAAAAAAACCAGCTCATTTATATTAAAATGGCTTCCCATATTCAAGACACAAGTGATGTTAAAAGACATAATTAACTTTTTCTGCGGGCACCCTTCCCGATACAGATGAATAGAGGGTCCAACCGGCCTCTCCCCAGCTCCCATGATCTTCAAAGGGGCTCTGTGCTCTAAGGACCCTATTCCCCGGCAGGACATAAGGAGTTCAAAGCCCCTAGGACCGCCTCCTTGACCACCTGCCTATCCCTCTCACTGGTATACAAAGGGTCTTCGGGCAGAAGCCACCCTTGCTTGTTCTTGGCCCCTGCCGGCTCCAGGCCTACTAATGGCTGCTCGACCTGACGCTCTCAGGCCACTTTCCTCATCAAAGAAGCAGGGTGGAAGGGGATTTGCTCCTGCGCCAAATAACCTTACTGCACTAGTGGATGGTGCAAGGCAGGGGTGGGAGGGACATTCAGAGGTGGAACTCCTTATCTCATGCACAATTAAGGGGGGAGACAGAGAAGGGTCCCCGGGATATGAAGGGGCTCGACAATGGGGCTCCCAGCTCCTGCCATGCTTTTGTGCTGGGGGGAGGAGAGGGCAGGCATTGCTACACGTGATAACACCAGTGCGTTATCACCACCAGAAATACTCGTGCATTACCAGCGCTTTAACACAAATATTCACTAAAGAATGTATGTCCAATAGTGAATAGCGCTTTAAACAGCCTTGGTCTACTGCTAGTTAAAAAACCACACCCTTTTCGCACACCCTTGAGCTTCACCTGCATACAAATATTATCTAAAGCTAAACATGGTGAAGAACGGACAAAGACGAACAAGAGTAAAGCAGCAGTCTCACCAGCACTGTAGCTCCAAAATGCTTATTGCCAAGGAAGCCCTCATCCCACTGGCAAGAGTAACACTAGAACCCTTACTCATTACAAGAGGCAGCCAACCTTTGCTTTAAACACTAATTCGTAAATAAATTGTGGGGATTCGTTTCACTTTCTTCTTCACAGGCAGAATGGAGGGAAAGCCTTGGTGAAATAGGTCCTTGATGCTCCTAACCAAGAAAAGTAAAACCTGCTGCGTTTATTTGGGCTCATTCCCTACATTTCTACCAGAGATTATCAGCCCTAAATACAGAATCTGCACTTTCACCCAAGACCCTAGAGGCTGAAGGGAAAATGAGAGGTAGCCAGTAGGAGAATACCGGGGTCCTCAAATCAGATTCCAGTGAAAGACGAAATGAAAAAATATGTGGGCACGGAGATTAACGACGTGAATAACTAACTATTTGCGTGTTTATAATAGTCTAATCAACAAAATCAAAAAATTCTAACAATCCAGCCTTCATTGGACGAGCACAGCTAGGAACCTTCAAACATGACAGCTACAGTAAATCACTAATAAGTAACAGCACAAAAATAAATGTTACTATTCTCTACACAGCCTGTACAGACCTGTTATTCAAGAACAAGTGGTCAGTTTAGTTACTGGGCTTTTGAATATTGAAATATGCCGATCCCCATATGCTCAACCTTCAAAAAAAAGCTGGTGGCCAAATTCCCACCTTCTAAACTTCCAAAAATGGCTCCGCTGTCAATATTCACGTCAGTGATTGGTCCCTTCTTTGACAGCTGTCTGTGAAGAGACCAATCCCCCTTCAGAACTACACACAAGTCTATGTTGATAATTTGAGATCAAGTCTTCGTGCACTTCCTTCATGCAGCCTTTAGCCAGCCAGTCTCCTGCTCCCAGTGGTTAGTAATAAGAGCTGCCAACATGCAGAGCATGATTTCATGCACATCATCTTCATAGGAGAATGCCATTTCTGGCTCCCGGTCAATGGCAGTACATTTTATGTTAACGTCTCTAGCACACAGCCTATTTCGGAAGTTGCAGCTCTTTATTCCAACGTTTGCAAAGCAGGTTTAAATAGAACGCGTCTTGCAGTTGTTTGGGAGGTATTTTTGGAACATGGCTTCACTGACTCATCAATTTAAATTTAACAAACCGATTGCTGTAATTTTAAGCCCTAACACGCAGCACATTTATGGAAAGGGTCTTTTTAAAAAATGGTTTTTAGTTGGCTTTTTTTTTTTTTTTTTTTTTTTTTTTTTTTTTAAAGGACCCAATTGCAGGTTTGAGCAACAGTCAACTCACATTAGCCACACTGAGAGCCTATGTAATTTGCTGCCTATTTCACCAAGTAATTGTTTTAAGTGTTTAAATCTGTACAATAAAGGAGTAATCTTAAAGGCCATCTGCATACATAGGACTCAGGTTTGTGTGTGGAAATGGCTCCTTATAGAATTACAATGGGCTGAATTAGCCACAACATATGGGTGACAGATCTCTCTCTCATACGGGGCCAATGCAATATGGTGCAGGGAAGACGGGCGCTCATGATTGGGCGCCCACTCTCCCAATGCGTGCCGAGCGACCTCTCCGGGGCGCCCGATTTAATATTTAAAATTGGGAAACGCGGTAAAAAAGTAGGGGCTTGAGGATAATTGTACACCCCCTAGCAGCGGGTACCCAGGAGAGGTCGGCTGTCAGCCGCTTAGGAAAAAAGGACGGACGTTCAGTTTGATGAGTGTCCCTTTTCCTAAACTCACTGCCAGCATTTTTTTTTTTTTTTTTTTTTAAGGCTGTCCTTTTTGTTCTTCCAACTTAATATCGCCACGATATTAAGTCGGAGGAAGTACATAAAAGCAGTATTTTCTGCTCTTCTGTACACTTGTTGGGCTCCTCCAAAATTAATCGCCTAATCCGGGGCTGGCGTTAATTTTGAATAAAAATGTGCACATCGGGCACACTTTTTTTTTTTTTTTTTAAATTGGGGGAGAATCGCTAATAACTTCAACATACATTTTCATGTGATGAGCGCTAATAGTTTCACGGGGAGTTTGATGCACGGTTTGGACGCGCTAATCCCCTTATAGAATAAGGGGTTGTGGACGCGCGTCCAAAACCTGCATCCAACCAGGGATTAAACAGTGCACTAGGCTGAACGCATTGTATTGAAATGGCCTTATAGTTAGTACAGCTTTTGCTCCAAGCATGTGCAGAAATTCTCACTCAGGCATTGCCTCATGAGCAGCTTCAGTCTTTTTTCATCCACACACTTAAACGTGAACACGCACCTCTTCTGTTTTTTTCTTTAAAAATTAAAAAAAAAACCAAAAAAAAACTACTTTTAAAGTTGCCTTGCTGCCTCAGCAGCCTCTCCAAACAGCACTTTTCAATGCTACAGTTTCAAAAATAGGATTTTTCTTCAGAACGTCTTCCAACAAGAAAGCCACAGTAACTGCATTTAAAGAATGTCTGCGGCAGGGAAAAGTCCATTACGGGTCTAGATCACAACCAAGTGAACTGTTTCAATTGCGATGTCCACACAAATGCAACGGTGCAGGGCCTGTAAAATGGAGGAACCGTGTAAGTCTCACAGTAACCGTAGCAAATCCTTTTCCTGAAATGGATTCCTCTTTGGGAATAGAAAGTTGAGCACCAGCTCCTCCAAAATACCTCCCCATCAGTAGAAAAAGGAGGTGCCACTCCACGGAACCACTTGAGCAATGGGCACCAAAGAGACACAGAGGCTCGAATGCATCAACGCTGTCAATATAAAGCCCCACTGGCACCACAGATGACTTCAGCACCACTTCATTGGCGCCGTTGACGCGTAGGTCTTTGATGCATTGAACCTCGGAACATCAATCAATCATCGATGTGTTTGCCCATTAAATCATTATAGGCATCGATGCATCATATCGCAAATTTTGCTACAAAACTATCTGCTTGTCAAGGCAAGCTCTACTCTGGGGCAAAAGGGGTTATGATCCACCTCTTCCACCTCAGATTACTCAAACACTCTCACAAATGACATTTTTGTTGCAAGGTCTGTGTCTAGAAATACCAGATCCTATTTGCTCTCTGGTGCCTCTCATTTCCAATCAGACTCAGTACAAATTTTTTACATTCCATTCTAGTAAAAGAAGATGATGTTCCACCAGCAACGCCAAGTCAGGGAGCATATCAGTCACTTGACAAAGTAGAAAAATTGGTGAAAGATTTTATTGCCTTATTAGTGGCTAAGGATGAGGAAGATATCATTCAATCTTTCCTTGCCAAAATGTCATCTTCCACAAGAATTTGGAACCTATCATTAAAATCATCCATTGTACCTGAAGACTGGAGGGTGGCCAATGTAACCCCAGTATTTAAAAAGTGCTCCAGGGACGATCCGGGTAATTATAGACCAGTGAGCCTGACTTCAGTGCCGGGAAAAATAGTGGAAACTATTCTAAAGATCAAAATAGTAGAGCATATTGAAAGACATGGTTTAATGGAACACAGTCAACATGGATTTACTCAAGGGAAGTCTTGCCTAACAAATCTGCTTCATTTTTTTGAAGGGGTTAATAAACATGTGGATAAAGGTGAACCGGTAGATGTAGTGTATTTGGATTTTCAGGCATTTGACAAAGTCCCTCATGAGAGGCTTCTAAGAAAACTAAAAAGTCATGGGACAGGAGGCGATGTCCTTTCGTGGATTACAAACTGGCTAAAAGACAGGAAACAGAGAGTAGGATTAAATGGTCAATTTTCTCAGTGGAAAAGGGTAAACAGTGGAGTGTCTCAGGGATCTGTACTTGGACCGGTACTTTTCAATATATATATATATAAATGATCTGGAAGGGAATACGACGAGTGAGGTTATCAAATTTACGGATGATACAAAATTATTCAGAGTAGTTAAATCACAAGTGGATCATGATACATTACAGGAAGACCTTACAAGACTGGAAGATTGAGCATCCAAATGGAAGATGAAATTTAATGTAGACAAGTGCAAGGTGTTGCATATAGGGAAAAATAACCCTTGCTGTAGTTACACAACGTTAGGTTCCATATTAGGAACTACCACCCAGGAAAAAAAGATCTAGGCATCATAGTGGCTAATACTTTAAAATCGTTGGCTCAGTGTGCTGCAGCAGTAAAAAAAACAAAAAACCAGAATGAGTCCCAGAATCCCCAATATGTAAGGATTCTCCATTGGAACCCCCCCACAAGGGTTTCAAGCCCATGGCATTTCAATGCACTAGACTGAGTACATTCACCAGGAGCGCTCTCTCCTCAGTCACCAGCTTACTCACTGGAGTCCTGAATTAGTGTTCCCTCACCTCTAGCTCCGAAGATGGATTGATGGGAATTCCCTCCAATCCCCTCAGAATCTCCAGAACACACATCTGCTCTGGAAGGCCTTTCCCTGGACAAATTAGGAAAAACTCTTCAGAGATAAGCTGAGAGAAATAGAGGATCAGATTAAAAAACCAACACGTAGCAACGTAGTCCCTCTCCACGGAACCAGAACAGCAGTATTCTGCAAAATTTCTAAATTTCCACTTTTAAAATACCTTATTACCAGAGAGATACCCCTTCCAGCACTATCGGATACCATCCCTACTTCCGCAACAGCAACGACAACCTCTGGCTCGTGCTAGACACCATGAACACCGTCAACCTAAAGTAGTGCAACAGGTCCATCCTAAGTCTAGATCAAGTTTTTGATCACTCTTCAGAACTAGCAACTATCCTCTCCAGTAGGGGGAGGGAGAAGAATCAATCATTAACTAGAAAATGGCACAAGATCACCAAAGACCGCTGGGTTCTCAACTGTGTGGTATCTGGGTACTGCTTACATTTCTCCCAGCCTCCTGTGTTTCTTCACCACTCAGCCTTCAATCTGGATCAGTCTTTCTCAAACCAGCTTGCCAGGAAGTGGAGTTGCTCCTCGAACAGTAGCCAATAAAACCGGTTCCTCCCCATCTCCATGGTCAGGGGGGGGTTCTACTCTCCCTAAATTCCTCACCTCCAAGAGGGATCTGAGACAAATCTTGGCTTTAAGAAGTCTGAATAAGTATATACTCTGGGAGAAATTCAAAATAAATTTCCTTCACACAATGGTTCCCTTCATCTAGAAAGGGGAGTGGATGTGTGCTCTGGATCTAAAAGATGCTTATAACTCATATTCCCATCAATCCCTGTCGTCGACAATATCTATGTTTTATGATGCATTGTTCCCATTATCAATACAACATGCTCCCCTTCAGTCTCTCAGCCACACCAAGTCTTCACCAAATGCCTAACTATAGTAGTAGTGCATCCGCGTCCTCAGGTTATCCAGGTCTTTTCTTACCTGGATGACTGGCTTGTGACTTGTAATAGGGAATTCCCAAGAAGAATCTAACCTCCCTGGAGAAAATCAATACTGGGCTTCCTTATAAATTTCAAGAAATCGACTGATTTCAGCCCAAAAACTCAAGTTCATTGGTGCGTAGATAATAAGTCTGCCCAGCAAGCTTCTTATGGTAGTATCTGCCGCACCGTGCAGGTTATCACCATGTTTTTCTTAAGGGTATCAACTATTGCTCCATGCAATTATTCCCTTATGATAACCCATAAAACATTTACTCCTAGCAACATTTTTACTGGGTGATGAACCTTCTTGAAAATTCACAGTGCTGACGTGTTTTGCTTATGGACTTGGCCTTAGAAGCAATCTTGTGCTTTTTCACTTATGTCTGCATATCAGTACCCCAGACCATAGACGTCAGAGACCGTGTTGTTGCCATCTGAATCCAATTCCTCTTCCACCTCCCTCCACTGTCAAAGCAGAGAGTGATATTCTAGTTGTGTCGAAAGCATCAAGGCTTATTGGTTAAGAGTAGTAATCGCTTTCCCCTGCAGGTTACCCCCATGCACAGAGCCTTTGTTGGTTGAATCCAACTCCCCTTTTCTCCCTGCCATTGAAGTGGAGAACAATGTTGTACTTGCATCAAAAATATCAAGGCTTATTGGTTAAGGGTAGTAACCACTGCACCAGCGAGTTACCCTCGTGCACCCTTTTCTTCATTTCCATCCTCTAGCCTTTAGGGATCCACAGGATTTATCCCATGCCCCTTTGAATTCTTTGACTGTTTTCTTCTTCACGACCTCCTCCAGAATTTCATTCCAGGCATCCATCACCCTCTCTTTGAAGAAATATTTTCTGGTGTTGGTTCTCCCCCTGGAGTTTAATTTTGTGACTCTTCGATTTCTTTCCAATGGAAGGCGAGAGAGCTTTCCTTCTGTCAGATCAAGCTCAAGCTCTCCAGGCATTAGCTTACAGAATGTGCAACACAGATCAATTGCCAGAAAAGTGATGACTGTTCTTGGTCACATGGTGGCAGCAAATGAACAGTCTTGCTAATCTACCTGCACACTCATTCCTTAACAAGGCAGAGATTTCATTAGAAACGAAGAGGAAATTGAGTTGGTGGCTGGTCTCCCTTCATTTCACAGGCAAGAGCACTTGCGCATCAAGCTCCTCACCAAGTAACCTTAGTAACATACGCCTCCACGAAGAGCTGGGGGACCTACAGAGGTCCCTTTCAAAAACTCAATGGACATTGAAATTCTCTCTCCAAAATTGACTAAGTAATTTCCTTGTGTTTACAGCGACAAGGTATGCTTTAACAACTTTCACTCACCTCCTTCAAGGAAAGGAGATTCTCATCCAGAAAGACAATCAAGTCACCATGTTTTATGTGAACAAAACAAGGAGGCACCAAAAACTTAGATTCTGTGCCAAGAAGCTATAAAAATATGGTAGTGGGCATGCAGACCTCAAGCTGTACTGCAAGCAACCTACCTTCCTGGAATCTCCAACACATTGGCAGAATGCCTCAGAAGAAGCTTTTTGTCCACACGAATGGTCCCTTCAGCAATCCACAGCCAACACTGCTCAATTTCTGGGGATTTCCAGCAATAGACCTATTTGTGTCAAAACAAAACAAAAAACTAGAAACGTTTTGCTCCATGCTTCCCAGCAAACTCAGATCCGCTCAGAATGCTTTCCTACTCAACTGGAAGGCAACTCTCATGTCTGTATTTTCACCAATTTCATTAATAGACAGAATGGTGCAAAGGAACCGGCCCATCTAATCCTCTTAGCTCCAGTGTGGCCCAAGCAAGTCTGACTCACTTATCTAGTACAACTCTCCAGTTATCCTCAGATACCTCTAGGATCAGATCCATACTTGTTAATTCAACTTGACAATGTGGATGTTGAATGCCTAATAATAAAACACGGGTCCTTACTTAAGCAGTGGAGGACATTAGCATCCACCAGAAAACCTTCAACAAGAAGAGCTTACGGTTTCAAATGGAAAAGTTGTCAACACAACAATTTGATTCATTCACATGCGAACCAAAAAAAAGAGTTGCTAAATTGTCTGCTCTCACTGTCTGAATCCCACCTTGCCAGCTTATCAGTAAGAGTACATCTCCATGCTATAGCAGCTTACCATGTTCAAACCGTGGGTAAGCCCATCTCCATTCATCTGTTGGCAAAATTTATGAAAGGTTTGTGGCATATTAAACTACCAGTATAAAATATCCCGCTCTGTGGGATCTAAATGTGATCCTGGCACAACTGATGGAGACAGCCTCATTCAAATTTCTAAAGTGGCAAGTGATATTCCTGATAGCAGTAACCTCCGCCAGAAGAGTGAGCAAACTTCAGGCTTTTAGTTCATTATCTGCCTTACATGCAATTTTTCACAATAAGGTGGGTCCTTCGCACCCACCCAATGTCTGCTGAAGATTTTATCAGCCTTCCATATTAGGTCAACCTGTCGTGCTACCTAGGTTCTTCCTGAAACCTCATGCACATGAAGGCGAGAAAGTCCTTCATAACTTGGACCGTAAACAGGCCTTAGCTTACTGCAAGGCAAGAGAAGAGCTGAGCCTCATCACCGGACTTCTCAACTATTCGCCTCTTATGACGCCGTGGTGAAATGTACGTTGTCCAAATGACCGGCAGATAGCATCGTGCACGGTTATAAACTAGCAGCCATTCACATTAACGAATTACCGTTAATGAGTGTGGGGGGGCGGGGGGGGAGACGACAGATGTAATGACATTTTGAAAGAAACTGAAGAAGACATGGCTTATGATCAAGGATAGGAAGAAAGGGATCCAGAGGCAGGATTCATTTGTAAAGAGAACTGCTATTTGATGTACGGAGAAGGTGATGTCTCTTTTTAATTTTGTTTTAAATCTGTATTTTAATTTTGTTGTACATCACTTTGAGCAATTCAATTTTAAATCAGGAAAGCAGTTTTATAAATGTTATTAAATAAACAGATAAATAAATAAATTACAGACACTATCAAGGCTCATCTAATTAGCGCCATGGCTGCATCAGTGTCTCGTCTACGAGCTGCGTCTCTCGAAGACATCTGCAAAAGCTGCAACGTGGACATCAGTACAGACTTTTATATTCTATTACTGTCTGGACAATCTCTCAAATGCGGACAAGCAGTTTTGCATAACCAAGTCATCCAGTAGTCTGCTCTCCATGGTGAAGTCTGGGTTGCTTATTCAGTAAACGCTCTGCTGCAACCCTCAGCTTGATACTCCCCACGTTATGGCTAATTCAGCCCTTTTATCTACAGAAAACAGTTTACTGTATGTGTCTAACCCACACATCTGCTTTTAAAAACCATAAATGTAAATTAACTTACAGAAATTACATACCTCAAAAAGCAGGTCTAACTTTGTGTGGGTGGGTTTCTGGGAATTTTTTTTTTTCAAATAATTTTTGAAGCAAACTGATGTGCATAAGCTCTAACAGAAAATTGGCATCACATGTTTTGGCAAGGCATACGGTAAGCAGGCGGTTATAAAATGACCCTCCAAGAACCTGCCCTGCAGTTCCTATTCCATCATAAACGAACAGTAACTGAAGATAAAGATCTCGTTTAGGGTTAAGCTGGCTCGGTAGTTGAAAGATGGAAGTCACAGAACAGCCACACAACGGTCAGCTTAAAAAAAAAAAAATGACCGTTAAAATTCAAAGCAAGACGCATCACCGTGAGGACAGAGTCTGGTACAGCAGGTACCGCCATTTACAACTGCTGATGGAAAAAAAAAAAGACGAAGAAATGGGGCTTTGGGTTAACTAGAGCTGCGATTAGTGGTCGACTCGGGGGGTGGCTAAACAGGATATATCTGGGTGTAGGAAAATCACGTAAGAGGGCATAAAAATAAATAAATAAATAAATAAATAAATAAAAATGAAGGATTTGCCTCCTGTGAGACACACACACACTCTGTTCTTTACAGCAAACAGTAAATGCCGCATGAGGAAAAGCAGAACTAAATGCGCTTCGTGTCGTTCAAAAGCAAAACTAATGTCACAATGTGTGGGCTGCGTTTATTAACCTTCTACAAAGAGTTTGAGTCTATGCAAGAGCTGCACATGCTTCCCAAAAAGACTTAACTTCCTTTACCCTTAAAAAAACAAAAAGGCATGCCATCTGTCTAGCTGTTTTGTTTTGCTATGCAGAGTCTACAAATAAATTGCCTTCCAGTACACACAGATCTAGCAAATAAGGACCAGAAATGGCTGCAATTTATTTATTTTTATCTTCACACACTTCAATTTTTCCGCATCTTACAACGTTTACTGCTTGCATATATGATGTTATTAGAGAAAACAAAACAAAACATAATGCCATTGCATATCTGTCAACAGTGTTTTAACTATTACAGCAAGAACATGTACCTGTGGCCTTTGGTTTACTATGATTGGATAAAGCTTTCTCACTGCCAGCTCTTGAGGCCAAGGCAAGTTTCAGGGGTCTCCTCTCTTGTGACACCGCCTCTGGAATATCGCATAAGCATAAGGTGCAACATGTTTTGTAAGGAATTATCATTGAAACTCATTCCGGTCCCCTTCCCTCCCAGTCACCCTTAGCTGTACGAGAGAGAGAGAGAGAGAAAGAATATTGGCAACAGGCACGCAAATCCCTCAGCGATCATCTTAGAAACCCTCCACTAATCCGATTAAGGGTGCAAAGGGTGAAAAGTACAATATAATGGAGACAGGTCAAAATGGAGAGAAAGAAGAGACAAAAAAACAAACAAATGTCTTCCTGTCGAACACAGCGAGAATACATCAAAACAAAAAACAAAAAAAAAAGTTAAGCAACAGAGAACCTGCAGCTAAAAACTGTTCCAAATTATACCAAAAAGCACGTTTTATAGCAGTATTCATCAGACGTTTTTTTTGGGGGGGGGGGGTTTGTAATTCTTCAATTCAGGTCCAGATTAAAAAAAAACCAAACAAAAAACCTGTTTTTACAAGACCAAATTTTAAGAAGTCTATGTTGTGTTTTGTGAACAGCTCACACGAGGCCGAGGCCTTCTAGCTTTATGAAACCATAGAGAGAAACCTGTAAAAACCATACGGGAAGACGAGCTCCTTTCAAGCTACCTTTTCTGAGGAGACAGCAGCCCAGGCGAGCAAACTATCCCCGTCCCGCTCTCAACACCTCTGCGCGCCGAGTGGTCAAAGCACAGCCCTCTTCCTCGGCAGCCAAGCCAGGACGCCTGCATCATCCGTCCATGGAATCCCCACTCTACTGTTTGTGATGTCAGCGTCGCATGCCTGCCACCAGCCTGTGTGACATCACGCAAGGACAGCGGGTGGGAAGGATCGCAGTTCTGCCACGGCCCGGATTTGAGATTTACATACGGGTAATTTAAGCAACATGATAAAAGATAAACCCCCCCAAGTCAGGACTCAAAGATGGCTACTAACAAACCAAGAGGTCCCATGTTGAGAAACCGCACAGGTTATGAATTAAAGCAGCAGCTTCTCCAAAAGAAAATGAAAGGGGATATACAATTCTGATTGCTGTTTAGACAATTCTGTGAAAACAACAAAAAAAAAAAACAAAAAACCCACAATTCTTGCCCAGGTTTTTCTTCCTAGCTGCTATCGCTCCAGCACAGCTTTCTATCCGAGATCAGCTCAGATTCAGCGTTGCTCAACAACAGCACCTCGTGCAAAGTTTAAAGAGCAATCACCATGTATTCCCAAGACAGATTTTTTTTTTTAATCTCTCCCGCTTCAGGCGCCAGACTACCACTTGTTTCTACGGTACTACTAGAGATATAGGGCACTGTACAGACGCACAGGACACAGTCCCCGCTCACCGTCTAAGATGAAGACCCAATAAGAGCCTTCAGAAAATGTAACCATGATGGAGCAGGGACAGGGACGGTCGAGGGTTTAAAATATAAAAGCATCCTAGACTTCAGCCTCCCTGGGGGCGGGTGCAGGGAAGAGGGTGAAGCACTATGCGCCTTTCAAATCACAGACACGTGGAGTTTCCACTCTCTCTCTCTCTCCCCCCATGCAGCCCAGCCAGAGGAGGGGCATATGCGCGCCCTTAGGTTAGGCAGCAGATGGCGCTGCTGAGCAACAGACCCCCCCCCCCCCCTGTCTCTCCATGGTACAGCAGCCAGCTCACGAGGCCCCCCAATAAGATGTTTAGAAAGACAGCAAGTAAGTAATTTGTAAAGAATTAGGACTGCTGTATGTAAAGAGAGCAAATGCAAAGGCTCCATCATTAGGAGGCTGAAAAGATGGGTTTCATCCACTCCTTACATTTGTTTTGGGTTTTTTTTTCATTAAAAAAAAAAAGCAATTAGACACAGGTGAACTAGGCCTACTTGAATCTAAACCGTGGGTTTCTGCTTGCATTCAAAAAAACAAAAAAAAAAACCCCATAGGTCCCTTGCTTTATTTTCAAAAATGCATTTTGATTTGAAGTAGGCAGTAATTGGCACCTCCATTTTCAGTCCCAGCGGGGAGACTAAGGACTGAAAGAGCAGGGGAAATGAGTTACTCCCTCGCCCAGAGAGAAGTTTTCTTCAGAAAAACAATGAGGCACGAAGGTGAGTCATTGCGGGGGAAGCTCCTGTCCAACTAGGATTTGTTTTGTGGATACACTGAGGACTGAGGTTTCCAATCGCACAAATCTAATTTCATGAGCATAACTGTTTATTTAGGGGGGGGGCGGGGGGAATAAACCTGTTGCTAAACAATTGCGTTAATACCTATTTGTATATCCTCAGCCAAAGGAGACATTTCATCCTACCACCAGCTAGAATCTAAGGGAAGAAAGGCCTCGCTTCAGAGACTTTCCACACAATTACCAAGAAAGGCAGCACAGAGATTTCTAGAACCCGAGCCCATGGCACCATCTCCACCCCTGACAGAAAAGCTTACGTTCTGAAACCATCCAAAACGTCACTGCAGGAGAGAACTGGGAACCATGAGCTCAGAGGTCCCAAACGCGGCCAACGTAATCCTGAAGGCAGCCATACCTGGGATGATGTCATTGATATGCAGGAGAAGGGTACTTTCCACGCTGGCAAAACTACAAAGCTGTATTCCATTGTATCTTCCATCCCAGTTCCCGATAGGGTTATCCTGCGGGTTTATACAGCACACTTACAAAACTCATACGCAGCAAGTTCCCTCTTATGAACTTCCTCAATGACAACCATTTTAAAAAAATGCCAACATGGCTGCTACAACCAACCTGCCAGTGGTGCAGGCTACAGAGAATATATATATATATATATATATATATATATATATATATATATATATATACATACATACATACACACACTTGCAGAAAAAAAAAGGTGACGAGACCCAGCCAGAAAAATGACATGCAACGTTAAGAGAATGCCGGGTTGGCTCCACTGCGGTGCGGGAGACTCGACATTGCGTCTCCTGTAAGAGGCGATATTGCTCAAGCTCCGGGCCCCCCTCCTCTACTGGCCAGAGCGCAGCACTGTGGTTTAGCGTTGGAGGAGACTTTGCTTCATCACTCAGGCCAGTGAGGGTTTCTTTGTCACTCGGTCATGACACCTGGGGGGTAGATATGAAATAGGGGGGAAAAAAAAGTCTACTTTAAAAAGTAAAAAAAAAATCTAGTAGCTCTGTTGTTACTCAATACCCTATCTCCGCTTCAAAATATAGATCTGCTCTTTCAGAAAATGGCCAAGGTCTCCTTCGGCACTACAGCCAACAGATCGAAAGGTGTTACTCATGTTAACGTATGGGACTCCCATTCTTTCCCCCGTTTCGGTAACCAACTCGGGATTCTCATAACTTTTCTGGCTGGACCGGCACAACATACTCATTGGAGAAGGCCTGGACAGAGAACGAGCTCTGACCAGGCAGTCAGAAATAGTTCGGATCCTCTAAAACGAAAGCGAAAGATTTTGCCTTCCTAGGGCAGAGGTTCAGACCCAGCTCCAAAAGCGGCTCGTTGGGCCTTACGATTAACTAAAAACGGCAGTGCTCACAAAACACGGCTGCTTACCATATCCACGCCAACAAAGTAGCCGAGGCTCTCCTTCCCCGGCAAGACGTCGCAGAATATCACGGTCCCAAACTCCACGCCTTCCCCAATTTTCAGAGACACCCTGGAGTTGATGTCCAGAGGCGGTATTTCCACCTGCGTGGCGTCCACGGGAGAGGCGTAATCGCTCTCCAGCTCCTCGTCTTCCTCCTCGCACAGCTCGAGTTTGTCCAAGCCGACGAACACCCCGCACTCCTCGTCGCACCTGAAGAGCTGCTTCCCTTGGTAGGATCCATCCGTGAAGCCCTGGCCACGACCTTCTTCCTGGTTTCAAACAGGGGACACAAGAATCAGTGAACGAGCAAAAATCAAAAAAAAAGGAGGGGGCTCGTCAGAAAAAGCAAACAAAATTATTTGTGTTAGAGCGGCAGAGAATAAACCCCTCAATGTGACGGGACTCCAGGGATGGGGGAAGGAGGAGGATGGGGGGGGGGGAAAAAAAAAGAAAACCTTTGCTGTTTCTACGGGAGCAGCCCCCGCTAGATTAAAGGGTTTCAGTCTCAGAAGCATTGGGGAAAAATGTTAAAAAGCAAGTACCAGCTGATTTTAAAAGCATGCACAGAAAAGGTGCAAACATGCACAGCAGTATATGAAACGAAGCTTTTGTAACGGCGCCAACGCTCAGGTGTTTCAAACGTCTGCAGGCACGCACACGTACAGGGATCTCGCAGGCGCGGACTGCACTGGCCTTTAGTAAACCTAGCACATTACAAGGTTTAAGGTTTATTATTATTTATATACCGTTGTCTCAGCGAGCCTTCACAGCGGTTTACAATACAAATAAATATACAGTGAAGAAATTACATTCAGTCATAAAAGATAAAAACAGCTAAATTTAAAAGAAAGAAATTACAAAAATCATAGCTGTTAAAATATAGAAATGTAAATAAAAACTATAAATATTAAACAGATAAGACCAATAAGAACAATAAAAAACAATAAAACTATGTACCATTGCAACATTGCCTGTGGATTAATAGAAAGCAGCCTGCGCTTAATTTTCAGTATATGCTGCATTGAATAACCACGTTTTCAAGTCTGCTTTAAACTTGCTTTTTTCTCGCTGTTTTTTCGCCCTCTCGCTGAGGGCGAAAGGAGAAAAAAAAAAAAAGCAGCAACAACATTTCAAAATAACTCCTCAGTTCTTACCAGCAACTCCACACCAAACCACATCCCGGACAGGGATCTTTCCTGCAGCAAAGGGCCTTTGTAACGCACGACGCCAGGAAACTGCTCATCCCCGGACCTCAGCAGCACCCTGACGGGGGAACCGACCTCTATCTGAAGACCTTTACTTAACCGCCCCTTGTTTTTAAACAAACAGTATCTCTCTTCACAATTAGTAATGGCCAGCAACAGCTCGGCCAGCTTCTCGCCCACGTCAGTCACGTCCTTCTCCTCCACCAGCAGGAAAGCGTGGGGCTGGTCCAAAAGCTTCAGCCCAAGCTGGATTTTCTTGCCTTTAGACGAGGGGACGCTCCTGGCGTGCGGCAGAGGAGAGCGGTCCTGATAGAGCTGCCCAATGCTCCCTTTCGGGACCTTCAGCAGCTTCTGTGTTTGCTTGTCTATCACGTTGCACTCCTGGACGAGCAGGTAGAAGACGCGCTCCTCCCAGTAGGCCGGCCCAGTCTTCTCCTGAGCCCATAAGCCAGAACTCATGGTGCTGGCAGCCTCGGAGACTTGAAGAACCATTCAACGAGCTCGGAACGATGGCGGCGTGGAGCGGCAGCGAGCAGGCGCAGCGCTGCCAGAGGTCCCAGGGTCTGATTCTGCAGATCCTGCGCCCATCCTGCAGAGAGACTGATTCAGAGCAGAGAACCTGAAACACATAAACAAGACTATAACACATCATGAACTACTTGCAACATTCCCAGTTATCTGTTTGTGGTCCCAATCAATGAAGAAAGTTTACCGTAAGCTCTAAAAACAGGAGGCAAGCTGTAAGTGCTATAGCACAATAAATACAGCTTAACATAAGTAAAGGGCCCAATTTTCCAAAGCATTTACATGCTTAACATTGGATTTACATTCTACACACATAAGCGGCCTTTTGAAAATCGCTACAATATTTGCACTTAATTGTTAATAGGGTTAACACGGGTAAATGGCTTTTGAAAATTGCTACGCTATTATGGGACATTTGCATAAAAAAGAGAGTTCACCTGAAAATGGGTCATTTTTTTCGTGCCATCGTCAGATGATCTACAGATATCGACATAAAAAGGTGTTACCAAGGCAGCCCAGCTCCAGTTTCATTATGAAAGGAGCTTTTGAACAGCAAACGTGGAGGTTACAGAGTAGATGCAGACATGACCCTGACCCAAAAGTCCCCTTTTCTCATCAAGGTTACACTTTTAAGAGAGAGAGAGCACACATCAAAAAGCTTTAATTCATTCTGCCCCGCTGTCTCTTAGGGGGGTAGCGTGCCTGGTTTTGGGGCCGTCAGAAACATGAACACACATTAACAAGGCATGGGCCATACATACATACAATATATGTATTGTATACATATATTATACGAATATACCCCTCTCCTCCTGCCCCCCAAAAATACATACACAGGGGCAGGAAGAGGAGGAACGTGCACGCCCATCTCATCCCACCCCTCCCTCCCGACGTAGATGAGGAAAGAATGCCCCTAACCCATTTACACACACAGACACTCACTCCTACACGACTATCCCACCTCCCATACACATACTGGGGGGGGGGAGTAGAGCGTGCACCCCCACACATTCACACAGGGGGCGGAGACGAGTGCCCTCACAGTCATACAGCCACGCCCACGTTCCTCCACCAGCCGAGCTGGCGAGCAAAGCCGAGGCACAGCCCCCCCAATGTCTAGGACGGTCGCACAGCAAGGTGAGACCCACTTGTAATTACTCGTCACAGAGGTGGAAGGAGAATGGCAGTAAGGTACTGGCTGGCCTTTCCAATGCTTCTTTCGAGCCGGGAGCGGTTCTGGAGGACTGGAGACGGGCGGATGTGCTAGCAATTCACAAAAACGTGGAAGAACGGGGGAGGCTGTGAACTTGAGACCGGTTAGGCTGACCACTGTGGTAAGCAAATTATTGGAATCTCAGCTACATCAGAGGATAGTGCAATTTTGGGAATCCAGTGAATTGCAAGATCCGAAGCAGCATGGGTTTTTCCCAGAGGTAAATCTTGTCAGATGCATCTGTTCAATTTCTCTGATTGCGTGACCAGAGAGTTGGATCAAGGAAGAGCACTAGACGTAGTGTACTTGGATTTCAGCAAAGCCTTTGGCATGGACCTGCATCGGGGACTTATAAAATGAATGAGCTAGATATGGGACCTAGAGTGACTAGATTAGAAACTTGCTCCGTGGTCGGTGACAAAGGGTAGTGGTAAATGGGAGTTTGCTCTGAGGGGGGGCATTAACTAGTGGTATGCACCTCAGTGACTGGACCCAGATCTTTTCAACATCTTCAACAAGTGATATAGCACAAGGATTGTTGGGAAAGGTTCGTCTTTTGCAGACGATACCAAAATCTGCAACAGGGTGGACAGCTAGGAAGGTGTGAAAACATGAGGAGGGATCTAGCGAAGCTCGAGGAATGGTCGAAGGTCTCGCAGCTGAGATTTAATACTAAACAAAATGCAGAGTAATGCATTTAGGATGCAAAAACCCAAGGGAGAGATACAGTATTGGAAGTGAAATTCTTCAAACACGAATGAACAGCAGGATCCAGGGGTGATTGTATCTGATCTTAAAAGGTGGGCAAACAGTTGGATAAAGCAATAGCAAAAGCCAGAAAGAGGCCTGGCTACATAGAGGAACGGTCTTCAGAAAAAGGGAGGCGATACTGCTCCTGTATAGTTCTGAGGTGAGACCTCATTTGAAATCCCTTCTACAATTCTGGAGACCGCACCTTCAAAAGAATATAAAACAGGAAGGAGTCTGTCCAGAGAGTGGTCAGAGGTCTTTGTTCAAAAACATCTGGGGAGAGACAAAGATCTAAATATGTACACCCTAGAGGAAAGGCGAGATAGGGGAGATATGATAGAGGCCTTTAAATATCTCAAATGTTTCCATGCACAGGAAGTGAGCTTCTTTCAAAGGAAAGGAGGCTCTAGATTAACAAGGGGTCTTGGGATGAGGGTGATAGCAGGCAGACTCAGGAGTAGTCTTAGGAAATATTTATTTACAGAGAGGGTGGAAGATGTGTGGAACGGCCTCCCAGTGGAGGCGGTGGAGACAAAAACACTAAAAGCATGGGATAAATACAGGGGATCTCTGAGGGAGTGATGGGAATTATTATGCTAAATTAATTGGGCAGATGGGCAGACTAGAAGAGCCATACGGTCTTTTTCTGCCATCGTATTTCGTTACATCATCACCCTACTCACACCTGCTCAAACCAACAAGAGAAAGCTTCCTAAATTTGAACGGCAGGGGACTAAGATGGGAATTGCCTGACTACAGTCACTTTAACAGTTCACAAAAATACTGTTCTGGTTAATTTTTATTTCCCATATCAGCTGATTTTAGATCTTATCAAGAGGAATGTGGTGGAGGATAACAAGGGGCCTGAAAAAGTTTATGTTAAACTACTGATTTTTGCAGGAAACCTAAAAATCACACAGATTATTTTTCTTTTTTCATTTACAGAAGCATAATTCATGCCAGATTTACAATTATAAATGGTTTTTCCTATACAGAGATGATCCACATTTAAAAGGTATAGATTTTTTCAGACTACAACTGGTCACACTAGAAGTTTACTCCCAAGCTTCTACTGCCTGGATCAAATTGCTTCTGCCAGGCGACACTGGCTAAATCCTTACATTTTACCGTGCCAGAGGGGCAACTGCATTGTTATATCATTAGCAAATCCACAGATACTACGTACAGTAAGGTCAAGAGGGAGCGGAGACCAGCAAGAAAAAGGGCACGAGGCTTGCACGGCCCATTGGACATAACATGAAAACTCTCTCTTAAGGGGATCGTTTTCGAAGCAGACTGCACAGCAAAGTCAGCAAAAACACGGGTAAATTGTAGCCACCTTCAACGTGGACCTACGTGCGCACAAGTCCGCTTCCAAATTTACCCGCTCACTAGTTACACTTTGCCATTTTGCAATTTTCAGGTACATTTTTACGCGCCCGCTTTTGAAAATCCAAAAACGTATGCGCACAAGCGCAAACTGCACCCCAGCTCCACCCCCGGCATACAAACAGGACAGGTACGCAGAAGCATGCAATTTTGCAAGAGGCCATTTCTGCGGGTAAAAAAAACAAAAAACGAAAAAAAAAACCCAAAAACTTTTTTCTCGCCAAAATACCTTTGAAAATGACCCTCCCTGGTAGCAGCATCTTCTGGAGCCATATCCAAAAATGAAGCCAGAATATCTTCCGGCTACAGCCCCAGGAGAAGTGCGAGGTAGGTCCCTCCGCCAGCTTGCATTCTCCTTCCATTTTTTAAGTTTTGGAACATTTTCTTCCTACCTAGGTCTGGGAGGGGAGGGGACTGCCATACTCCTTACTCCGCCTTTTTCCGCATTGCTGTAATCACCCCTGAACTCTCGCCTCAGCCTTACTATTTAGCCAATAAGAAATCACGTTCTGTAATACAGGAGGAGGAGAGAGATATGGATTCATTTTATTAAAAAAAAAAAAAAAAATCCAAGAAATGCATTGGTTGTTATACTTGGAAACGGATCCTCAAATGTTTTTCACGGGATTTTTTTTTCCAGTTTTATCAACTGATCAACTGCAGCTTTAAGGCTGGATTTTATCAGCTCTTTAAAGCTAAAGGGAGATGCAGGCCTGTTGGCATTATGTGAAGAGGTCGGGTTTCCTGTTTCTTAAAAAAAATGGACACAAATATCCTCTAAATCACAGAAGACTTTTACAAGTGCAAGCTAATGGTTTGGTGTTTGTAAATTCTCTCGAAGCAGCGTCCTCCTCCAAATGGCGTGCACGTCCGCAGACCCGAGCGGCATCCTCCCTCCCCAAGTACTACAAGCATTCTGCCTCCACCCTTTTCCCCTTGGGACTCAGTCCCCCCCCTCTCTGGATGCCAAGCATCGCTTCCAAAAATTGTGCTTTTCAGAGAGCGCTGGACGCTGCATCGTTTAAAGCCACGGAGCCTCGTCCACTTGCAGCAAGCAAAGACGATCAGATTCCCTGAGCCGGAGGAAAAATGGCCAGCATCGGTTTTAATTAAAACCGCCCCAGAAAACCAGGGGGGGAGGGGGGTGCCAATTTAATTCAGTGGGATCCTCGAACACGACCGGCGAGGTTCTTCTCTCCTGTTTCCTCTTCTCTCCTGTTTCCTCTTCTTCTCCTGTTTCCTCTTCATGGAACATCAGTGGCTGCTAAGGGATGGATCTTATTAAATCCCGTCATCTTCATTGCAAATTTCTACTTTTGCAGTGCAGAGAAAGAGCCATCATGAGCCAATAATCTCAATATTTCTTTTTTTAAAGTTCTGGTATTTCCTTTGGCACTGAGGACTGCTCAACGGCTTCGATTGATCTCATTTTAGGAGCTGAAGCGCTGCCCACAGCGGTTCTTCATTTACTTCTTTTTCTCCTTAAACTGGAAGCACTCTGGGGCAGGGGAACTTCTCAATTTGCCTTCACTCTGTTTCATGTTGACCCCTCCTACAGCCTGACATTAGGGCATTTCCAGGAGCCACCCTGATATGCAGAAATCTGCTGGGACGTAAAACAGTAAGAAACAGTACATCAGATACGGTTTTTATTCCACCGTTATAAATACCAGAGCTGCCAACATTTCCAGTTTCTGGATGCAGGTTTTAGGACACACCCTGGTTTTAGGATACTTTCTCCTGATTCACTTTGGTTCCTATAGTGTTGGTTTTGAATGGAAACATAAAGCAGCAGCAGCATGCATTTGAATATAAATGCAAAAGCCAAGCATGGTCAAAAGTCTCCATTCACAAACTGGGTCACCTGTCAGGTATGAAACCGTGGTAATACTGTGGTGCAACCCTCATGCACTGTGAAGAAAAGAGGAAAATTGGTTCTTACCTGCTAATTTTCGTTCCTGTAGTACCACGGATCAGGCCAGGCTCCTGGGCTTTGCCTCCCCTCCAGCAGATGGAGACAGAGAAGTTTTAGTGGACTCTGTCCTACACCCCGAGATGCCACTTACAGTCTGCCAGTATTACATTGTATCAAAGCAGAATGAATCAAAACCCAACTTAACTAACTACAAGTTATAACCACTGGGATGTGCTCCCACAGGAACCTGGCCCAAATGGCAGTAGAGCCCATGATAACGTAGTACGACTTCAATGAAAAATTTAAAACTCTTAAAAATACTTATCTGCAGAGCGATGAAATTCAATAACTGGACGAGCAGACTCTCCGATATCACTAGGCTGAACTGGGCAGGACTCTGGACTGATCCATGGTACTACAGGAACGAAAATTAGCAGGTAAGAACCAATTTTCCTTTCCCTGTACATACCCAGATCAGTCCAGACTCCTGGGATGTACCAGAGCTGTTCTACACGGGGTGGGACCCGGAGAGCCCCGCTCGGATCACCCCTTCACCAAGTCCCCCAGAACCTGGGGCTTGCACATCCAACCGGTAATGCCTAGCAAAGGTGTGAAGTGACTTCCAAGTAGCCGCTCTACAAATCTCCTGCAGCGACACTTGTTTGGCACTCCGCCCATGAGGCCGCCTGCGACGGGTAGAATGCGCTCGGAGACCGACGGGGGTGGCCGACTACAAAGAAGGTACGCTGATCCAATAGCCTCTTTCAACCAGAGGGCAATTGTAGCCCTAGCCGCCTTATGTCCTCTTTTAGGGCCACTCCACAATACAAAAAGATGATCCAACATACGGAAACTGTTGGTAACCTCCAAAATAGCGCAACAGAACCCGGCGTACATCAAGCTTTCTCAGGTCCCAAGACTGGGGATCAGCCCGGTCTAAACTAGGAAAGGACGGAAGTTCCACAGACTGATTCAAATGAAAAGAGGATACCGCCTTCGGAAGAAAAGAAGGAACGGTCCGCAAGGAGACCCCCCGTATCCGTAATTCTCAAAAAGAGCTCCCTGCATGATAGCGCCTGAAGCTCCGAAACTGCGCGCCGAGGAAATCGCCTTCAACGTCAGATCTTTGAACATCGCTCTCTTCAGGGGTTCAAAAGGTGCCGCTTTAAGCACCAGGTGTAAGTTCCATGAGGGACAAGGATCTCTGATCAGTGGACGCAAATGCTTTGCTCCCCGGAGAAAACGAGCAACATCTGGATGCGCGGACAAGGATACCCCATGGACTTTACCACGGAAACAACCAAGAGCTGCTACCTGTACCCTGAGAGAGCTGTAGGATAAATTTTGGCTAAGCCCGCCTGTAAGAATGATAAAATATCCGGTACCAGGGCCCGAGTAGGTTTTACCTTATGCTTGACGCATCATGATTCAAAGACTCCCCACACCCTGACGTAGGCTAGGGAGGTAGAAGTTTTCTGAGATCGCAAAAGGGTAGCCACCACTGCGCTCGAATAACCTTTGCTCATGAGACGTTTCCTCTCAAAAGCCATGCCGCTAGACAAAAGCGACCTGCCTCTTCCAAACAAACGGGACCTTGATGTAGAAGTCTCGGGAGCCCCCGAAATCTCAGGGGCCCGTCCACCACGAGGCTGACTAGATCCGCAAACCATTGATGTCTTGGCCATGCCGGAGCCACTAAGATTACCTCTGTTGCATGAGACTCTATTTGCTATAGCACCCTGCCGATGAGGGGCCAGGGTGGGAACACATACAGCAATACCATCGTCGGCCAAGGAAGAACCAGGACGACCACGCCTTCTGCCCCCCGGTTCTCTGCGTCGACTGAAAAAGCGAGGGGCCTTGGCATTCCGAAACGTCGCCATCAGGTCCATGCTCAGCCGAGACCACTTGACCCATATGCGGTGAAAGGCTTCTGGGGATAGCTCCCACTCCCCAGGATCGAGTCTGTGTCAACTGAGGATATCAGTCTGAACATTGTCGACTCCCGCAATCCTGACTAGATTCTGTTCCATGCAATGCATCAACTGCTGAGCCTCGACCGCCACCAGCTGGCTCTTGGTTTCTCCCTGGTGATTGATATAGGCCACTGCTGTCGCATTGTCAGACAGAACCCTGACTGACTTGCCCCGCAAGAGTGGTAGAAAAGCCTGCAATGCTAAGCAAACCGCCCTGGTCTCCAGTCAATTGATCGACCATTGGGATTCCTCCACCGACCACAGACCTTGCACAGATTTGTCCTGACACAGCACTCCCCAGCCCGAGACTGGCATCCGTGGTCACCACCGTCCGCAGCTCAAGTTGTCCAAGAGGAGCCACCAATCGAGACTGGAACAAGCATATTCTGTAAGAGGAAGAGGAAGATGAAACTGCTCTGACGCCAAGTTCCAACGGGACAGCAATGCTGATTGTAGAGCTCTCATATGAGCAAATGCCCATGGAACCAATTCCAGAGTTGAAGTCATCGAACCGAGGACCCGAAGATAGTCCCAAACTCTGGGAAGCTGTTTGGACAACAAATCTCGCACTTGTCCCTGTGATAAGCGATCCCCCATCAGAAACAATCTCCTCTGGCTTGTGTCAAACAGGGCTCCCATGAATTCCAAGGACTGGGAGGGAATCAGATAGCTTTTGGCTAGTTGACCCAACCTAGTGATTGCAGCAGCTGAATCACCCCGTGAATCGCCGCATGGCAGAGAGCTTCTGACTTCGCTCGGATCAGCCAATCATCCAGATACGGATGAACCAAGAGTCCTTCCTTCCGGAGCTGCGCTGCTACCACGACCATGACTTTGGTAAAGGTCCTGGGCGCCATAGCAAGACTGAACAGCAGAGCCCGAAACTGAAAATGTTCTCGGCTGGATACCAATGTGTAAATACGCTTCGGTGAGATCCAGAGACGCTAGGAATTCCCCCTTGTGCATCGAAGCAATGTCTGACCTCAGGGTCTCCATGCGAACCAGAGGTACTCAAAAGCATCTGTTGACTCTTTTCAAGTCAAGAATGGGTCAAAAGGAGTCCTCTTTCTTTGGCACCACGAAGTAGATGGAATAATGGCCCTTCTGCTGTTCGGCGGGAGGCAACTGAATGATGGCTCTGAGCTGGATGAGGCGTTGTAATGTATCCTGCACCGCCCGACGCTTTTGCGTGTACGAACATGGGGAGACGTGAAAACGGTCTCGCAGGCACCGAACAAAATCTAAACTGTAGTCGTACTTTATCATGCTGAGGACCCATCGGTCTGACTTCAGTTTGGTCCATTCCTCGAAGAATTGTGAAAGTCTGCCTCCCACAATTGGAACCAAGGAAGGGACTGGCTTCATCAAATTGTGAGGACTTAGGCACTCCTGCAGACTGGCTTGCCCCAGGTCTGCTGAAGCGACGGCCTCGAAAGGACTGCAACCAGGACTGTTGCCGGCTGGAAGACTGTCTAGACGAGGAGCCTGACGATCTACAAGAATGAAATCTCCGATTCCCCCGGAAGCGGGACTAAGGAGTAAAAGCAACTCTCGTCTTAGATCTATCCTCTGGAAGCCAATGGATCTCATTCTCCCCCAAGGAGTAGATCAGATCCTCCAAGTCCTTTCCAAAGAGCAGCTTGCCTTTAAATGGTAGAGATCCCAACTGAGCTTTGGAGGAGACCAGTTTCTCAGCCAGAGCAATCTGCGGGCCGAGAGAGCTGACACCATAGAACTGGGCAGATGTATGGAGGAGGTCATAAAGGGCATCCGCACTGTAGGCCACAGCGGCTTCCAAACATCCCGCTTGAGTGGCCTCCTCTTCCGCGAGAGACGATACACTCTAATCATTGGACCCATCGAAGGCTTGCTCACAAAGAAAAGCTGCTGCACATGGCAGCCCGGACTCCCAGTGCAGAGACCTCAAATATCTTCTTGAACTGAACCTCTAGCTTACGGACTTGGAGATCTTGAAGCACCGTCGCTCCAGTCACTGGGATGGTGGTCTTTTTTGTTATGGCCGACACCGCCGAATCCACCTTGGGGACACGAAGAAGGTCCAGGACTTCTTCTGGTAATGGATACAGCTTATCCATTGCTTTGCTGACTTTCAAACCCAAATCCAGGGTGTCCCATTCACGAAAGAGCAGGACAGTGACAGAGATGAAAAGGGAAGGATCTGGTTGGCCCCCTAAGGCCCACCTTAACAGGATCAATATTCCCAATCCGGGAATCTTCCCGCGGAGTCTCAACACCCAACTCTTCCAAAATTGCCGGGACGAGTGGCTCCAATTCAGCCCTCCTGAATAGACGGACTACCTTAGGGTCATCCCCCTCCATTGCCTGTGGCATTACATTGTCAGGGCTGTCATCCAGATCCGCTCCCCTAGGGGGCTTGTCCCCCAAGTCCTGATCCTTCGGTTTGGAACCCACTGAGGAATCGTCCTGTGGGTGGGACGGCGCAGTCCGAAGGGGGAAGTGCCTTCTCGGCCTGTCCCCTTTATTAGAGTGTCTAGGCTGCTTAGCAGGAGGGCCCGGCGTCACTGGCAGGGACCCAGAACTATTCTTTGCCGCTTTGCGGGCCTTAAAA
This sequence comes from Rhinatrema bivittatum, assembly GCF_901001135.1. Taxonomy (NCBI): domain Eukaryota; kingdom Metazoa; phylum Chordata; class Amphibia; order Gymnophiona; family Rhinatrematidae; genus Rhinatrema; species Rhinatrema bivittatum. Next base: position 72,921,639 of record NC_042621.1, on the reverse strand, counting down.
GCCTTATACAATACCATTATGAAGTCCGAGGAAAAGGAAGAGGAATCTGATGCCCCCCCCCCTCAGGGCTGTCCTCAGTGGCATCAAGCAAGAAATCAGAGGGATCGCCCCCCCGTGGGGACTGATGGCTGCGGCGACAATGGAGGGGGGGGAAGACACTTCCCCTACCCCCGCGGCATGCTCAGCCGCGCAAAAACTTGCCAAAATGGCCTCCCTTCCCGCTCCTTCCTGGCTGCGACGCGGCTTATTTTTCTTATTTTCAGCAGCTCCGGAGGTTCCACCCTCCAGGGAGACAGGCGGAGAACAGGCCTTCTCTGGAGACACGCGCGCGTCTCCACACATGGCACTGAAGCAGCCGGCCCGCGGCAGCAAAGAAACGGCAACGGAGGAAAGGACAGCCGAACACGGCTCTCACCCTAGCAACAGCGATTCAGCGAAAAAATACCAACGGAGAGCACAGCCCAGGCAGAAGCTCTGCTTTCAAAGTAAACAAAAGGGTTTTTTGTTTTGTACAACCTGTCAACAACAGGTCCGGTGCCTCCTGGGGTGAGTGATCCGGGCTCCCCGGTATCACCCCAAAGTGCTAGGGGAAGGAGTGGCAAACAGGGTCCTTGACCCCCCCACTACAATTGCCTCAGATACCAGGGGGGGGATGGTCCTCTCAGAACCTGCCAACCCCCTGGGAGGCTGCCTTGTACTCAAAGAACCCGTCTAAGTTTGACTAAACCTTTTTTTTTTGGGGGGGGGGGGGGGGGGGTTTATATGCACACAGATTACACTGTGAAGAAAAAACCTAAAAACTTCTACTATAGTTTTTTGGGGATTTTTGGTTTGTTTTTTTTAACTTTCTAACTAAGACTGTAGGGTTTTGCATCTCCACCTTCTGCTGGAGACAGAGAAATACTGGCAGATTGTAGTTGGCACTTTGGGGTATAGAACAGAGTCCGCCAAAACTTCTCTGTCTCCATCTGCTGGAGGGGAGGCAAAACCCAGGAATCTGGACTGATCAGGGTACAAGAATTTCTGCAACCTTTCTACCTGAAACAAAGATTCCCCACATCGGTGAATCAGCAGGTTGTTAGGTTACAAGCTGAAGTTTCTTGACTACAAACAGAAAGTAAAAGAAAACAGTAATCTGCAAAAAACAGAAGTAGTTATAGGGGGCATCAAGATAAGGCAGGCTCATTCTGAAGAAGCTACTAGCTGCTGACTGTGACATTACAGCATGAGAGTAGCACTTACCTACCTCTCCTACATTCATATCTGGGAACTTTTGAGTTGTCACCCTGAGATTGATGTTGATTAGCAGATGGGGTGGGGGATGGGGAGAATCGCCACCATCTGCCCCCCCCCCCCCTTCCCAAGATGGCCCAGCATACTTCTTCCTCTCTCCCTGCCCCCAGCACTCTCTCTCTCTCCCACCCCCTATAAAAGTCACAGCTCCATGACTTATGCATCCGCACTCTACCCTTGGCCGAGGGAGTCCCAAGTCCTGGAATCACAGCTGCAGACTGAGTTTTGTGTGTTTAGCAGCTTCTCTAGTTTCTCCCCACATGTTGCTCGCATTGTCTGCTCCAGGCTCGCCCCACTTCTCCTGTTCTCTGCAGGCTTACTGAGGAAGGGAGCAGCTGAGCTGTATACAGGGAGGCCCTGAGATTTCTAGTGTTTCCCTTGAGACCCTGCAACTGATGCAAATTCCCTCGGTGAAAAATCCTGAGAGTTCCCAGGTGTGTCCATCTCTACAGGGCAAGGAAGAATGACTAGAAAAGACAAATAGACAAGAAGATCTGAGGGCTTTAACATAAACCACCATGAACAATAAGACTGGAATAAGCTGGCCAGGACCCTGCTGACAATTTCACAATATAAATTTACAATGCACATCAGAAATAATATACAAAATATACATTATCTCGGATGGGGGAGATCAGTGTCTATGGTTCCGCACAGAAAAGCTGCAACTTTATAATTAATTACTACCACTCATCCCCTTCTTTTCAAAAGGGAAATCATCCTCATCGCCAATCATATAAAATAAATGACTACTATCGCAATATAAACCCCAGCACCAGTATCTATAACCCCAGCACCAGTATTCTTATCTAAACAGTAAAATATGTAGGAAATGTATACCCTGTAATCAGACACCCCTGCTAGACCCCCATTAGAGGCATGTTCAGTCCTGCTACTAAGAGTCGGACTTTTTTTTTCTTTCACGTTTTCCACATTTTTAGGCAAAGGTGGCCGAGATCCAGCGGTGCCACCACTGCTTCTCCTTTGCCTTTTCCTGCTGGGTCTGCCATACACTGTAAGACGTCCAAAGAAGAGGAAGTTCTTAAAAAGGTACAACTTACCTCACTTACATTTTGCCATCTCTACTCAGCTCCGGGGTCCTTTCCCCATCTTTTGCAGCACTGCCCATCGCTCCATGCTGCTCAGCTAGAGAGCGTTTGATCGCATCTCCCTGTTAACAAGTTGTCCGTCCCCGTCCCCCCCTCAAAACCCAAACGCAGCGCTTGCGTTAATTTAAGACAGCGCTATAAATAAATAGCACTCTCAAATGTACATCTAGGAGGATGTCAACAACCTACCCTGATGGCTGAAGGCAAAAAATAAAAACAAAATCAATACTCCTACCTCTAGGCCAGAGGGCTTCCAGCAAGAAGGCCACCCGGCTGGGCAAACCTCAGCCACGATTGGCTCCCAGCTGGGGGGGGGGAAGCCCGGCTGATTCACCTCCAGCTCCCGGGAATTTCCAGGGAGGTTGATAGCGCCGAGGTGGGCGGGGCGAGGAGCAGGAGGGGGGTGTTTTGGTTTTGTGCGATTGGCAGGATGCCCGCGAGGGCTCCCCGCTCATTGGCTGCGGCGCGCAGTGCGGCTAAGGCTGGAGAAAGAGGCGAACGCGGCCGGGCTGCGCTTTTTATAGAAAAGGGGGGGGGGAAGAAGAAAAAAAAAAGCAAAAAAAAAAAAAAGCAGCTCCCCCGCATCCAGGTAAAGAGGAAACCTTTGCAAATGCCAGGCCGCAAAAACGATTGGGCTCAATTAAACAGGTCACAGAAGTGCAAGCCCCGTGCAAGGGGTTGGAAAATGCATCAGTAAATTGTTCCAGGGCCTCTGTAAGCGAGTGCCTGATTTGCTGTTCGGCTTCGGTTCCCGATTGGTGCTTTCAGGCTCTTGCCTCATTGGTTAGCACGAGCTGGAAAACAGATATAGATCGATGGATAATACTGCTCCCCGCGCGGCAGCTCCTCTCACCGGCTGCACCAGCTCTGTGCTGATGGAGTCCGGGCCCCGGTGCTGTGCCTTCAGAATCGGTGGGTGCTGCTCCCCCTCCTCCTCTTCCGTTGTGGCCATGTCCACCGACCAATCGTACGTGGGAAGGGGGCCGGGAGTCCGCCTTAAAATAGAGGAACACCGTCAGCTACGGGGGGAGAGAGAGTGCATCTGACAGAGGAGTCCCAGGAAAAGGAGGGAATGCGCCAACCCCCGGGGAAATGCCTGTAACGGGGGGGGGACTCGGTCGCGAAGCATTAGCACACCAGCCAGGCACTTACCGGTGGTGATTTTTCAGAGGCAAATTACTGCTCATTTTGCCTCTTCCGTTATCACATCCCCCCCCCTTTTTTTTTTTTTTTTTTTTTGCAAGCTAGCTAGTTTGATCTCCCCCCCCCCTTTCTATTTGGTTCTGCTTTCCAGGACCGCACACCGGCTGCATTTTTCCCTGCTGCTCCAAGAAAAATAAAAGATAAATCCTCTTTTTTTTTCACCTGGGGAGAGTAGAGGCAACCATTGAAAGCTCCCCCCCATTCGGAGTTTTTTTGTGCAGATTAAGCCTCCTCCTCCCTTTCCATTTTATTTCCTCCTTTTGCTAACCAGATGAGTTTTATTTTCTCCTTTTTAGTCCTAGTGTGTAGGTGTGTGTTTGTCTGACAGGGCTGAATTAAAGCCGATTATAAGCTTTTTCTTTCTCCCAACTCCCCCATACAAATCGTCTTGAGCCAAGCAAGCCTTATCCGTGTGTGGAGTAAACACCGAAGGCTTTTTTTTTTTCTTCTTCTTTTTCCTCCACCTGTAGCTTCTTGCTTGGTATTTTAAGACAAGCTCAACTGCACCTCCCCACACCTACACTGACTCTACCCCCCCCCCCCCCCCCCCCCCACAGACACACTCACAATCTTTTTTTGTAAGTCCCTGGCTGCAAGACAAACCAGGTTGCTTAGCTCTGTCCTTGTTCTCTCCTCCCCCACCCACAATTGTTTTTTCCTTTTCTTCCTGACCACCCTCTGGAACTTTATATTTACATACGGGCAGATACAGTAAAGTCTGCAGGAGAGCGGGCGAACGCCCTCCTGGCGCGCGCACAGGCCACTCTCCTATGTGCGATTCACTATTCAAATTAGCCCCGGCGGTAAAAACAGGCAAAAGGAGGCGCTAGGGACGCTAGTGCGTCCCTAGCGCCTCCTTTTGGACTGGAGCTGCGGGTTTGACAGCCAACGCTCAATTTTTCCGGCGTCGGTTCTCGAGCCCGCTGACAGCCACAGGTTCGGACACCGGCAAAATTGAGCATCTGGTTTTTGAGCCGCCGGCCGACTTCAAATTATTTTTTATTTTTTTACTTTTGGAAACTTTCGGGACCTCCGACTTAATATTGCTATGATATTAAGTCGGAGGGTGCACAGAAAAGCAGTTTTTACTGCTTTTCTGTGCACTTTCCTGGTGCCAGAAGAAATTAGCGCCTACCTTTGGGTAGGCGCTAATTTCTGAAAGCAAAATGTGCGGCTTGGCTGCACATTTTGTTTTCTGAATCGCACGGGAATACCTAATAGGGCCATCAACATGCATTTGCATCTTGCGGGTGCTATTAGGTTTGGGGGGTTGGACGCTCATTTTCGGCCCCTTACTGAACAAGGGGTAACGCTAGCGCATCAAACACGCGTCCATAGAGGGTTAACAGTGCGCTCCATCTGAGCACACTGTACTGTATCGGCCCGTTAGTGCTGAACCTTGTAGTTTGGTCACCAAGTAAAGGCAAAAAAAAAAAGACAGCTTCCCTACTACCCTAATACAGGTGGTATTAAGGGCCAGGGGGCATAAGGTACAGATCCTAACAGCCTTGGTCAGTGGAACGACCGTAATGAGGCCATACTTACAGCTCCTTCCCACCCTGAGAACCCAAGGGAGCATCCAGTATGCCACTACAGTACTGAGCAAAGGAAAGCAACCATAGCCCGCTGGATCAAAGAAGTCATCAAGGCGGCCTACGTAGAAGCAGGCAAGCCACCGCCTTTACAAGTCAAGGCCCATTCTACTAGAGCCCAGGCAGTGTCCTGGGCGGAAACCAAGATGCTGTCACCCGCCGAGATCTGCAGAGCGGCAACATGGTCCTCCATCCACACCTCCAGGTTTTACTGCCTGGATGTTCAGGCTCGGGAGGACACATCATTTGCAAGGGCAGTACTAAGTGGGTCACAGGCAGCCTCCCACCCAATTCGGGAGTAGCTTTTATACATCCCATTGGTCCTGAGTCCATCTGCTACACACTAGGAAATGGAGAAAATTACTTACCTGAATTTCGTTTTCCTTAGTGTAGATAGATGGACTCAGCATCCCACCCACAGCTGCCGTTACTCATGGAATTCTCGGGGGGCATCCCCGGGAGCGAGTGATTCACGGGTAAGCCATGCTTTCCTTCATCTAGGACACCCATCCTACCAGGGTGTCAATGTTTCTCGCTTGAGGGCACTGGCGGTCTCCAGCTATAGCCAATTCAACCAGTTCAAATTAATCAAGTTGACCAAGTTATAAAGTTAAGTTATTCAAATTATTCAGTCATACATATATCCGCAATGCTTTTCGAGGAGAATACTGAAGAGCTGCACTTTTTGCAGGGGTATATGTACTAGGGCTGACGTCAGATTGAAATCTGATCTGTCTCCAACTGCTATCAGGAGTACACTATACCCATTGGTCCTGAGTCCATCTGTCTACACTAAGGAAAACGAAATTATCACATAAGTAATTTCTCCAATATTACCTATATTAAAGAACAAAACCTCCTCTTCCATAGATTTCACTAACCTTAGGCCCATAGCTTCTCTAACTTCACTCGAAAATATTGGAGTCAGTAGTCTTACATCAATTAAATAAATTCCTTACAGAACATGATATTTTACACCCAAATCAACATGGGTTTAGAAAAGGCCACTCTACTGGAACTCTACTTTTATCCTCATTTGATACATAGCTGAGAGGTTTTGATTCCAACACAGATTTTATTTTAGTGCTTTTAGATATTTCTGCTGCGTTTGATACGCTAGATCACAAAATATTACTATCAAGTCTTCAATCTATCGGAATTCACTCTACAGTTTTAAATTGGTTCGAAAGTTCTCTCACAGATCGTTCTTGTCTTCCCAACTCACAAAAAAACACAGCCCCGGACATCCCAGACGACCAAGCTCAAACCAAGGCCAATGAACTCGCCTCCTTTCAGAAAAAAATCTCCAACCTACTAGCACTCCTCCCCACCAACACAACTTCTTCCCCTTTCGCCACCTCTTCTTATGCTGGAGCTAACCTCGACGCCTTCATACCCACATCTTCATTGGAGATAGAGTCCCTACTAAAGAGAATGAAACCATCCAGCCACCCATCCAACCACATCCCAACAAAACTACTCTTACTGATTCCGGACACCATCTCCAAACCTCTGGCTGATATTATAAACTGCTCCTTAGCGCAAGGAATATACCCAGACATGCTAAAACTTGCCTCCCTCAAACCCTTCTGAAGAAACCAAACTTGGATACAAGAGAACTCACCAACCTCCCTTTTGTGGCCAAACTCATGGAGAAACTGGTCAAACTGGTCAACACTCAACTTTCAGATTACCTAGAAGACCATAAAATTCTCTTCCCTTCTCAATACGGTTTCCGTAAGTCTTTGAGGACGGAAATCCTCCTTATCTCCCTCTCAGACCATATCATCAGGGGTCTAGACAAAGGCCAATCATTCCTGCTAGTACTTCGACATCTCAACTGCATTTGATACCGTGAACCACTCCATCCTTCTAAATCGCCTATCAGACATCGGTATATCACATCACCCCTGTACTCCAACATCTTCACTGGCTTCCAGTCAATGCCAGGATAACATACAAAACCCTCACTCTAGTCCACAAAACCCTACACAACCAAAATATGCATTGGTTTAATGAATACCTGACTTTTCACAATGCCATCAGACCTACAAGACAGCAACACTGAGCAACATTGAATATCCCTTCGCCCAAAGAATGCAAGCTCAGCTCCACCAAAGCTCGGGCACTCTCACTAGCTGCCCCCATCCTCTGGAACAATCTCCCCTCTTCACTACGACAAGAAGCATGCCCTAAAAAATTCAAACAAGACCTGAAAACCTACTTATTCAAAAAATCTTTCACTGAACAACACACCATCCCCACATAACACCCACTCCCCCATCCCCCTGTCTAGTCCTCAATCCGCCTCCTTTGTAAAAGTGACTTATTGTAAACGATGTAAATAATGACTCTGTTCAGCCCTAAAAATTACACTCCTTGACCACCTTCTTATTACTTGTTGAAAATTATTCCTTTTTTTTTCTAACAGTTCTTTGTTACACTGTAAAGCTATTGTTGCTGAATTATGTTTTATGTGAACCGATGAGATGTTCCCAACGTTCATCGGTATATAAAAAAATATCTAAATATCGGGAACGGTCCTTAGATGGTTCAATTCTTTCCTTAGTAATAGATGCTTCAAAGTTAAAATCAACAACAAAGAATCCCCGAGCATCAAATCATCACTAGGGGTACCCCAAGGCTCCTCACTGTCTCCCACCCTCTTCAATATATACCTCCTCCCCCTCTGCCAGTTGCTAACAAACCTTAAATTAAAACATTATCTCTATGCCGATGACGTACAGATTCTGGTCCCCATAACAGAATCTCTAACGAAAACACTCATGTTCTGGAAAAACTGCCTCCAATCCATCAACCTCCTCCTCACCAGTCTAAACCTGGTCCTCAGCTCAGCCAAGATGGAACTTCTCATCTCTGACGACCACACCGATCCACCTCCACAGACCCCTCCGAATACCACAATCACAAAAGTAAGAGACCTTGGAATAATACTCGACAGCCGCCTGAACTTAAAGCAATTCATCAATAACACAACCAAGGACTGCTTCTTCAAATTACAAGTTCTAAAAAGACTCAAACCACTCCTACATTTCTGTGATTTCAGGACAGTCCTCCAAGCCATGCTTTTTGCCAAGATAGACTACTGCAACGCCTTCCTTCTGGGTCTCCTCACCTCCGCCACCAAACCTCTTCAGATGCTCCAGAATGCGACTGCCAGAATCTTGACAAACACCAACCGGGGAGATCACATTACACCCATCCTCAGGAACCTACACTGGCTCCCAATAAATTTCAGAATCTTACACAAGTCACTCACCATCATCCACAAAACCATTCACAAACAACTCCCGCTCGACCTTCAGATCCCATTTAAACCCCACACCTCTGCAAGACCCATCAGAGAAGCTTACAAATAAACTCTGCACATCCCCACAACCAAATCCACTCGTCGTACAGACACCAGAGAAAGGGCATTCTCGACAGCGGGACCTGCAATCTGGAATGCCATCCCACCAGATATCAGACTGGAACCCTACCTTTTTGACATTTTGGAAAAAATTCAAGACCTGGTTGTTTCAACAGGCCTTCCCTTAACTGGCTCGATCCATCTATAAGTGCCACTTAGACAGAACTCTCTATTTTATGTTTCTAGACATCTCCATTATGCCGCTTGTTAAGTTTACTTAACTTATCTCCATTATGCCTTATCTTATCTCCATTACGCCGCTTGTTATACTTATCTCCATTATGCTGCTTGTTAAGTTTACTTAGTCTTACCTTAGCTTCTAACTACCTCAGCTACCTCAGTTCCCAAGTTTGCCAGACCTTGTTTTATTGTAACTTTACTTCTTTCTTCAATGTTAAGGTTAATGTTATTACCCCCCGTTCCTTGTAAACCGATATGATATGATTGGAATCATGAATGTTGGTATAGAAAAGAGTTAAATAAATAAACAAACAAACAAACATTGGTTCTTGTTCTTCACAACCTTACCCTCAAGTCAACAGGAGTTGCACAAGGGTCTTCTTTATCCCCTATACTGTTCAATATATATCTATTACCACTTTGTCAAATATTATAGTCATTAAATGTGCAATTTAAAATCTATGCAGATGGTATACATCTATTCGTCCCATATAAATCATCTTGGTTTGAGACTCTTTCCTTAGTCCAACTTTACATTAAAACAATAGAAAAATGGCACACCCATAGTCGTCTAAAACTGAATGCAAAAAAACCTAGAAATATTATTTCTCAGCTTTATTGAAAACCCAAGTAATGCTCCGCCTTCTCATATCACTATAGGTAATGAAACTATCTCAATTAACAAATCAACACAAAATTTAGGGATTCTATTGTATTCGAATTTATCGTTATCTCAGCACATTTAAAAAATAGTTAAAAATTCTCTCTTTAAATTACATTTGTTAAAATGATTATGACCGTTATTTTTTCATGATTTTCAATCAGTACTTCAATCGTTGATTTTTTTCGGGTTTAGATTATTGTAACGGTCTATATCTTGGTCTACTCGATGCAGTCATTAAACCATTACAGCTAATTCAGAATTCTGCTTCAAGGGTCTTTACCAGTACTGCAATGAAACACATTTCCCCTATTTTGCTTAAGTTGCATTGGCTGCCAGTCCACTATAGAATTTTGTATAAAATTGTGATGATAATTCATGCTTTATTAAATAGCTCTGATTCCATCTGGCTGTGCACAATTTTAAGAGTATACAAACCACCAAAAGAGCTCAGATCTGCTACTAAGAACTTGTTAGAGATTCCTTATGAATCACAGGCTACATTAAACCTTACAAGACAAAGAACCTTTTCAGTAGCAGATCCCATTTTGTGGAACTATTTACCAAATGCCCCAAGACAAATTGCAAATAGGAGTGATTTCAAGAAAGCATTAAAAACATACCTTCTTAAAGAAGCTTTTGGAAATATAGAGCTTAGGCAGTAAGAAAGTTAATCAGTAAGACAATGGCTAAATTTTAGAGGCTGGTATTTTGCTTATAAACCTTTATGTTAGGACTCTTTGCTCCTTCGTGTTCTACCTGTTCTACTTGCTTAGCTGGTGTTTAAATTTTTAGTTTTGTTACGATTTATTGTATTTTTCTCCAACTGTATTTTTATTTTATTTTATTTATTTCTAGCTAATTATATGGTAAAGGATTATGATATAAAGCGGTTTTATTTTATTTTATTATTTTTTTTTACTATTATTGTAAACCGTTTTGGTCAATTTGCATTGTTAAGACAGTATATAAAATACTTTAAATCAATAAATAAAAATAAATAAATGCCCCTTCAGTGATACCCTAATACCGCCTCACTGCAATCACAGAGGGCATCTAGCCAGCACCTTTAACACAGGCACCAGATGCACAAATATGCCTTCCATCGGAGGAACCCCGAGGGGCCCATGAGCGCCACCACACTGAGAGGCAAGGTAACTACCCCAGGAGAAGTAGCGAGTTTCCTTCAACCTTGCACCACCTTAGACAGGAACACTGTCACCCTAGTAGCCCCAGAAGAGACAGCTGTGCTTCCTCTGAGCGCCGGCTTGCAGGAGAAGCAGGCCATTTCAGCCACCTCAGGACAGCCTGTTACCCTTAACTGTCGGCTTGGGGGAAAATAAAGACACCCCATTCCCTGTCGCCCAGCATTGTTTCATCAGCCATACGCCGTCCTGAGCAGAAGCGGCTCAACAGTGGATACCCCCGGGAGGTCTGGCACCGAACCAAACGTGCTCATTGTAGCACCTCCACTCCCTTGAGTGAGACCCACCGCCCAAATAGGCACCTTAATGAAAGCATCGTTTGGCAGTGCTGCGAACGCAGCCAGAATCCCACCTGCAGGAGGCGAAAAGAAGGAAAAATTTGAAAAAACCTTCTCAGTACCACCTCGGGAAGTGAGACCCCCTCCCCTCCACGCAATGACCCAACACATCCCGGGTCCCACCCAAACCTATTCGTCGGTGGCAGCCGGCAGCATTCCAAATGTAACTGCTACGCCCTCACCCGGCAGGAGCGCCACCACCAGTTCTCGTCTGGGAATTGGGCGAAGACGCGGCGTCCGCTGTCCCGTATCACTGGATGAAGACCCGCAAAACTACACTTTCCCCCATGGCGGAGCTGGTAGTGCCAAGAAATGTTCTAGTGTGTGGCCAAATGTACAGCAAAGTGGTACTCTTCCTTGCTAATAATCTAAGTGCTACCCACCAGGTGCTGGGAAAGGGGCTGGTGGTAAAAGGGGTTTATCACCCCATCCCACCCCCCCGGAACCTTTGTTTCTTAGTGTCCAGTCAGATGAATCCAGAACAAGTGGGTTATGCATTCCTACCAGCAGATGGAGATGGAGTAATCTGATGTCACAGGACGGTATATACACCCCTGCAGTTACATCAGCCTGCCAGTATTCTCAGTCTCCAGCAAATGGTGGACGAGCATCTCCCACACTGGGGATTGCTTCATTTTAAAATAAAAGGACAATTAAGGATAAAATACGCCTCGCTCTCCTGTGGTGATACTAAGTGGTCCCTCCTCCAGTTAAGAGTTCCTGAAGTGATTTCCATGGTCCCTCAGATGTGTGCCTTGTCTAGTAGCTGGTTTTGCTGGTGTGGACTTAGCTGCTTGAGCAGCTGAAAAGCAGGGGGTGCAAGAAGCCGAGCCCGGCGGTGACAACACATGCCCTCTCCCACCGCCGCTGGAGACTGTCTCTTTGCTCAGCCAGGTACGACTGAGCTCCGGTAAGTTGTGCAGGGTTTCCTCCTCCCCCGGTCTCTGTGCTCGGCACGCTGGTCTGACATTTGTTCTCCTCCGTGGGAGGTTGAGGGATGTGGGCAGCCTGGCAGGTTGAGCAGTCTTCTTAGGCTAGGCCCCACTCTGAGGCTTTTTGCTGTGCGCTGTGTGATAGGCCGCAACAGCTTTTTGCGCGCTAAGGCTGCTCTCTTCATGATTGTTGGTCTGGCTTTTGCGTCTTGCTGTGGGTCCAGGTGTGCCCGGTTTTTGGGCGCACAGTGGGGCCTTGTAGTCTGTGTGCCCATGTTAAGCGACTCGTAGTGGTCGTGCACTTACCTATGCGCACAAGTAGTACTGTGCGCTTAAGTTTTTTTGTGTGTTTACTTTTTGGCTGCCTAGGTATGTGCTTAGGTGGATGCACCTAAGTGTTAAATGCATAATTTCTAGGCGCCTAGTTGAGCGCCTTTCTCCAAAAAAAACAAAAAAAAACCCAGCTGGCTGCCACTCTGTGCATGTCGGCCATCATGGTGCCTGTGCCTAAGAAGCCTCTGCGTCTTTCTCTTTGCACTGCTTGTTATATATGGGCATTTAAGCAAGGAGTGCCCGCTGTTTGGAGCCTCAGAGTGAGTTGTATTCCTATGATTTCACTAGGCCTGGTTCTTCCCAGCCGGATGTGGGTCTGGGTAAAGACGATTCTGGTGAGGTGCTTGATTTTGGTACTCCAACTGGTTCCTCAGTAGGGGAAGGTAGCTCAGTCAGTACACCTCAGGTGCTTCCCAATCTGGATGCTTCTTCTTTCTCATGGGTAGAATTTTTCCAGAGTTTGCAGTCCTTTCTTCAGGCGCAGTTCTCGGCCTTGTCCCATGCTCCTAGAGCAGAGGCGCAGAGGGAATTGCCTGGATTTTTTGTTGGGTGCCGGATTACTGAAGCAGCAGCGCGTCCTCTGGATGGAGATCGGGGGGGGGGGGGGGGGCATGGATGATGACATAGATCCTGCCTGGTGAAATTCTCCTGGATTAGAACCGTATGGCACTATGTTACTGTTCTTTCATAAAGATGAACTTCCAGATCTGATTTCCAAAAGGGATCGGATTTTGGAAGGTCTGTACCCTCTGAATCCAGTGGTAAGTGAGCGCTTAAGTTTTTCCCCAAGGTAGAAATGCATTTATATGGAGGAAGTGACGTCACTTCCCATGCCGGCTGCTTCTTAGCGGAGCTCTCTGCCCCCGGAGCGTTTTTTGCCAACCAAACTGTGAAAACCCACCCAAATCGCAGCGTTTCTTCGCGCTCTGCAAGCGGATAGCAACAGGACCATGGCGCAAAAAAAAAAACCCCGTGGATTTTGCTAAGTTCTCCTACATGAAAGGGGGAGATGCCTCGGAGCTCCAAGACCCTAAAATGGCGGCGGCGGCCGCGATGGAAGACGCGGAGCATGTGGATTCCGACCCGGACTTCCCGGACTCGGAGCGTCCCCTTCAATCAGAGATGCGATCGTGGTTTATGGAACTGCGGCGTGATATTAAGGGGTTCAAAACAGAGATCGCAGAAACACTACAGGAAATGAGGGAGGATAACGCAGCCCTGGGCCGCAGAGTGGACGAAGCAGACCTTCGTTTGGATGAACACGAGGAGCGCTGGCAGCAGCAACAGCAGGAGGTCAAAGCCCTAAAATTAATACAAACGGACTTGGAGGACAAACTTGAAGATCTGGAGAACAGATCCAGATGCTATAACTTAAGATTTAAGGGTATTCCTGAAACAGAGGAATATCAGGACTGTACATCAATTATTCAAAAAATTTGTCTTTGGATTCTGGGGACTCCGGAGAGTGGACCTGGGGACACTACATCTGACCCTGGGATAGAGCGTGCCCATCGGTCACTGGGACCTAAACCTGGCAATAAGGCACGTGACGTTGTCTGCTTTCATTCCTATGCTTATAAGGAAAAGCTTGCAGCAGCGGCTAGGAAGCAGCGGGTCTGGAGTTGGGAAGGGAATGAAGTTTCTATCTACGCAGATTTAGCTTCCAGCACTCTGCGCAAGCGTATGACTCTTCGACCGGTTACCACTGCTTTGGCTAAGGCATCCATTCGCTATAGATGGCTGTTTCCTTTCAACCTTTGGTTCCAAGTGGATGGGAAATCTTATAAGGTCCGTAGTTTGGATACAGCGGTGCAAGCCCTGAAGGCTGCGGGCATCACAGCGGACATACCTATGCCAAAAGAGGTGGCTCCTTCCAGTTCCAGACCAGCAGCGCCACGCTGGCAACGTGTTACCAAAGGAGGCCGCAGACTTCGACGGAATGCCAGCGACATCGGGGTGGCGGAGACTCTCACCTGATAACTAGACAGTTTGTTTGTTGAGGGTCTTCATGACTGTTTCAAAAACTGGCTGCTTATTCAGTTTTGCTTTAGCATATATGGTCAGTTATACCATATGGTGGGTACATTCAGTTACTGTTATGTTTGCTATTGTTATTGGATCATTTAGTGACCGCTCCGGGGGAGGGGTAGAATCCGCTACCCGGCATGGTTTCCTTCCTCCATATTCCTCTCTGGAGGGAGAGAAACCCTCCAGGATACTTGGTGGGAGGGGGGGAGGGGGGAGTTGGGCTTCACACTGAATGGTTTCGCACATATATGGAGAGTTGTTATGCGGGTGGTATGGTCTGGGGTTCCCCTTATATTGGATGGATTTAAGAGCCTTTTTATGGCACCGCAGGGTTTGAATTTTCTTTTTGGCACAGAACATGCTGGCCTCTTTGGTTCCTGGCATTGGGCTATGGGGAGGAGATGGGATACTAAGAATATGGCCACGATTACTTTCTTCTCCCTTAATGTTAAGCGTTTAAACTCTGGTAGGAAAAGGAAACTTTTATTTCAGGAAATGGAAAGGCTATCAGCACACGTGGTTTATGTACAAGAAACTCACCTTCTTAAGCGTTATGAGGGCCTACTACGTTCTGACAAATATCCGAATCAATTCTGGGCAGCAGCGACACCTGCCTCTAAATATTCGGGTGTGGGTATTTTAATACACAAAGATATTCAATTTGAGGTACGGAATATACTATCTGACCCACAAGGTAGATACCTTCTCCTTCATGTGGTTTTGGGTGGGGAGTCTTATACCCTTTGTTCCGTGTATGGTCCTACTTCTCAGAAGGAAGCTTTTTATACTAAATTGCATAAGATATTAGCAGACCACATGGTAGGCAGTGTTATTCTGGGTGGGGACTTTAATTTGACGCTCAATCCTCGGATTGATAATTCGGCGGGATCCAGTTCTGACCCGGCTTTGGCTCGGAGGGCGTTTAAACAGGTGATCACGCTTATTGCCGGGGTGGATATCTGGCGTTCTCGCTTTCCTACCTCTCGTAGCTATACCTATTTCTCATCCCCGCACAACAGCTATTCTCGCTTAGATATGTTTTTGCTTGATCGGACTAAACTTAATACAGTTACTGCGGTAGATATTGAGCCCATAGTTTGGTCCGATCACGCACCTATCTGGTTTAAACTAACTACTGGCCTAGCTGACTCAGGTCAACGTTATTGGCGGCTGAATGATTCACTGCTGGAGGATGATACCTTTCAGAAGCAGCTGACTCAGGAAATTCAAGATTTCATCAGTCATAATGATACCGGGGAGGTGAGAGCCGGGACCTTATGGGACTGTTTAAAATGTGTAATACGAGGTTCCTGTATTGCGTGGGCTTCATATGTTAAGCGACAACGAGAGCGAGAACGCCAGAAGCTTTTGATGTCTTTATCTAGGTTGGAGCGGGCCCATATGAGGGATGGAGCTAGTTCTACGTCCCGGGGCCCCATTCAGGAGTTGAGGGATAAGATCATGGCGTTAGATTCAGCTCGTATTGCCCACCACTTGGAATTAGCCCAACAGCGATTTTTTGAGGGTGGGAATAAGGCAGGACGGTATTTAGCTCATAGCCTCAGACGGAAGCAGGCACAGGCAACTATTTCAAAAATTAAAGATTCTTCTGTGGGGCTTCTCATAGATAATACCTCCATTAGGAGTTGCTTTCAAAAGTTTTATTCTGCTCTATATTGTGGGGATGCTGACATCCCAATAGCTTCGATAGAGGCCTATCTTTCTCGGATTCCCCTCCCTACTCTGACGACGGCTCAGAGGCAATTTTTAGACAGGGACATTACCGCTGTAGAAGTCCAGGAAGCTATCGCCTCACTTAAACTAGGAAAATCACCAGGTCTCGATGGGTATACTCCACGGTTTTACAAATTATTTGCTACAACCCTTACCCCCTTGCTGTTGAATTACTTTAACTCTTTGAAGGCGGGGTCTACCTTGTCTACACAGGCCAATTTAGCGGGGATCACGCTCTTACTTAAACCTGGCCGGGACCCCTCAGTCTGTGGTTCATACAGGCCCATTTCTTTGTTGAACATTGATGTTAAATTACTGGCCAAAATTTTGGTGAATAGTTTAAATTGTTTTATAACCCAATTGGTGGGGGTAGATCAGGCAGGTTTTATCCCTGGGAGAACTACGGCTGATAATGTTCACAAAATTATGGATACTATCTGGTATGCCCAAAAACATATAATCCCTGCCGTGGCATTGTCGATCGATGCGGACAAAGCATTTGATCGAGTGCACTGGCCTTATCTTTTTCAAACCTTGGAGTATATGGGATTTGGCTCCTCCTATCTACAGTGGCTGGGGCAGCTTTATCATTCCCCCAGGGCCTGCTTGAAGGTAAATGGAGGCTATTCAGCTCCTTTTGAGGTGGGAAGGGGGGACTAGACAGGGTTGCCCGCTGTCCCCTCTACTCTTTGCTTTATTTCTTGAACCGTTTGCTATTTCTATTCATGGAAATGCTGATATCTCCGGAGTGACTATAGGTAATATTTCTACTAAGATATCCCTCTATGCTGATGACATTTTGTTTACGCTCTCCGACCCAGCCAATTCCCTTGAATCAGTTATTGCTGAGATGGAGACTTTCGGTAAGGTCTCTGGTTTCACAGTAAATTGGGATAAATCAGAAGTTCTCAATATCAATTTACACCCCCGTACGGTCCGTCTACTTCAAGAGCTGTTTCCTTTTAAGTGGGCCAAAACTCAAATTAAATATTTGGGCACTCAGCTCAGCGCTACGCACGATTTGCTTCCCATTAACTATACTCCACTTTGGAACAAGTTATCCAAGGATATGGAAGAGTGGAATCGCTATCAGATATCCTGGCTGGGTAGAATGGCTGTCTTTAAGATGACTATACTTCCGAAATTATTGTATCTTTTTCAGACACTCCCAGTACTGGTTTCTGTGTCTATGTTAAAACAGTGGCAAAGACGGTGTATGGCTTTTATTTGGGCAGGAAGGCGGCCCCGGGTAGCCTGCAGAGTACTACACAACCTAAAAGTAGAGGTGGACTGGGTGTACCGGATTTGATCCGTTACTATCGTGCTGCTCAGTTTAAAAAACTGGTTGACCTGCACTCATCTCGAAGACAGAAGCCATGGGTTCTTATTAATCAGGAACTTCTAGGTACTGTTCCTCTTGGTAGTCTTATATGGCAGCCCAAGCGCACCTGGGTGGTGGTCCTGGGTGCGGTGTTACCTCCCTCTACACTTCTGCTGCTTTATTTGTGGCAGCATTATGGTACATTCCTGGTGGGAAATAGGGAATACCATTTCAGTACACACTTATACCACAATAAAGCTTTTCGTCCGGGCTATGAGAGCTCGGCTTTTCTAGATTGGAGGAAACGGGGCATTACAACATGGGGACATATTTGGGGTACTGCAGCTTTACGCCCTTTTGCTGATCTTAAACGAACTTATGACTTACCTGAATCAGCGATCTACTCTTATATGCAATTAGCCCATTTTGCCAAGGCCAATATGCTTTCTTCTCACTTTGCTCAGGAACAATCTGACTTTGAGAAGTTATGTGAGAGGGCTCATAGCTACCCTAAAATATTATCTAGACTTTATTAATTGTTATTGGTACAAGACCCTCCCAGTTATACCTTTCAGAAAGCTTGGGAGCAGGACCTTCGGGTAAGCTGGTCGCCCCGGATATGGAAGTCTATTTTTCAAAGTATGGGTAAGGGGCATATTGCTGCTTCTCTTATTGAGAACTCTTACAAGATGTTATACCGCTGGTACAAGTGTCCTTCACAGATACACAAATTCATGCCTCTCTATCCAGATGTTTGTTGGCGAGGCTGTATAGAGGAGGGCACGTTTTATCATATGTGGTGGACCTGTTCCCAAATTCAGGTGGTTTGGAGGCAGGTCTTTCAATGGCTGAGTATTCTTTTTCCAGGGCTGCCATCTCTCACACCGGCACAGGCGTTGCTGGGTCAGGCACCCCCAGGGCTGTCGCAGGACTCCAATCAGTTAGTTCAGTATATCTCCACTGCTAGTCGTTGTGAGAAGGCTACTAGTATTCTCAAGTTAGAGGACATTCAACACAGAGTGCGTAAAATCTTTTTATTATCCAAAATCACAGCATTTAAACATAAGAAAGTCTCTCGCTTTACATCAATTTGGCATCCCTATCACACTTGGCTTTCTAGTGTATCACTGGGTACTCCGACTTAAATAGTGAATGTGTAGCGGAAATCCTTTGGCTTCTTTAACCCTCTTGGGGGTAACCCTATAGGCATATCTATTTGCTCTTGTGTGACACCATTTATATTATGTTTGTGCAAATTTTGACTTTGTAACTGTGAAGCATGGGGGGTGGGGGGTGGACTATATAAATTCACTGTGAACAACTCCGTTGCAAACCTTTCATGTACAACCTACAGCAGATAACGGTTTTGTTTTCATATCCGGGCTGTTTCTTAAGCATATTGTTCTCCTGATTATATGGTCCGGTCTGTAGGTTGCTTTATGTTGTTTCAATAAAAATCTTTAAATTAAAAAAAAAAAAAGAAATGCATTTATGTGTGCAGTCTCCGAGCGGATCACTATTCCCATGGAAGGAGAAGCGGTCTTGCTCATTCTAAAAAGATTGAGACTATCCTTAAGTGAGCATTTGAAGCAGTGGCAATTAACTTGCAGATCGCTTCTTCTTGTTCCCTGGTGGCTCACTCCTGTTTGCTTTCTCTATGAGGAGACTGATGATTCTGGGGTAAACTCCAGGGCAGTTGTGGAACCAGCTGCTGCCTTCTTGGTCCGCTTCAGCCAGAGGCGTGGCTTCGATAATAGCTGCCAGGCGTCAAGTTATGATGGAGAAATTGGTTGGCTGATGCGACCTCCATGGCTAAACTCACCAAATTGCCACAATGGCTTTTGGTTGCGAGTTGGAGAAATTGGCCAGTAAGTGGGGCAAATCTCCGGTTCCTCGTTTGTCGGAGGATAAGAAGCAGACGCAGTGCTCCCTTCACATGAGAGGTTGTGCTAGAGGATCCAAGTGTTTGACCCTTTAGAGGAGCGACCTTCAGAGGACTCGACCCTTCAGTGGGTCTCAGTCCTTTTGTCCCAGACAACCCAGAAGAGGTGCAGGCTTGGGTAGTGGAACCTCCCAAGCCTCTCAATGAAGATTTTCCGACCCACCCCCGGGAACAGGAAATAGGGGGAAGCCTTTTTCTCTTTTATCAGAGGCGAGTCAAAATCACATCTGATCAGTGGGTCCTGGAGGTGATACGAAAGGAATATGTGCTGGGATTTCGCAATGTTCCTCGGGACGTGTGAATGGTGTCTGCCACTCGCCACAAAAAAAAAAACAAAAAACAGGCAGTGGAAACTGCATTGGCAAGGTTCCTCATTAGGTGGGCTGTGATCCCACTGCCCACGTCTCAAGAAAATACAGGGCAATTTTCCATTATTTTGTTGTGCCAAAGTAGGAGGGCTCCTTTCGTCACATCCTGGACTTCAAAGGCATCAGTTATCTGTGAGTGAAGCATTTTCGCATGAAGACATTAAACTCTGAGGTAATGGCAATGCAGTCAGATTTCTTACCTCTCTGGATCTGTCGATGATGTATCTCCACATTCCCATCAGATTAGAACATCAACGCTTCCTGAGGTTCGCAGTTCTGGAAAACTACTTTCAGTTTCGGGCGCAGGAGCCCTGCCTTAGTGGCACCTTATCTGCATATGCCAATGACGTGCTCTTCATGGTTCAGGATCCACTTGATCTGGAGAGGGTGAGAGCCTGCCAACAGGTTTATTCATCTGTATCCTCCGCCAAGATCAACTGGATCAAATGCTCAAGACTTGTGATGGGACCA
Source organism: Rhinatrema bivittatum (assembly GCF_901001135.1). Taxonomy (NCBI): domain Eukaryota; kingdom Metazoa; phylum Chordata; class Amphibia; order Gymnophiona; family Rhinatrematidae; genus Rhinatrema; species Rhinatrema bivittatum. Next base: position 72,901,499 of record NC_042621.1, on the reverse strand, counting down.
CAGCATGTGGAAGCGTCCAGAGCAAGTTTAGTAGTTTTTCCTGGAGCTGGGAGACCCTGAAATACCTGGGTGTCCACCTTTCTGCAGAAGAGACCTGGCTTCGGTCAACTGACAAGCTTAGATTATTGTAATTCCCTATATATAGGATTACCAGCTTCTACTACTCACCCACTTCAACTCATTCAGAACTCCAAGCCTGCGTACTATACAATGTATCCTGTCGAGACCATATCACTCCAATACTACAACAACTTTACTGGCTACCAATATCCTACCGAGTCACATATAAGATTCTTACAATGATACATAACCTACTTTACAACCCAACCACAATATGGCTTTGCACCATACTACGGATTTACAAACCTACTCGCCAGCTGCTTTCAATGGACAAGTGTATTCTCAAAGTACCTTCAGTGAAATCTGCACACCTAGATCTAACTCATAGGAGAGCATTTTCAGTAGCAGGCCCAAATCTTTGGAACTCCATCCCCAAAGAAATCCACTTAACATCCAACATAAAAGAATTTTAAAAACTCAAAACATACCTTTTTACCTTAGCATACAAAATCAGTTAACAGACCAATATACACATTCTTAAAGATAACATTTTAAACTAACATGTTTTTATGTGACAATTTAAACTGATGTTTTTAACGTATTGTGATGTACTTTGTTTTATTATGAATGCTACATTGTAAACCGCTTTGACGGTCAGTCCTCTGCCCATACTGTGTATATAAAAACCTATAAATAAAATTAAAATAAATAAAATAAAATCTGGCGAAAGCTAGAAGAGAAGGTAAACGCTCACCTGAGGTCATAGGCAGGGCTCTTGTGGCTGGTATCTTACCACAGGGGAGTCTTGGTGACTAATCAGATGATGTCCAGCATGCTGTGGTACCAGTTGACTGCCCTGAGCCCTCCTGTGGAGTTTCTCACCTGTACCCAGAGGAAGCTGCTGGACTTCTGGGCCGGCAAGATGCACTAGGGGTCTCTGGGTGCTTTGGCCTTTCCTGTGGAAGAGGGCAGACAAGGTCTCATGTGCATGAAAACACAGGTACACATCTTCCTTATACAGACCTTGCAGAGATTTATGTATGTAGTTCCCCCTCCCCTTTGGCGCCCCCTGGCCATTTTCTTTTTCAATACGGTATATTTATACACAGGGTAATCAATGTACAACTCTCTTATAATCTTGTCATGAATTCACACAAATATAAGAGAGCCAAACTGTATATAAAAAACATACAAAATTTATTCAAAAATATTTCTGGGTACTCATAAAACTTGCTTTCAATTTAGTGTAATTTATTGATAGCTGTTTACACGTGTTTTTCAGTGTATCAGCATATTTAAAATATATGAATAACATCAGTCCCTGAGGAAGCCCCTAACGATAGGGGTGAAACGAAGAGATCTTGTATCATCTTTTGTCGGACATACGAACGAACAAATGATCCTGGTCACGAAAATATGTGACATATGCAATTATTAATTGATTAATCTATGAGCATTTGTGAAATTAATTTACAATAAGAATTTATGCTAATGTTTGAAATTTGTATCTCAAAAAAAACATTTTTTAACTTGTGGGTATGAATGTGTGAGTGTGCTAGCTTAGTTTTATTGTCTATGTAGGTTTACATGTGTGATATTTTTGAATAAATTTTGTATGTTTTTTATATACAGTTTGGCTCTCTTATATTTGTGTGAATTCATTTTCTTTTTCAGCCAGGTGAGCAAGTTGTGGTACGGCTAGCAGCTCTTTATCCATGCAAGGTATGCTTGTGACCTCGGAGCTGCCGCATTTCTGTTGAGAACTTTTTAAATCTTTGTGTATGGTCTCTGTGATGAGGAAGCCAGCCGCCCCCCCCGAGGGACTACCTGGACGAACTCCCTCTCCTTGCCCCCCACTCTGGGTAAGGAGAGGTCAGAGTTCCCTAGAGCGAGAGGTTGGCTGACCCCAGCTGGAGCCTGAAATGGCCGCCCCTCGTCGGACTAAGATATTTGGGTATCACAGGTCATAACTGCACATCGGATGGGATCCGTTAAATTCCCACGCTTCATCACTATTAGGGGATCTACAGGCTGGAGGTCCCCACCAGGTTTCCATGCCTCCTCCCCCGGACCTGAGTATAGAACCTGCCATCAGAGGCCCCCCTCTCTCTGCCCAACCCATCCCCTTCAGGAGCCTCAGCAAACTGTGGAATATACCCAGGTTAACTTCGAGACCGTGCAGAGGAGGGCTATTTACCTTCTCCTCATACACATGGTCCACTATATTACCCTGTCTTCCCAAAGACAGGCCATTGGAAGAGAGCAGGGACCCGATGGAAGACTTTTTATGTGGCACCTATCTCCAACCACAGTGGCGACCTAAGCTGGCGCATTGTGCATGGAGCAATCTGCACAAGCCGAAAACTGAAGGCGATCTCAAGTTCCCCAGCGATTTGCCCCACTACCAAACTCATTTTTTTTATTTTGTCCTCACTTAACTCCCTTCCTTATCTTCCTACGAAACTTGTTTCTAAATTTCTGGATGCCGTTCTCGCCCCACTTACTAATTTACAAGTAGGCCATGCTGAGAGCTCCAGCAGCAGGCAGCCAAGCCCATCTCACTATCTCCTGGCCGAAGCTAAACTTTCCATCAGCTGGACCAGAGAGGCGAGGTGGGTGGGGGAAAAAGCCCAGTTGCGGGACCTTCTTCAGTTCAGAGGTGCGCTTGAAGTTGAGGGTAGATCACTTGCACGCGATCAGCACCAACACCGTTGACTAAGTGGTGAATAGTGTGCTCTGTCTGCTCCCCCTTCCTCCTAAGTACATTCTAGAACTAAACATTTGGGTTTCTAAGAAAGACTGTGGTGACGAGCTGAAGGTCACTAGTGGATTTTTCTACTTTAGTGCTTCTTTACTGCTTTATAGAGTTGAGCAGACCAAACTTACAATTCTTATTTACCCCCCCCCCCCTTACCTGTACCTTCTCTGACACCCTTCTTTCTATGTTCAGTTTGATTTTTTTTTCTCTTCAAATGTATCTAGTAACAACTCTAGATAGTTGGACATGTTCCCTTCCTTTCCTGAGTGGACCCCTGTTGTTTTCTAGATACCTTTTACCCAATCTGGAGACTTCACAGTAAAACTAGTTTAGTGCAGGGGTAGGCAACTCCAGGCCTTGCATGTTGCAAATCAGGCAGGTTTTCAGGATATCCACACTGAAGATGCATGAAATACATTTGCCTGCATTGCATATTCAGTTTGGATATCTTGAAAACCTGATGGCTTGTGGTAAAATTGGTATATTCAGACACTTATCCGGGATTTCCAGGGAGGGGGTTGAGTTATGCAGCTAAGTTAGCTGAATATTGGGTAGATCTGGCTAGATTAGCCGGATTACTTTATAACTGCTTCAGAACAGGTCTAACATTAGGCGGCCTTATGCGACTGGATAACTTTAGACTTAACTAGCTATATTCAAAAGAATTTAGCCAGTTACATGATAATCCCTATTTAAAAAAAACAGCTCACAGGCCTACAGTCCCCCTCCTCCCTGGGCCTCAAAGGTTTTGCCCTGCTGCCCCCTCCCCAAAGCACTCTATCTCAATTTTAAACAAATAATAGGGCCTGGTGTTGGTGCCAGTCTGCTTCCCCCTTAAACGTAAGATTTCCTTCAGCCCGGATCACAGTAGCGACCCTACCACGATCCAGGCTTGGCCCTTCTCCTGTTGCTAGGCTGCTACAAGGAAAGTGTTAAAAGTTGTGGATCCTTGGACAAAGGTGTAGTTGGCACAACCTGCAGAGAGATGAAGCTCTGCAGATCCCCACTGTCTGCAGGCAGATTTGGAAGAGGCAGAGGCCCAACTGGAGCTTCGCCTTTACCAGCCCACAATCCCCTCAGGTTGAGCCTGTGGGTTCAGGGCCCAGCAGGCCTCTGCTGATGGTAAGGAGATCCACTGAGGTTGCAGGGCCAGAGTGAATGTGGTGCAGATGAATCCGGAAGGTCCAGGAAGCAGTTTAATTTCATTGTCTTTTTTTTTTATATTGTTTGTTTTAGTTATGCTGCCATGTATTTTGGTTGTCTCTTTATTTGGAGTTGTTTGAAGTATTCCATGTGAAATAATTTCTTCTTTGCGCTGTGGGCGGTTATGTGTGGTTTTTCCCATGGAAGGTAGGCTGTTTAAATTAGATGAGTATGCCGCTCTATATGAACATTGAATAGGGCCAATGTGTGATCCCCATATGGATATATTGTCTGCAATTATTTATAAAGAAGGCTTTCCCTTTATAAAAGTTTCATTTGTTTTTTTGGGGGGGTCAACAATAAATCTAGTCATTGCCGATTCTGTGGGCTATTTTTTTCAAAACTTTTCCACCTTAGTAAATAGTGTTTATAGCCCTTTAAATCGCTTTTATACTACAGAGAATAATACGTTTAAGTGATAAGATGAATCAGTTTTCTTTGGTTAAAAGGATAGCTTTCATACTTTGGATGTTTTGCTGTGGCTTGGCAAAATTCATTTGATTAAATTATGTAAAGAGTTTTCTGTCTGTCTATAACTTTTATAGGCAGCTTCAGCACAGCCATGACTTGTAACAAAGATTCATGCGGATTGGGAGAAATGGTGTAAAATGGCCTTGAAAATGCTTCCTGTTTGATTTAGTTTAGATATTTTTCTCATCTTTTGTCCTGTGTAAGATCTCTGCTTGTTGGGGAGTAAAAAACTTTTTTGGTGACAAAATATTGAAATATAAAGAATTATTAATTACAAAAAGCTATATCTGGTTAATTATTCATACTTCTTTATATTTCAGTTCCCCTGAAGCAGCCTCTCTCCTTGGAGGCAAATCTTGGGCACTGGTCGGGCTTTTCGGCAAATATGTTTAGGGACAATCTCCCACACGAAGATCTCTGGAGTAGCTTGAAGATCTGATCATCCATCTGGTAGGCACTTGCGTTCCTGAAGACTTGATCTTTCCTTTAGGAGGAATTTATACATTCATATGATCACTCATTTGTAGATCCAAGTGGTGTTGAAGGATTAGTATGTGATGAACTGAAGAATTTTTTGATTTTAAGAAAGAGTCCTTTAGTATCTAAAAGAATTAAGTAGTAGTACCTCTCCCTGGATTTGTATTAGGAAGAATTACAGCAAGAAACCTGTGAGGGAGTCGGTTGGACCATTAGATGACCGAGGGGTTAAAGGGGCTCTTAGGGAAGATAAGGCCAATGCAGAAAGACTAAATGAATTCTTGGCTTCCGTGTTTACTAATGAGGATGTTGGGGAGATACCAGTTCCGGAGATGGTTTTCAGCGGTGATGAATCAGATGAACTGAACATTAATCACTGTGAACCTGGAAGATGTAGTAGGCCAGATTGACAAACTAAAGAGTAGCAAATCACCTGGACCAGATGGTATGCATCCTAGGGTACTGAAGGAACTCAAAAATGAAATTTCTGATCTATTAGTTAAAATTTGTAACCTATCATTAAAATCATCCATTGTACCTGAAGACTGGAGGGTGGCCAATGTAACCCCAATATTTAAAAAAGGCTCCGAGGTGATCCGAGTAACTAAAGACCAGTGAGCCTGACTTCAGTGCCGGGAAAAATAGTGGAAACTATTCTCAAGATCAAAATCGTAGAGTATATAGAAAGACATGGTTTAATGGAACACAGTCAACATGGATTTACAGATCTGCTTCTCTTTTTTGAAGGGGTTAATAAACATGTGGATAAAGGTGAACCGGTAGATGTAGTGTATTTGGATTTTCAGAAGGCGTTTGACAAAGTCCCTCATGAGAGGCTTCTATAAAAATCTAAAAAGTCATGGGATAGGAAGTGATGTCCTTTCGTGGATTACAAACTGGTTAAAAGACAGGAAACAGAGAGTAGGATTAAATGGTCAATTTTCTCAGTGGAAAAGGGTAAACAGTGGAGTGCCTCAGGGATCTGTACTTCGGACTGGTGCTTTTCAATATATATATATAAATGATCTGGAAAGGAATACGATGAGTGAGGTTATCAAATTTGCGCTTGATACAAAATTATTCAGAGTAGTTAAATCACAAGCAGACTGTGATACATTACAGGAGGACCTTGCAAGACTGTAAGACTGGGCATCCAAATGGCAGATGAAATTTATTGTGGACAAGTGCAAGGTGCTGCATATAGGGAAAAATAACACTTGCTGTAGTTACACGATGTTAGGTTCCATATTAGAAACTACCACCCAGGAAAAAGATCTAGGCATCATAGTGGATAATTCTTTAAAATAGTCAGCTCATTGTGCTGCAGCAGTCAAAAAAGCAAATAGAATGTTAGGAATTATTAGGAAGGGAATGGTTAATAGAACGGAAAATGTCATAATGCCTCTATATCGCTCCATGGTGAGACCGCACCTTGAATACTGTGTACAATTCTGGTCGCCGCATCTCAAAAAAGATAGTTGCGATGGAGAAGGTATAGATAAAGGGGATGGAACAGCTCCCCTACGAGGAAAGGCTGAAGAGGTTAGGGCTGTTCAGCTTGGAGAAGAGACGGCTGAGGGGGGATATGATAGAGGTCTTTAAGATCATGACAGGTCTTGAACGAATAGATGTGACTTGGTTATTTACACTTTCGAATAATAGGACTAGGGGGCATTCCATGAAGTTAGCAAGTTGCACATTTAAGACTATCGACAGTTTTGAGCTGGTTCAGAAGCTTTCTCTCAAACCGCATCTGCCAAATTAATTTAGGCACCTTTTCTTCCCAAAAATATGCCCAATCAACCGGTGTTCCTCAGGGCTCCTCGTTGTCTCCAATATTGTTCAATATTTATCTTTTACCTTTGTGCCAAATTCTATCTGCACTGAATGTTCAGTTCAAACTTTATGCTGACGATATTCAGCTATTTGTTCCGAATAAGTCATCCGGGGCAGATACTTTTTCTCTGATCCAACTTTATATCAGTACAATTGAGCAATGGATGGCTCATAACAGTCTAAAGCTCAATAAAAAGAAAACAGAGCTTCTGTGTTTAAGCTTTATATCCAACCCTACCAACGCCCCACCAACTTGCTTAACCATAGGTACTGAAACCATACAGGTTACTAAATTAGCACGTAACCTCGGTGTATGGGTAGATACTAACTTATCACTAAAGCAACACATTTCAAAAGTGGTTAAAACTTCATTTTTCAAATTGCATGTTCTGAAAAGATTGCGGCCCCTTTTATTTTCTCATGATTATCGCTCAGTGCTTCAAGCACTGATTCTGTCTGGTCTAGACTATTGTAACGGCTTATACTTGGGATTGCCTGATTCTACTATTAAGCCTTTACAATTGATACTGAACTCGGCAGCTAGACTTCTTACCGGTACTCCATTAAAACATCACATCTCACCTATTCTGCACAAATTACACTGGCTTCCAGTTAAATATAGAATTCGTTATAAAATCATCATGTTAATCCATTCTCTGTTGAACAATAGTGACTCCACTTGGATGTGTTTCACTTTACATATCTATAAACCACAGAGAGAACTAAGATCTACAGGAAAAAATTTATTGGAAATTCCCTCAGTGAAGAATGCGGCATTGAGTATAACAAGAAATAGAGCTTTCTCGGTTGCTGGCCCCATTCTGTGGAATGCATTGCCTGATTCGCTTAGGCTAATAAGCAGCCGGAAGGAATTTAAGAAGGCTTTAAAAACCTATTTCTTTCAAGAGGCTTTTAAAGATTTAGAAACATCTTAGCTAAGTAAATAAGACTAAATAAGTTTGTATTATATTATATTACTTTACTTATTCTTACTTTAAAATTTTTAATGTAATTGGCCATTCTCTGTTTAGTCATCATTATTTTTATTGATTACCTAAAATGTTGTATTTTTATTCATACCTATTTTACTGTTTTAAGTTTTATTTAGTATTAATTTTTAACCTTTTAACTGTTAAGGTTATTTACTGCTGTAAACCGTTTTGGTCAGTAAGCCTTACTGGAAAACGGTATATAAATTTGTATGTATAAATAAATAAATAAATAAATAAATAAATAATCGGAGAAAATTCTTTTTCACTCAACGCACAATAAAGCTCTGGAATTTGTTGCCAGAGGATGTGGTTAGTGCAGTTAGTGTAGCTGGGTTCAAAAAAGGTTTGAATAAGTTCTTGGAGGAGAAGACCATTAACAGCTATTAATCAGGTTTACTTAGGGAATAGCAACTGCTATTAATTGCATCAGTAGCGTGGGATCTTCTTAGTGTTTGGGTACTTGCCAGGTTCTTGTGGCCTGGTTTGACCTCTGTTGGAAACAGGATGCTGGGCTTGATGGACCCTTGGTTTGACCCATCATGGCAATTTCTTATGTTCTTATCACATTCTTTATTTTTCACATAGAATGTGTGTGGTATGTATGGGTGGCGACTGATTTTTTTTTACTGTATATGTTTTTGATATACATACAATATACATATCAATGTCTTTATAGTTATGTACGAGTTAATTAATTTGATTCAATCTATAAGGTGTTCAAATAAACAATAAAAACATTTTTGATAATTGTATATTATCTGACGCTTTTGAATTTGATCGTATACTTCCCCTAATGTGGTATTGAGATATATTTTTTGGGGCAGTAGTCTGTTAGCCAATATATTTCATTTCATTTATTAATCGCCTAACACTAAAAGGCCTAGGTGTACATGAAATACATACATAGTAAAAATTAACTAAATACAAATAACACATTTAGTTTCACAGAAACTAAATAACAAAATACCATAAATAAATGGTGATTCCATATCATAATAGTCCATATACATGAACAGTAATTAAATTTAGACATCTTAATTTGTTCTCCAAAAAGAGAAAATCCACGTTATTTATTTACGGTAATTGAAATCTCCCATTATTACCGCACTACCACTTTGGTTTGCTTCCCTAATTTCTCTTAGCATTTCACTGTCCGTCTCATCATTTTGGGCAGGTGGACTGTAGTATACTCCTATCGCTATACTCTTCCCCGACACACAAGGGATTACTACCCGTAAAGATTTGATTGTGCATTTAAGGATAGGTTTTAAAACCCCTGCACGTGTAGATCCTAGTGTTTACGCGCTGGGCGAATTTTCAAACGGGCCCGGCCACACACGTAAACACCAGTTCACGAATAAGTGCCAGGCCCTGAAAAGGAGGCGTGCTGGGGGGGGGGGGGGGGGGGGGGGGGCGGTGTGTGGGACCGAGGCGTTCGGGACAGTGGCCATTAGCCGCTGTCCCGGGGAAGTGCGAGCCGGCAGCCGGCCGGTGCACATATATTACTTCTGCTCAGGAGGAGCAGCGAGTAATAAAATAAAAAAAGTTCCGGACAGGTAGGTTAGGTTTAGGGAGTGGGAGGAGAAGGGAAGGGAAAGGAAGGTTAGGCAGGGAGGGAACTGGGGAAACCTGGATTGCATTGCTGCGGGAGTTTGTAAAAGTCTCCCCCCCCCCCCCCCCCGCACGGCCACACGATTTTATAACATGCGCGCGCATGTTATAAAATCGGCATGACCATGTGCGCGCACCGGGAAGCGTGCGCACACATATTAAAATATATCCCTTAGCTTCTTGCAGGATCTTTATCCTGTTGGACTCTAGGCCATCCTGGACATATCTGCTCTCACTACCTCACAGCAGAGCATTGATAGCCGGGCCCCACTGTCTTATCCCCAGGCTGAGTGAGAGAGGGGGATGTGCACTGAGCACTGGCTGTGAGTCATACTGAGTGTGGGGAGCAGCAGCGGAGGTGCTCAGGCAGCCACATGTCGCAACTAAGGTTAAGTAACTGAACTGGCTGCATACATTCAGGGCCAGATTTAAGATTGTGGTGCCCATAGACAGAGTGGGAGGGGGGGGGACTGTGCCCCCCAGAAATCAGAGAGCAGCGTGGGGAGTCCCCATTCACGAGCGCCTTCAGAACTCGGCGTCCTAGGAACGTGTCTATGTTGCTGAGACCTAAATCCTGCCCTGTCCGCACTACCCCGACGTCTCCCTTCTGATCATCAGTGTCTCTGCCCTCTCACTCCCTTTATCTTCAAATCTGGAAGACGGACTAGTGGGACTTTCAGTACTTTCCTAATCTCTTCTTTTGACCAAGAGTCCTCTCCATGTCCACTTTGCTGCTCTGTGAAGGCTGGTGCGCCACACAACATTTTTTGTTAATGGAGGTGTTGCTTTGGGCTTGAAAAGGTTGGGAAAGGCTGGAGTAACCTTAACATTTTTGGTGGCCAAAGTTATTCCATTATGGTGCCAAGTATGGCAGAAGCAGCTAGATGCTAATACACTGGGCACAGCAATAGTACAATATGGCAACCAGAAACGTGAGCTAGGTTTTACTCCTGCTCTGACGCAGGAGTTACATTTTCAGCGTTAAGAAAATGTGCTTTAAGCTGTCTGCCCTTTAATGCAGCATCCTGCTTTGCTGAGGAATAGCTAATAACTCCTTTACATGGGATTTGCTTATAGGGATGTGAATCGTTTTAGGACGATTAAAATTATCGTCCGATAATTTTAATATCGTCTTAAACCGTTATGGAACACAATACAATACAGATTCTAACGATTTATCGTTATAAATCGTTAGAATCGTGAGCCGGCACACTAAAACCCCCTAAAACCCACCCCCGACCCTTTAAATTAAATCCCCCACCCTCCCGAACCCCCCCCCCAATAACTTAAATAACCTGCGGGTCCAGCGGCGGTCCGGAACGGCAGCGGTCCGGAACGGGCTCCTGCTCCTGAATCTTGTCGTCTTCAGCCGGCGCCATTTTCCAAAATGGCGGCGGCCATAGACGAAAAAGATTGGACGGCAGGAGGTCCTTCCGGACCCCCGCTGGACTTTTGGCAAGTCTCGTGGGGGTCAGGAGGCCCCCCACAAGCTGGCCAAAAGTTCCTGGAGGTCCAGCGGGGGTCAGGGAGCGATTTCCCGCCGCGAATCGTTTTCGTACGGAAAATGGCGCCGGCAGGAGATCGACTGCAGGAGGTCGTTCAGCGAGGGTTCCGGCGCCTCGCTGAACGACCTCCTGCAGTCGATCTCCTGCCGGCGCCATTTTCCGTACGAAAACGATTCGCGGCGGGAAATCGCTCCCTGACCCCCGCTGGACCTCCAGGAACTTTTGGCCAGCTTGTGGGGGGCCTCCTGACCCCCACGAGACTTGCCAAAAGTCCAGCGGGGGTCCGGAAGGACCTCCTGCCGTCCAATCTTTTTCGTCTATGGCCGCCGCCATTTTTCGGCGCCATTTTGGAAAATGGCGCCGGCTGAAGACGACAAGATTCAGGAGCAGGAGCCCGTTCCGGACCGCTGCCGTTCCGGACCGCCGCTGGACCCGCAGGTTATTTAAGTTATTTGGGGGGGGGTTCGGGAGGGTGGGGGATTTAATTTAAAGGGTCGGGGGTGGGTTTTAGGCGGTTTTAATGTGCCGGTTTTTCGATTTTTCACGATTTTTAACGATTTTTCACGATATTTTACCCCCCCAAACGGCAACAATACGATTCCCTCCCCCTCCCAGCCGAAATCGATCGTTAAGACGATCGAGGACACGATTCACATCCCTATTTGCTTACACCTGGTTTTTGCTCCTGTTTTAGCGAGCATTTTTTAAGGAGTTAAAACCCTGTGTTACATGCCAGAGTTAGCTTATGCCAGAAAAATGCACGCTAAAACAGGAGCACATAGCTGCATCAATGTTAGCACCCTTATTACATCAGCTCCACAGGCTGGAAAACCTCATTTTAATTTGGCAAGGAATTCCTGCCTTTTTGTTCCTGAGCTGGATAGCGAGGCAGAAGTAGGAGAATTTATTCATCTGTTCTTCTCATTTATCCCTTTTGCCACCCAAGTAACTAGAGGCCTAGATTCATCAAAATGCTATAATAATGCATGGATAATACCGGTGGTGAGAAAAAGGGGCATGTTTATGGCAATTTTAGAATTACCGCACGGTACGTAGTGTGTCGCAGGGTGTGGAAAAATTTTTCACACTCCGTTTCGCAACTTGCAGAGAGAGAGAGAGAGAGTGAGAGAGACACACACACACACACACACACACACACACACAATAAGGCCTTCACAGTACTCAACTATTTATAGCTCTATAGGAGGGCCAGCTAATAGCTCAAGGTGAGATGGTGGTGGTTTGAGGTTTAGGGGCCAGTTTTACATGCACAGTGGACGTACGAACAGCACGGTACACCTCGGTGAAGATTTGATGCCATTTGGAGTGAGGAAAGTCTTACAAAGTTGGGATTCCTACAATGTTCTCTAGCCCTAGCTTGATGGTAGAGAATTCCCTTAAGGGACTTCTGTAGGAGCAGTTAGCAGTGTGATCTATTGAAAGAGCCTGTTTCTAATGCCTTATATTAATATACATATTCCCAGAGTCTTAAACTTGAATAATCAGAGTACGGTTCTGTGGTTAGTTTTCTCTATTTCTTATTTTAGTTTCCTACCTATTGATCCTCAACTTTTTTTTTTTTTTTTTTTTTTTAATGGAGGGAGGGGGAGAGCAAAGGCACAAGACTTTTTTTTTTTTTTTTTAGGATTATCTGGCTAATTTCATTTTCAAGCTTTGTTCTTGAAGTGCACTTGAAAATTGATCAACAGAAAATAAATACATAAAATACTAGATGCACTTTCTGGAAGGTCCTGTAAACTTCTGTTAGGGATTTTGGGAGTGGAGGCCTTAGAATGACCATTGAAGGAGGAAATGGGGCAGGGAGCGGATTTAAAAAAAAACAAAAAAAACAGGAGTTAATGCAGGACAGGTAATTACTCCAGGACAGACACTGATGTGTCAAAGAGAAGGCCAAAAAAAAAAAATAGGAAGTGTGCATTGTGAGATTCCCATTCTCTGACTCTAATGCTAGGGTCCATAACTATCCTGTTGGCTCAGTATCTAAGCCAGCCAGGGAGACCCTGGCACTTATGGATTTGACCCATTTATGGGCAAGCAGGGCAGATGAGCTAGGGGTTATTGAACTGTCCAGCTAAATCATGATCAATTGACATGTTATTCATGTTTTACTGATTTATGAGATATATATGGAAATAACTTGTGTAATTTGTCTTTGGCTATATATTGTACATCACTTAGGCATTCTCAACTGAAAGGTAGTTTAAAATCTCCCAATATTAAAGGTTTATGTCAGTCGGCCGGCCACACTGTCGTGCCCGTCTGTCACCGTTAGGTTAGGGCCCTGAACAGGGAAAGGTGTCACTATGCAAAGACAAGGTTCTCTGTCACACACACACAGAGGCAGGACCCAGAAAACAGCAAGGAAGGCAATCTACGAACGCCGTGAGGGTAAACAAAGTGGAATAGATGCCAGATGTCCGATCAGAATACTTTATTCAATGGAGACAAAGTATTATAAGCAAGCCCTTTCTGACTCTGGCCAAATTTCGCCCCTTGTATTAGGGGCTGCCTCAGGGGCTACAATACATAAACATATATAAATAAAGTAACCCAGACCGGAGGATTCAAGTGCTTGGCTCCCTTGAGGAAACGGACTACATCCGGATGAGCCACCACTGAATAACCGTCAATAGTGCCTAAGAGGGAACCGAGAGCGGAGACATGCACTCGCAAGGAACGGAACGACAACCCCTTGGCGAGACCGTTCTGGAGAAAAGAAAGGACCTGGGAAACCGGAGCCTTACGAGCCGAGATACCCGAGGAGACACACTCATTTTCAAAAACCTTCCATACTCTGACATAAGCAAGCGAGGTAGTCTGCTTCCTGGCCCGCAATAGAGTGGATATAACTTCTTCCTTATATCCCTTCTTTCTCAATCTCCGCTGTTCAAAAGCCAGGCCACTAGACAGAAGCGATCCGCCTGATCGAAAAATATGGGACCCTGCCGAAGAAGATGGGAAAGATGACAGAGGCGTAGGAGACCGTCCGTGGCTAGATTCACGAGGTCCGCAAACCATGGTCTGTGGGGCCATTCCGGAGCTACTAGAATGACAGGTCCACGATGAAGCTCGATTCTTCGGAGTACTTTGCCCACTAACGGCCAGGGAGGGAACACATACAGTAGAATGTCGCGGGGCCAGGGAAGGACCAGGGCATCCACCCCTTCCGCTCAATATTCCTGTCTGCGGCTGAAGAACAGAGGAGCTTTCGCATTGGTCATGGTGGCCATCAGATCCAAGTGAGGGGACCCCACCTGCGGATGATCAGGTTCATCGCTGCGTCTGACAATTCCCACTCGCCTGGGTTTAACTTCTGGTGACTGTGGAAATCCACTTGAACATTCTCCTTCCCCGCAATATGGGATGCCGCTAAGCACTCTAGGTGACGTTCCATCCATGCGAAGAGCCTGCTGGCTTCCAGAGCAATTAGGTGACTCCTGGTGCCCCGTTGTCGATTGATGTAGGCTACAGTGGTGGACTTGTCCGACAGGACCCGCACCGCCTTGTGAAGGAGTGGGGGAAGGAAGGAAGGCCTTGAGAGCCAGTCGGACCACTCGAGCTTCCAGGCGATTGATGTGCCAGCGAGATTGGGTCGGGGACCAATACCCCTGAGCAGACTGGGTCTAGCATACAGCATACAACGGACGCCAGCCGGAGAGGCTGGCGTCCGTTGTTACCACAATCCACTGCGGCGTCAGAAGGGACATCCCCTTCTGAAGATGGGCAGGCAATAGCCACCACTGCAGTTCTGGGATGGTAGACTCGGAGAGCGGCAGGGGCGTCTGAAACTGTTCCAATACCGGTTTCCAACGGGATAGCAAGGCTTTCTGTAACGGATGCATATGCGCAAAAACCCAGGGACCAGATCTATAGTGGAGGCCATGGACCCTAGAACCTGGAGATACTCCCAGGCCGTTGGCAGGGCAAGAGAGAAAATTGCGCACTTGGCCCGAGTTTGAGCGATCGGTCCTCCGGAAGAAACACCCTGCCTACTCGAGTGTTGAATCATGCCCCCAGGAATTCCAATGTCTGGGAGGGTTGAAGCTTGCTCTTGGGAAAGTTGATGACCCACCCCAGAGAGGTCAGACATGACAGGACCTTGCTGACCGCCAGCTGGCAAAGAGACTTTAATTTGGCCCAGATGAGCCAATCGTACAGGTAAGGGTGGACTAGGACTCTGTCTCAACGCAGGGTGGCCGCCACTACCATTACCTTGGTGAAAGTGCGCGGTGCCGTGGCAAGACCGAAGGGGAGTGCTCGAAATTGAAAATGTTGGCCCAATATCTCGAACCAAAGATACTGCTGGTGATTGAAGCGAATCGGGATGTGTAAGTAGGCCTCCGTCAGATCGAGTGAGGCCAAGATTTCTCCAGATCGAACTGTCACTATCACCGCCCTCAAGGTTTCCATCCGAAAATGGAGAACTTTGAGAGCCCGGTTGACGTGCTTGAGATCCAAAATTGGACGAAAGGAGCCCTCCTTTTTGGGCACAATGAAGTAGATGGAATATTGGCTGGACCCTTGTTCTTCCACTGGGAAAGGGACTATGGCCCCCAGTTCCAGCAGCCTGCGCAGGGTTTGTTTGACTGCAGGCCTCTTTTGACTTCCGCAGGGGGAGATCAGATGAAGATCCGGTAGGTCTCGAGCAAATTCTAACACGTAGCCTTTTTCTATCACCTCTAGGACGCACTGATCCATAGTTATGGTGGCCCATTCCTCGAGAAACTGGGACAGTCGTCCACCTCAGTCTCGTACGGAGGAATGAGCTGGCCCCATCTCACTGAGAAGAGGACTTGGTGACTGAGTGTTGCTGGCTACTATCCCTGAAAGGCCAACGTCCCCGAAAGGAAAGAGGCCAGGATTGAGATCGGGACGCATTACCCCTCGGAAACGAGCCCCTTGCCCTGGTGGAAAAATGGCGTTGCCCCCTAAATCTAGTGCGAGAGGGTAAGGACGACTTAGACTGTTTCGGGTGGTCCTCCGGCAACTTATGAATCTTATTTTCTCCCAGGGATTTGATAAGTTGCTCTAGGTCTCACCAAAAAGCAACTGGCCCTTGAAGGGAAGGGTTCCCTACAGTGCTTTGGAAGAGGCGTCCGCAGACCAATTTCTCAGCCAGAGGAGGCGCCTGGCCGAGACCGCGAAGACCATTGCTTTGGCTTGCACTTGCAGAAGATCGTACAGGGCATCAGCTCCATATGCAATCACTTCCTCCAAGCGATCCGCCTGCTCTGCCTCTGCAGACGGGAGGTCTTGGGTGCTGAGTAATTGTTGAACCCACCTGAGGCTTGTCCCACTGCATGAGACTGCCACAGACTGTCGCCCAAACTTCCAAGGACAGGACCTCAACTATGCGTTTGAGGTAAAAGTCCAACTTGCGGTCCTGGACATCCTTTAGAGCCGTAGCCCCAACCAGCGGGATGGTGGTGTTTGGTAACCGCCGTGACAGAGGAAACTACCTTGGGCATCTTAAGTAGATTCAAGCAGTCCTCAGGAAGGGGGTAGAGCTTGTCCATAGCCCTCCCCACTCGGAGTCCCGCCTCAGGGGACTCCCATTCCATAAGGAGCATCAGCTTATGCATAGGGTGAAAAGGAAAAGTACATGGAAGAACCCTAAGTCCCGCCAGGACCGGGTCCATGTTGGCAGGCACTGCGGCTGTAACCGTATCCGCCGGGGGCAACTCAATTCCCAGTTCCTGCAAAATGAAGGGAATGAGCGGTTCTAGTTCCTCCTTTTGAAATAAGCATAGCACTCGAGGATCGTCCCCCTCGAGGGGAGAGTTAGGAAGCAGCGGGTCAACCTCCGGATCTGGAATTAGGACCGGCGGCGGCTGTGGCAAATCCGGAGGCAGCGGAAACCCTGCGACCACCCAGCCCCTTTGGAGGTTGCGGAGGAGAAATTTGCGGGTTTTTTGGTGGGGGAGGGTCCAGGGATGGATCTTCCTCCTGCTGTAAGCTGGCTAAATAGGACTTGTGCATAAGAAGCACAAACTCTGCGGAGAAACAAGACTTCGACTTCCCGGGGGGGCTCAAATCCGGAGGAGAAACTAAAAGATCGGGCTCACCTTCCTCCTGCACATCTGATTCTGCATTTGAGCCTGCTTCCAAGATGGCCACCGTTCCCGTGGTTTTCCGGGCCGGGAACGGCCTGGACAAGCGGCGGGGAACTCGCCCCCGGGTCGCTGTGGGCAAGGGGACCGATGAGGGACCCTTCCCACGCAGTAGGCACCCTGAACAGAGGCCTCCACAGGAAAAACATGTGGCAGACTCTCCACATGCTTTACAGCGCTGAAGAAAAATGAAATCGCTAAAAAAGAAAAAAACAGCTGAGCTGTGCAGGGCTGAAGTCTGTCAGCTCTCAAGTATGGCAGCTTTAACCTCTGCATAGCTGGCCATTCAATCCAGGTTTCCAATTTGAAAGGCAGCCTGACTGCTGCCTGTCAGTAAATGTCACAAACAGGTGGTCCAGCTATGCTACTAAAAATCCTCATCTTAAGTATCATGGGGTTGACATGGGTAGACTGCATTGTTAACAGCTTGCAGGGCTTCCACCATCTTTAGCAAGGAAGGCCCGTTTCTGCAGTTGCCCCTCCTGCAGTACTTGCTATTGGGGACCCTGGTCCTGTACAGTCATTTCTAGTTGCTCTTGCAAAAAACTGCTGTAATCTGTCCCCGAGAAGCCCATTGCGTGTTCAGATTCTTTTCGTACGGCTTGCTGCTGGGCACCCTGTGCTCGTGCTATTGTTTGTAGCTGCTGCGGTCCCTCTGCGGGGGTCTGTAGTACTCATTCCATTGTGGCTTAGGGGTGCCCTGCTGCCAGAGGCTTCTCCTTCTAGAGCAGAGCTTTCCAAAGTGTGTGTCGGGACACATTAGTGTGTCGCCTGTAGTGTGGAGGTGTGTCGCCCGGTCCACAGGGCCGGCGGAAGCAGGGAACTATAGCAGGAAGATCGGCGGGCAGTGGTGGAGCTTACATCACCACGGCCCAAAGAAAAGGGTCACGTTCACTCCTCCTCCTTCCTGCCTGTGCAGCCCTGGAAGAAAAACGTTGCCGGAGCCGCGTGGGCAGGAAAGAGGAGGAGCATCTGCTGCGTACAGAAGAAGAGCAGCATTAATGGGCCGTTGCGGATCCCACGTCGCGACGGCCCGAGAAGAGGAGGAAACCCGATAGCAGGGCCGCTGCGGATCCCACGTCGCGGCAGCCCGAGAAGAGGAGGAAACCCGATAGCAGGGCCGCTGCGGATCCCACGTCGCGGCAGCCCGAGAAGAGGAGGAAACCAGATAGCAGGGCCGCTGCAGATCCCATGTCACGGCCAGGGAAGATCAGGGCCTCTGAAGAGCCCATCCTTCGGCAACCCGTGCAGAGGGACAGCATGTGCCAGTGAGAGCCTGTGCTTGAGCAAGAGAGCATGTAGGAGTGAGAGAGCCTGTGTGTGTGAGAGTGAGACAGCATGTGCACGAGAGAGACAGTATGTATGTATGAGAGAGAGGCATGTGAGAGTGAGAGCTGTGGATGTGTGAGATTGCATGTGAGTGAGAGCCTGTGTGTGTGTGAGAATGTGTGAGAATGAGAACCTGATTATGTGTTTGAGGGAAGACAGATGGAGAGAAAAGAAATAGAAAAAAAGACCCTGTAAAAGGAATTGGCAAAAAAACAAGAAAGGAAAGCTGGAAAAAAAAGCCTGTGACCAACCGATTAGAAAACTAAGATCAGACAGCAAAGGTAAAAAAAAAATTACTTTTTAGTGATTGGCACATGTAATCTTTGGGAATGTGCAAGAGTAGCACTTTCTCTATGCCGATCTCACAATGTACGAGATCAGCATGGAGGAAGTGGAAGCCTGCAAATATTTATTATGAGATAGGTTGTGTTGTGAAACATTTTATTTATGTATATATTTAAGGAAACATACATAAATTGTTGAAATACATTTTGTTCGTTTAACCTTTAACTTCTGGTTTGCTGGTAGACTGAATTACTGTGTCACGAAATTATGTTTGTCTAAAAAGTGTGTCACCACCATGAAAAGTTTGGAAAGCTCTGTTCTAGAGGGATGCTGCCTGTTCAGAAATCCCAAAACAAAAAAAAACTTCTCCCCTTTGCTTTGACAAAGGAAAGGAAAAAAAAATCCTCCCTGTCCAGCTCTGACAGACTCCCTATCTGTCCAGGCAGGCTAGCCCATTAGCCTGCTCTATTTAATGACCGTGGCTGCAGCCAGCCCCTCCCCACCCACTAAATTTGTGTGGGTGGGTCTCAGTCTGTGCAGGAACCTTAGAGCAGAAATCTCTCTGCCACCACCATTATGTAAAGCCGTGGGAGCAACCCGTGGCTTGGAAAAGCACCAGAGAGGATAGTGTGGAGGGACTCTGGCTGTTCTTGCACAAAACTCTGTATCCACTTCAACACAAACCACAAGCAAGAGACCTGTTTACATCAGCAGTGCTTAAAAACAGGATGCAGCCGTCTACATATAAGCAATTCTAGCGTAGTGCTTCTTACTCCTCCCTGGGGCTTCTTGTGCCCTCCTAGGGGCTACTTACTTATCCCCCCCTACTAAGGGAAACACCCTGCAAACAAGCTTCCCTTCTGAGGAGTGGTTTTAGGTGAAGCAGGCTAAATGTCTCGTCCTGGTCTTTTAAAAGGGGTCCTTGTATATGCTCCCTTACCCCCCCTCACACATACATGCACGTGCTCCTGCTCCCCCCACCCGCACACACAGGCAGAGGCTTCTCCGTGCATAGGCACACGCACAAATAGGCTGTTACAGACCAAGCACCCTGAGCAACACCAGGCACTTCTCGTGAATATGATTATTAAATAAATAGCTAGCTTAAGTGACAAGAATAAAGCTACAGCTTTACACTCCAGTTCTGACTCTTGTATTGATTATTCGAAGGGGACCCAGGGTAGCAGATGGCTTCCGGTGTCCTACATCAGCCAGACAGAGCTATGCTCATAAACATCCTCTCTTGCACACTAGCTTCAGAATCGGAATTACATGAAACTGGGCGGCACCACCCTTTCCGACTGAAGCAGTGCAGCAAATCTCTATTATTAGAAACTCAGTAAGAAACAAATTCTAAACTGCAAAGAGGAACAAATCATATTTTATGTAAATACTACACAGTCAGCCTCCATATACAAATTAATTCCAAGTTGTTTCCTAAATAATATATTTTTAAATGTAACTTAGACTATTACACTCTATCATTTCCTTCCTTCTCTATTCTCTCTCTCTAACAAACAACCATTTTCTGTCTGACAGACAATAGACCCCCTGGCATAAGAGTTGCATGCAGAAACACAGCAGGAGAGCCAGCCATAGTGGTTTTTTTGCACACATCAGAGGGGGGAAGTTACCACGTTCATATTCCATAGCAGCCTAGCTAATTGACCCCCTACTATGTGTACCTATTCTGTTGGGAGTCTGCAGTTTTTGGTTCTATTATTTCTCTCATAAAGGAGGTGCATATGCTATCTGATCTCAGTTTCGACATGCACGGATGGACTGGGGGAAAACCATGTAATCTGATTGCTCTCCAAAATGTACAGAAAATTGTACATTTCTAAATATTAGGGCTGTTTCATAATTTTTCTAATAATAGAATTTCAAATTTTATCTTTAAGATCGGTTAAAAAAAAAAGATCTTGGTCACTGCTACTAGAGCAAAAAGCCACATCCGTATTAACACTTAAAAAAGTGAAGTTCCTTACCTGTAATGATGGTTCTCCAACGGATGCCAGTCCTCCCACACAGACGACACCTGGCACAGGACTTTGACTTCAAAGTTTCTAGAAGTGTCGAGCATATCCTATTGGGCATGAGCAGTCCTAGCCACTTCCTCGCCGCCCAGGTGAGGAAGTGGCTAGGACTGTTCATGCCCAATGATAAAGATAAGATTGAGACACCAGCTCCAAGAGAAGGTGGGAGAGTTTTGTGAGGACAGACATTCTGTTGAAGGGGGTGCCAAGGGTGGTTGGCTGGTGGGAGGAGCTTTGATATGGCTGGAGGGGGTTTGTATACAAAAGGGGAGGAGTTTGGGAAGGGGGCAAGGTGTCATTGCGAGACTTCCAAGGGCACTTTTTTTTTTTAAACTTTGACTGTGTGGCACTTCGAGAGGTGGCAGAATCTGTCTCAGCCAATAGGGAGGTATGAAGAACATAGCTACCTAGATTCTCCAAGTTTACATACGACCTTGTAAATCTGAGCAATTAGAAGAAAAACTTACCGAAGACCTAGACTCTAGCCTAGGGTGAAGATATCCTGGTCAAATTGCCACGCTCCCCTATGTTGTAGCAGAAGTTCAAGAACCTCTCTGTTAAAGGAGATGGAAACAGAAGTACCACAAATGTTCCACCTGAGGAATATCTGGACTTTACCCCTAACTAGGCACTACTGAGGGTTCCAGATCTGGATTCAGTCTGACCACCAGGACAGACTCCTTGTCCATATGGCCTAGGGCTTTCAGCCCTGGCTGTAAAACAGTGGCCCATTCTTCAACAGGACAACCTCCTGTTGCACAAGGTACAATTCGTATTTGTTTGACCGCGGATCAATTCATCAGCCAATTGAACCCTTTAGGCTTAACAATTACTGTTCTTTGCTCAAAATCAAAGAAATGCCCCGAGCGACTCTGAGAACCTGGGTGCAAAACCCTTTCTATGTGAGCTCCTCCATCCGAGATTGAATGCAACCTTAATCAGAACAATTTGTGCTAGACAACATTGGAAAGAATCGGCCACCAAGACAGAGTCTCTTATGAATGAGCACTGCAGTTATTGCCCAAAAGATGCAAAGCGTTTTGGAACCACCAACATTTTAGGAGTCAGTGAACTCCTTGATTGTGATAGTGATATCACACTGCACATCTTCCATCCTATAAGGGCTAATGTGACTGGTCTTGAATGGACATCAGGTGAAATATTTGTGCTCTTGAACTATGTCTAGCAGTAGTTAAATCCATCCCTTTGGACAGTGACCTATCCTTTTTCCTGAATCCGATATCCAGGTGCTCCTTACCTATGTGACACCTTTTGAAGTTGTACCTATGAGCAGTTACCCATCTGGGCAGGAGAAACGCGCACTGTTAATTTGCACTTGTGCACATGTGCTCACACCTGACATTGCGAAACATGAGGGGTGCTGATGTGGAGGCCAAAGGCAGCAAACAGTGTTGGAAGTGGATTTCCTCTACTAGAAATCCACTTTTTAGGAGCTGAAGAATCACTACTCACTCAGCTATAACTTCCTCAGGACTAGGGACCACAGTATGTCCCCCCATCTCTGAGAATGTGCCCAGGGAAAAACCTCTCAGCTTTGCCTAGCAGGCACTGTATAACACACATGTCCAGGATGGGACTAAGCCCCACCAACTTCTTTGGGGGCTGTGGAACATATGCAACCAGACACTATCCTCATACCTTTGATGTAAATTGGTCAAGCCCTCATGGGCCTCCAATAGGGAAGAATGGAACATTCCCCGATACTGAAAAGCTGCAAAAGCATTTCTTGGAGAAGTATTGAATAGGGGTATTCTCCTCATGATAACCAGAAAATCTTGGGATAAGCTGGCTTTAGTTAAACTCTCATCCTTGCCTCAACTAGGAAATATTACAGCGGCAACACAGGGATTTGGGCAATATTCCCCTGAGCCAAGTTCCAGTCAGGCTACAGTGTAGTCTTTGCACTCACTGCTCTCCATCACAAGAACGAGGAACAGGCTGCTGATGGGGTTGAGCCCTTCACTACTGTACCCCACTCAAGAGTCCCTGGCTGTGTATAGTTGGGCTGGAGCAGAATTGGAGGGCATGTGGGGACCTCAACATTAAGCCTCTAGTGACCCCAACAAAGGATTTCTCCAGTATCTGATACTACCACCCACCATGAGTTTCACAGACCCTGTAATTCCACTCCAGCCCTTTATCTCATGGAAACCAAAGAGTCACGAGCCATTGAAAGAGTCCATTCTTTGTGAAGGAGGTGCATCAGGGAGCACTGACCTCCTCCTTGATCTGAGAGTCCCACTCCCTGGCTAACTCCCTCTGGTCACTTATCTAACTGAGGAGCTCAGTCGAAACTTCCACTGGTATGCTTGAAAGGTGCATGAATGCACCAGCACTCAATGTCCATTGTCTGTGCACAGCACTGGACGTTAATTTGTGCTTGAAATCTATTCCCACTGGCAAAGTGGCAGTCAACATGAACACAGTTGGTGCCTGGTGATTATCCTGCCGGCGCTACGGCACCTGAAGGCGATCCCGCCAGCAAGCATTGGGAAACAGATCTATCCCATGGAATAGAATGGGCTTTGGGGAATCAATGCACTACGATTGCACCAACGCCGCAGTGCTAGACCAATTCTCATCAGTGGACCGGCACCTCTCTGCACACTGGCATCCAATGTCTTTGAAGCATGGGCACCACTGCTGAATGCTTCCATGCTCCGGTCTGGGGCTGCTCTCCAATTCCTCCTCGAAGACTGCTCTATCAGAACAGGCTGGCAGGGAGGAAGGAAGGCTAGGAAATTTGTTGGCACCACAGGACTTTCGTTCAGAATTCCAGGTTGTAGGCGTGTCTAGCTTGGACTATAGTAATTCATTATATGTAGGTCTTCTAGCCTGTGCTATCCAAGCAATGCAGATCACTAAGTGTTGACAGGCAATGAAATGTTCAACCATATAACATTTATATTGTTATGCCTGCATTGGCTGCCCATACATTGACAGATTATGGTTTAAACTTGCTTCTTTGGTATTCAGGTTTTTGCACGAGTCAGCTCCATGGATAAATGCAGTCTTATATTTATTTATCAGCCACCTCGCTCTGCTAGATCTGCAACAAAACATTTATTGTAAGTTCCTTCACCTAAACTGGCTTACCTGGATGTGGCAAGAAGCAGGCACCTGTTGCTGGAACTCTCTTCCAAAGGAATTGCATTTCCCTTCCATGCCTAAAGAAGTTTAAGACCGCTCTAAAAAGTTATTTACTCAGGTCTTTGGCACTGAGCGTGCCCAGTCTAGATCACAGCAGGATATGAGTTCTGCTGCTTGCATCTAGTCTTTTCTTTCTAATCATGTATGAAGGCACATATCCAGTCTCTTCTTTACAAATACGTACAAGGGTGATGCCTATTCTTTTTCATTTATTCTCCCTCGATGCCCTTTTTCCGATAAGCCAATTTCACTTTGCAAGTTCTTGTTTGTGTCATGATGGAAGTTTGATATTGTATATGTACCCTCTACGCTTCACCTCCAACATACCATGTGTAAGTGTGGAATTGAAGACTTAAAATAAAAATAAATAAAATGTCAGCCAGAGCACCAGCAATGAATTAACTTGGACCCTGAAAGACTGATGTGATTGCATGGGGAGGAAAAGCTCTCGCCCCAGGAACCCGCGGGGAATTCATGTCTTCAACAGGAGGCACTGACCTGGTTCTGAATACGGTGCAAGGGTCCAGAGGGAACAGATGTCCTCGAAGACCCAGTGGTGCCATCCTGGATCCCTTGGTGTAAAAACCTCACTCGATGCACCTTGGGTAGACTATTAATGGTTCAAACCTCAGAGGGGAAGCCACCACAGACATTGTGTTCTGTACGCCGGCAAGAACTCGACTGACCTGGAGTAAGAGGTCTAGCCCAACCACACAAGGGGCACTAAACGTACAGGCCCCTGGCCGCCTCAGATCAAAGGCAAAAAACATGACTCGAAGACTGGAAAAAGCCCTGACCACTGGGGCACAGAGTCTGTGTATCATTGCTGGACAAAAATAAAAAGGTTAAACATCAAGAAAAAAAAAATCAAAACAGACAAAAAAAAAAAAAAACCTTACCTAGGAGAGGACTACAAGGAGAAAACAAAATCTGCAGGGCCCTGTGACAAACAGGTCCTGCAATTCTAGAAACTTTCACTGCAATAACTGTGTAGAGAAGAGCTGTGGCTTACAGGTTCTGTAGAAAAGATAAGACTGGCAGGGTGCTAGCCGGTACTGCACATGACCCAGCAGGGCATGCTCAAATCTTCTAGAAGCTTCTGTGCCAGGCTCCATCTGATGTCGTCTCCTGTGCGCGAGGACTGCCATCCTGCTTGTCCTTGGAGAAAAAGTAATTTCCTATCCTCGTCAGAATTTCTCTGTTGGTTACAGATCCACATTAGATGCAGTGATAATTACAATCAAAAGTACTCACCGTTATGCCTTCTTGCAGAATTAAGGACTAATAGAACACAGTTGGTGCCGCGCAATGCACTATGAAACATATTCATAGTTTTCTGTGGTATGCAAACATTAATGACAAAATAAAAACAAAACAAAAAGATTGGGGGCCTAGTTCAGATGGTACAGACTCCTCTGGCAACTCAAAATGCAAATTCTGCAAGCGACAGAAACCTCTGCAGCGATTCTATGGTATATTTGCATGGAACTTACATTATTTAACATTGGGCAAAGCCAATTTTTTTTTTTTTTAATTAGAAATTTTTCATTTAAAATGTTTCATTTTAAAAATATTCTCTTATTGCTTGGTAGGCTTCTCATAAGATTTAGTATGGCCCTGGGTCTGGGCCAGTAGCAGCAACATTTGTACAGAACCTTATTATTTGTGCACAACATAACATTTCATCGGTTACCAAAAGATCTTCAACAGAATGCCCTGCCATGATGGGCCACCCTTTGTGCAACTGCAAACGAACTTTACGCGTATGCCAAAAGCCCAGGGCTACCAGAATTGCTTGGTAATAGTGGACAGGTTCAATGGAAGAGGCCTATCCTTCAAGAACCAATACTGCTGCCAGAGTGACAAAAGACTATTGCTCAAGGAATACATTCCTCGTCGGGGGTGGCAGAGCCCAGCACATGCTGGAGTCCAGTTAGTATCCAAAATTTTTTTTTTTTTTTTAAAAAGAGCCACTGAATTTTAAACAGTGCACAAAACCCTCTGAGTATTTCGTTTAAGAATGGAAGTTCTGTTAGTACAGCACAATCATTCTGCAGGTCTCTGATCAACGACTGACACTGCTTATATTTCACAGTCCTCATGAGTTAGATCTAAATGCACAGGGTATTTTCCTACAGGTCTAAAATGATGCAAGGAATAAGCAGAATGCAAAAAAATAAAATAAAATAAAAAACAAAACACACACAACCATGCATAACTTTTTCCGTATTCACATAACCAGCATCTAATCCTTAGCAAATGAAATAATCAGCAAAGTAAACCAATATATGCTTACAGCAGGAATAATTTATTTCACAAGATACATACTAGTATTTAAAAATGCAAAACGAAAAGATAAACAAAGGTTGACAAATCTGTACATCTAAAAAAATAACTTAGTCCCTTCCATTCACAGAGCTGACAATAGAGCAAGAGACCTAAAGATAACCATTTATGGCACAAACATTTATAATTTTTTAAAAATATTTACATTGAAATTATTTAACAAAATACAGCTGGCATGTACTGTCACGTACAGTACTGATACATGCCATGTGACAGTACATGTCACATGGCATGTACTGTCACATACAGCTGGCAAGTACTGTCACGTACAGTACTGATACATGCCATGTGACAGTACATGTCACATGGCATGTACTGTCACATACAGCTGGCATGTACTGTCACGTACAGTACTGATACATGCCATGTGACAGTACATGTCACATGGCATGTACTGTCACATACAGCTGGCATGTACTGTCACGTACAGTACTGATACATGCCATGTGACAGTACATGTCACATGGCATGTACTGTCACATACAGCTGGCAAGTACTGTCACGTACAGTACTGATACATGCCATGTGACAGTACATGTCACATGGCATGTACTGTCACATACAGCTGGCATGTACTGTCACATACAGTACTGATACATGCCATGTGACAGTACATGTCACATGGCATGTACTGTCACATACAGCTGGCATGTACTGTCACATACAGTACTGATACAAATAATTAACCTGTGGCACTAGGTAGCTTAATGATGATTACACAGCATCAATTTAAATGTTAAACCGATACAAATACAAAAAATTGCACTGACATTCAACACATTTTGGGGTAGATTTTGAAAGGTGCGCGCACACTTGTACGCCCGATTTTATAACATGTGCGTGCAGATGTTATAAAATTGGGGGCTGGCGCGCGCAAGGGGGTGAATTGTGCATCCTGCGCGCACCGAGCCGCGCTGTCTTCCCCCGTTCCCTTCCCCCTAAGCCTGACCTTCCCACCCCTTCCCCTAACCTTTCCCCCCCGTCCCTACTCTACACCCCCCCCCCCCGCCCTTTGTCTTACCTTTTGCGCGCGCACCGGCAGCCTGACGGCACGCGATCCTCCGACACAGCGGCAATGACCACTGTGTCGGAGGCCTCTGGCCCCGCCCCCGGACCGCCTCTTTAGTAAAGCCCCGTGACTTACGCGCGTCCCGGGTCTTTTTTAAATAGGCCTGGCGCGCGCAGGGTTTTAAAATCCAGCCCTTTATTTGTGTGCTAAAAAATGTGTTACCGTTTCCTTACCGCATCATGAGTTATGTTAATGCGCGGGTTAAAAAATGCAAATACAAAAATATGTGCACAAAATTGTGCATAGTGTGTACAAAACATGGTTTATTTCCTGTTTAGGGGAAAACGATTGCCAATAAGCTAGCCTTGAAAACAGGCTTGTAATACAACACTCCCATACAGTACTGGTCACAGTCAAGGTTTAATTCAAGGGTGAGCACAGTTTTTGGCCAGAGGACCCCAACAGGGTCCCAGGCAGGATGGGAGGGAGCATGGCCAGAACACAATCTCACTGCTGCAGGCTGCATGGTAACACCGTGTGGGCCATCATTCACCCCCTCCTTGTTCGCTATTTTTGGCGAGGGTATTGCGTTGGGATCAAGGATTTTAGCAGAAAAGATGACAAAATGTTTAGTGTCATATGTGCCACAGCATCACAGATGTATTCAGCTCAATGTAAAAAAAAAAAAAAAAAAATTTTAATATTTGTAATATATTATTTTAAAAATACATTTTTTCTTACAAAACACATGCCCAAAGAGAGTATTTAAAAAAATAAAATTATATATTGCAATCATTTATTTTGCTCATAGTTATACCAGTGTGTTGCGCTGACTGGTCCTGTTGGTCAGAGTGATCAGTTATCACTCTGGTTTAGGCTTTTCACCAGGCCAAAACATTAAAGGCCTGATTTTCAAAATCATGTATACACTTAAAACTTGGTTTTACATGTGTAAATGCACTTTACCCCAGTAAGGGGGCTTCTGAATTGTCAATAGGTTTTACCTACATTAAGTGTAGTTAGTATGCTACCAGTGTAAGTTACATTTACATAAGAAAATGCCATACTAGGTCAGACCAAGGGTCCATCAAGCCCAGCATCCTGTTTCCAACAGTGGCCAATCCAGGCCATAAGAACCTGGCAAGTACCCAAAAACTAAGTCTATTCCATGTTACCATTGCTAATGGCAGTGGCTATTCTCCTTTAAAAATTCACCTGCAAGACTACATAATCTTACAGTTTTACTGATAAAGAGATTATCTCCTAAGCATAAGCCTGTTACTACTTCAAAACAGAGACCACTCATTTATCTGACAACTTACAATTTGTATTTGCAAATATATTATATAAAAGTGTTCAGTAGTTAATAAATTAGGATAGATCGGTATTTACACAGAATTAATTTAGTTCCAGTGTATGACACCTCATTCAGTCTTGTCACTCCAGAACATGAGATCTACTACATGTTAAGTGAATGTGCACCCAACCCCCCCCCCCCCCCCCCATCTAGCCACGCTCTCTGTATTTTAATGGAAGATGGAAATTACTGGCGTTTAGCAATTAGCTCCATTTTACAGCAAACAGAGTGATGAAGTCCTGATTCTACGCCATGGCATGCATGCAGCTTACATAAGAACATAAGACCTGCCATGGTGAGTCAGACCAATGGTCTATTGAGCCTGGCATCTTGTCTCGGTGACCAATCCATGTCACAAATATCCAGCGAGGGTGTCCACTTCCTGTTGCTCACTCTTTCCCAAGTCTACCTGGCTAATAGTGGTTTATGCACTTTTCCCCCCCTGAC
Organism: Rhinatrema bivittatum; assembly: GCF_901001135.1. Classification (NCBI taxonomy): domain Eukaryota; kingdom Metazoa; phylum Chordata; class Amphibia; order Gymnophiona; family Rhinatrematidae; genus Rhinatrema; species Rhinatrema bivittatum. The sequence continues at coordinate 72,872,475 of NC_042621.1, read as the reverse complement.
CACATCCTTTCACAACCAATTCTACAGCTCCACTCTGCACGGAGTAAAAACAGGACTAAAACTGGCTAAGCCAGAACAGTCGAATTATGTGCCTTTTCTAGTTTCACTATCTCTTTTTTGAGATGGGATGCCCAGTTATGCACACAATAAAAAAGTGTGTTTGCACCATGCATTGATACAGAGGCTCTCTCTATTTTATTCCCCATTCCTTTTCAAATAATTCCTATTTCTGTTTTTTGACCACTGCTGCACATGGAGCTAAGGATTTCAATGTATTCTCTACAATGACTTCAAAGATTGTCTTCCTGGATGCATGTTTTTACTGAGCCCAGCCTTGTGTACTTATAGTTTGCACTATTTTTCCCTATACCGACATTCAATATGGAATATCACATCGGTTTACGGAGTAACGTGGGATAATATGACAAGGGTGTCTTATTATTTTGCATCGTAACAGAATAAATTAAAAGTTTAACAATTAGGAACTATCGTATAATATATGATATACACAGAAACAAAGTGGCTTAGTTTAACCATTTTGGAACATAGAGGGAGCGTGAGATGCATCACTTTGCACTTGTCCATAATCCTTTGCTGTTTTAACAACTCTGAACAATTTTTGTATCTTCTGCAAATCTGCTCATCTTACTTGTTGCTCTCTTTTTCAGATCAATTCTGAAAATGTTAAAAACAGCACTGGTCCCAGTACAGATCTCTGAGGCACTCCACTGTTTACCTTCCTCCAATGGGAACACTGCCCATTTACTCTGTCTTAACCAGTTACCAATTCACAGCAAGGTCACTGCCACTTATTAATTTCCTGAGGAGCCTCTCTCATGAGGAAGTTCATCAAACGCCACCCGAAAATCCAGATACCATAATCGACTGGCTCGCCCTTACCTTCATGTTCATTAACACCTTAAAAAAAAATCTAGCAAATTGGTAAGGCAAGATTTCTGTTTGCTAAATCCAAGGTGGTTTTTCAAAAGATAGAAAATAGCACACGTGCGGTTGTAAAATGGCCTATATGGAAGTGTGTGTGCTATTTTAAAAACCGCAACATACGTACACATGTCAGGGACCGTGAGTAAAGTTACATATGCAAGAAAGGAGGAGCCAACATTTGCTCGCAAACCTTGCTAAAGCGATGCGCCTCTCTTACTTGGTCATATATACTCCTGCTCGATATCCGGTGTACGTGATCATAGACATCTCAAAAGTGAACAGATGTCTGGGGGAAGCTTCAAGCTGAAGTGCCAGGGAGGCCTGATTGGGCGAACTGGTTGACTAATTGGTAAAACGGGGTAATTTCATTACTGCTCGCATGTTATAAAATTCCAACTTATGCATGTAAAAAGCTGACTCATAGGGCATAAATGCGTCTAAATAACGCAGTAAGATCTATCCCTTGACAATTGGAAGTACAAATACGCGGCTATATCATTTGCGTACACTTACCCAGCTAAGTAGCACCTTTGCTGCTAAGTGGACAAAATTTGAACTTGTCTGGATAAATGGCTTTTTTTTTTTTTTTTTTTAAATATCCGGTTATCTTACATACCTGGAAAGTGCTAATTAGACAAGTATTGTTTCTCAGACTTCTGCCAGATGAGCAATGGAAAAACAAAAAAAAACTTTGTGAAACAAGGCCTTACGTGGTTTGTTTTTTTCTCTTTCCAGTGGCAAGGCCATGCTATCCCTTACCAAGCCTCAAGAGGGCCATATTTACAAAGGCACAGACAATACCTTTTCATACCAAGCCTATGCTTGGAAACTTAGGTCAAGCGACAAATTGTAGGCAATACTTTTTTCTTAGACCAACAGTGCATTTGTGACGAACACTACCTCCCGTCAGGGGTCTCTAAAAACCTGCTCTTTGACCTTTACAGAACCACCTATTCTAATGGACTGGCATACCAACCCCAACAGACATGCAGGACAGACTATCCTTACGCTTGGTGGGAGTCTAGACATTTTGGAATCCACGTGTCTTTGCCAAAAACATTATGGGCTGACTCACTAAGGCTTTTCCTCCCTTCCACGTCTATTGAAACCCACGGAAATAATCACGGTTTTTCCCGTACCCCCAACATCAACACAAAAACAGTTTGCTCACGGACAACACAGTGCTAGAGTCTGAAACATGGAAACATCCAAGAAAAAAAAAAAGCCTTGGCACTGGAGTGGACCTGCACTTCCCAAGGCATTTTACAGAGAAGTAAAAAAAAAAAAAAATACTAGCTAATACCTTGTAGGTAAAGTGGCCAAAATGAAATCAAATGTAAATACTCTATTCACTGTAAAACTAGAATTCAGCAACAATAAAAAACCAATACCAACTGAATGTCAAATAAGAAGTGAAATCATTTTGTGAAATAGCTTGTGCCGCACTGCAGCCACAGGTTTACAGTCAGAATGAGAGCCTGGGGTCCATCTTGGCAAACTTCTCCGTCTCTTCTGGTGCGAGGGCATTTCCTCTTAACCTAAACAGAGAAATCAAAAGCGATAATGAGCTGAACTGAAACTGGCATCTATTTAAAATTAAGAATACAGAATCCGACAGCCCGCTTAATGAAAGCACATTAATAAGCAGAGACCAACGATTAGACGCGCAAAGCGACGCGGTTATTCAGTCAGACGGTAACCGAAAGGGCCGAGCGGGCGCACGCGTAGCTTGTGCGCAGAGATGCGGCCGTTCACGCTGTATACGGGCGTAGGATTATAAAATCAGCTGTACGTGCCAACGCGTGCACGCAACTTTATACGGACGCACTCGTGCGCGCGAATGCCGGCTCTACTACGTAAGTGGGGGGATTTTATTAGGTACGCGCGCCAATGTAGTTACCAGTTTCCCCAACTCACCCAGGTAAAGGCTAGGACTTCCTACCCCCCCAAGTTAATCAGCCTCCAACCCTTAAAACCCAGCTAACTAGCCTCGTTTGTTTCATTACTTACACGCTATCCATAGCGGAAGTAAAGTTACGCAGTAGGGGGACCCTGGCACGCGCGACTGTGTGCGTAAATACTTATACGCGCATTTCATGTTACATACCCGGACAGCTCGCGTCCCATCCATGCCCCGCCCCCTTTTTTTTTTTGCCTTTCCCATTTGTGCGCTACCGGGAGATACTCCGGCGCTTCTTAAAATACGTGCAGCGGCACCAAGATACTCATGTATCTCTCAGCTTCCGCGCACGTAGGGCATTTAAATTTTGCCTTTATGATTTTTCTTATGAAGTCGTGTCTCCAAAATGCGCTGGTCCTGCACCTACCACACGGGAATGAACTGCGCTCTTAAACCAAAGTATGCTGCTTTATGATCTGAAATCTCTCCAATTTACAGGAAAAACACACACACACACACACAAACACACACACACACACACACACACACGTGATTAGCCAAAACAAAACATACAAATTACTTTAATGAATGCTAGCAACCTCTGCCCTCCACATTATATTTACATAACAATTAAGATGTATGTTTTCAAAATACGGAGAACGTCAGCAGATAAAAGGCAGTCTGTCTCCACCTGCTGCAATACAAAAGACCTTTCTTGAGCTCTAGCTTTTGTGATAATTCCCCGCAGCCAAGTGCACTCTGTACCTGCCCAAGTTTTTTCACTTCCTATCTGTTCCATATATATATATTCACCACCCTGTCTGAGAAAATTGTCTTTCATGATGCCTATCCCCTTCTGGCTTCATAACATGATCCCCTGTTTTATAACCTCCTTTTCACCAATAAAATGCTCACTTCTTGTAGATTTATACCCTTTGTGGTATAATATTCCTCCTCTTTTCCATAGTACACATATTAAGGTCTCACTTCATAAGGCTTATGGGACAGAGTTTCTCTCTCTCTCTCCTCTGGATCCCCTCAACTGCGGGTCACGTTAGAGATGCGTCCTCTAGTATTCCAGATGAGTCTTACAATGATTTCTACAGTAACCACTCGGGGTCTGCTGTGCTGTGCTGATGGCCCAAGCTGGCCGTCTTCCTTGCTAAGACAGGACACTGATTCTCCAGAAGGAGACAGTCTTTCTGACGTCTTCATTTACTCCTGATTAATGTAAGAAACTGACTAAATTACTACTTCAAGCTGGGTAGTTTACTGGCAATCCTTTTGAAATATGCAAGTTAACTTGAGTTAGACGCAGGTGTTTTCATAACCTTTGTAAAAAAGAGCGATTTACTCTATTAGACCAGAAACAAATACAAATCTCTGCCGTATATAAAACCATTATATATTTTATGCTGCTGCAATAAAACTCATTATATACCTCTAAAAGTTGCAGATATTCTGCTCCCTTTACATAAATCGGAGATGCTTGCTATCTGATAAGTCAATAATCTGTAACTAAGAAATCCTTACAAACCAAGTGTCATAAAAATCTTAGTGCAGAGATGCCAGCATGAATACAATAAATCAATACCTTCAATGCATCATACCCAATTAAATAACTTAGCTATTAACATTCTGAAGAAAAAGCCTACTGAAATAAAAATGTCTAATGTTTTCCTAAAGAGCCAAGTGTCCTCTAGCATCTGTAAAAAGTCTGGGAGGCTATTCCAAAAGACAGGACCTGCATTAGAAAAGGCCCTGTTATGAGTCTCAGCCAGACAAGCTGAACAGGTGGAGGGTATATCCAGAAAACCAGATCTTAGGGCTCAGGTGGGTTAATAAATATGGCACAAATCATTGACCCAAGGAGAGGTATTTACACTCAAATGTTTGTGAATCAGCATTGCCAATTTATACTTTATTCTCCACTGGATTAGCAGCCAGTGGAATTGATATGCAGGTCAATTTATGCACCTGTTATGTTGGTGCATATGTTTACCCAGACTGAGTGCAGGTGTTCCTGGGGGCAAGATTGTGGAAGGATTTGCACTTATGCAAATACTTTTACATTTTCAAAAAAATATGCGTATAAAAACAAGTTTGCTTACCGAAAACCGTGTTTTCTATAGATGGGTGAATTAGCCATGCTGTCTTGGGTGCAACGTCATCTGGTGGCGTGCAGCTCAGAACCTTCTCAGAGTAGTAGAGCTTGATGCTCTGCCCATGCACGGCTGCCCATGCACGATTACTTCAGTCATTGGTCTTCAGTTGATAGCAAAGATTCCGGACAGTGTCCGGTCAAGTTATCTGGAGTCTACCAGGAAGCTGGGTGGGTCCGCATGGCTAATTCACTCTGCTATCTATGGAAAACACTTTACAGTAAGCAAACTTGTTTCTTTCTGTCCGTAAGCGAGCGAGTTGGCTATACAATCTTGGGGCGTCCCAAGCTGAGGGTTGCTGTTTTCTGAGAGGAAGCCTCCTAAGTCCCTTCTGTAAGATATAGGTCATTCAAATTGTAATTCGTACGTATTGCTCTGCAACCTGGGTCCCTAAATGGCAGTATATAATTTACTCCTACAGTGGTCAATACTGCTTTGCCCACCACACCGTCTAACTCGGAAAGTCTGTCCAGGCAATAGTGAGACATGAAGGTGTGGATGGATGACCATGTTGCAGCTTTGCAAATGTCCGTTATAGGCACATTTTTTAGGTGTGCTAAGAATGAGGCAGCAGCTCATATCTGATGCTCTTTTACTGTTCCCGAGAGAGGTATGGAAGCTGAAGCATAATAGTGACTGATACAACTTGTTAACCAATTAGCTAGGGTTCTCTTTGAGATTGCAATCCCTATCTTGTTAGGATTATAGGAAACAAAAAGTTGTGGAGATTTTCTGTGTCCTTGTGCTCTCTCTTTGTAATACACCAGGGCTCGCTTGCAATCCAGAGTATATACATTTTTTCCCCTTTTGTTTTTACACGGTTTCGGGAAATATGTTGGTAAGGAGATTGATTAGTTCAGATAAAAGGCAGATACTAGTTTAGGGAAGAATTTTGGGTATAATACTTTATCATGGAAGAATTGTAGATAAGGAGAAAAATGAACTAGGGCTTGTAGTTCACTGATTCTTCTTGTAGAAGTGACTGCTACCAGGAATAGAATTTTCTATGTATGGACTTGAGGTCTGTTGATACCAGGGGTTTAAAGGGGCTCACCATGAGAGCTGTTAGCACTATGTTAATGTCCCACGGAATCAGTGGTTTCAATACTAGTGGGAACATGTGCAAGAGGCCTGTAATTAAACGATCTCTCTCAACACACCTGTTGATATCTCATCTATCCACTTGGAGGTAAGCAGCAATTGTGCACAAATGCACCCTTACAAGATGACGTTTGAAGGCCTGTCTGGGACAGAAGGTAAGAGGTAGTTGAGTAGGAGTTTTGGAGAACATTGAAAGCAGGTCAATCGACTGCGCATGACACCATTGTACATCACGAGATCATTTGAAGGAGTAGTATTGGTAAGTGGAGGATTTTCTTGAGGGCAAGAGAACCTCTTGAATCAGGCGTGGGAAGCATAATGGCTCTAAGACCTGGTGCTCAATCTCCAAGCCATGCAACCTCTTGCGTCAAAAGGCTGGGTTGCTTTCCCAGGGGCCTCGGTGGTTGTGATGACAGTTGTATAAGATATGCACATCATGGCTGCCTCTGCCATGCTGGAGCTATGAGGCTCATTTCCACTCAATCCTGGATGCATTTTTGTACTGTTCGTGTTAAGAGTGGAATTGGCAGAAAGGCGTACAGTAGACCCCAGACCACAAGAGAAGGAACGCAAATTAAAACTCTCTCCTCGGACTGGGAAGAAGAGAGCAAAATCTTTGCAGTTTTGCACTGTATTGAGTTGCAAAAACGTCTATGTAGGGTTTGCCTCATTTGTCGAAAATGCTGTCTGCTATTAACTGATCTAGAGCCCACTCGTATGGATGAAAAAAACTCTGCTGAGTTTGTCTGCTTATATGTTTGCTATTCCTGGCACTGCTTGCAAGGAGATAAAGCTTGCTGGTTTGCTCATTCCCATATCAGAGTTGCTTCTGTGCAGAGGCTCAATGAAACTGACCCTCCTTGCTTGTTTATGTAAAACATGGCCACCTGATTGCCTGTTTGAACCATGACCACTTTTTCCCTGTTAGGATGTGTTCAAATGCTACTAAGGCATTGAGAATTGCCCTGAGCTCCAGGAGGTTGATCTGATATGACAATTCTATGGTTGACCACAACACTTGAGTTTGGTAATGGAGGAGATGCACTCCCCAACTTGTGGTGGTGGTGGTGGTGTCCATGATGAGAATTAGCTAGTGAAGAGGAGGTTGCAGGGATGCTCCCTCTGCCAGAATTTTTGGTTTTAGCCACCAAGTCAAGTCTTTCTTCATTGAAGCCATGATGAAGACTTTGGCGGAAAGAGGATGAGTCAATTGAGACTATTGTTTCTTTAAACCCCATTGTAATCTGCGCATATGCAGATGGGTCAGAGATATTACATGGATAGCTGCTGCCATATAGCCCAACAGTTCTAACAGCTTGTGTACCGTTGTTCATGTTTTGCTTCTTAGATGTAAAAGCTAGGAGTCGCAAGTGTGTCACTCTGTCTTTGAGTAGGAATGCCCATTCTCACATGGAGTCTTATGCTCGCACCTATGAACTGCAAGATTCTGGTTGGTTGGAGGATTGACTTCTCATAATTGATGAGAAAACCTAGCTCCTCTAGGCATTGGATTGTGGTGCGAAGTGTCTGTGGAGATCTAGTGGATTGGATGAAACTATCAGCCAGTCATGCAGATACAGGAAGATTTACAATCCTTTGTGATGAAGATGTGTCACAGCCACTGCCAGACACTTTGTGAACTCTCTCGGAACAGAGGAGAGTCAAAAGGGGAGTACTTTATATTGGTAATGCATATTCTCTATTTAGAAGCAGAGGTACTGCCAGCAGGATTGGTAGATTGGAATACGAGCATATGAATCCTTTAGATTGAGTGAGCACATCCAATCGCCCAGTTGTATGAAGGGCAAAATGGACCTCAGAGTTGTCATCATGAATTTCTCCCTTTTCAATGTTTTGTTGAGAGGACGGAGATACAGTATTGGGCGAAGATCCCCAGTTCATTTGGGGATGAAGTATTGGGAGTAGAGTCCCTTGTTGTTGTAGGAAGGTGGGATGCACTGAATGGCTTTTTGCTCCAATAGTGTTTTATTATTTTAAGAGATGAATTTAAATTTAGTTAAGGTGCCTCATCGATGGAGCTAGTCAAGGCAACCTTGGGGGGAATCTTGAACTGCAAATGACAATCCCGCAGAATTATTTTCCATAGCCATTAGTTGGAAGTCACTTCGGTCCAAGCTGAGAAGTGATTAGTAACTCTGCCCTGACTGGAGCTGGTGGTTGTGGCTTGGCTCTCTTCAAAAACCCTGTTGATTTTTTGGGTTGGTGTGCTGTTGTGATTTTTCATGTCTACAGTCTCACTGACATCCTCTCTGTGGCACCTGTGGAGACTAGTCGAGGCTGCTGGTAGATTGGTGCCCTATATTGGATTTACTGTTTGTAGGGTTTCTATTAGTAATATGGCTTTTCATATTGAGAAAACAGCCGTTTAAACAGGGTGGATTGATCTGGTTGCAGTGTGAGAGACTACACCGCCACATTCTGTTCCTTTATCTGTGCCACTATTTTACGGAGCTTGTCTCCAAACAAGCTGTCTCCTAAGCAAGGAAGATCTGCAAGTTTTTCGTGCACATCCTCCCTGAATGCACTTGCTCATAACCAGGTAGTTCTATGGGCCACTACTGAAGATTAAGAGGTCCTTATAGTTGTTTTGAATACCTCATAAACTGAGCGGAGGAGAGGTCAGATTCCTTCTTCTAGATCCTGGAGTGGTTGAGATGTCATTTGCGTGCCAGTGTTGGAGTGCACAAAGGGTTTGAGTTATTGTAAGCACTCATATGTATTGCACCATGTAAAATTGGTGCTGCTGAATGTGCAAGGTTAGCATGGAGCTTTGCAAACTTTTTCTTGCAGAGTCTTCCAGGATCTTATCTTTACCTGGAGGGGAGTTTAGATTTCTTTGCCCTTTAAGGCTAATTCCACCATGACTGATGCATGTGGTAGGTGAATTAGTCCATAATACAGACATTTTGAGGCGAAATGTCAAATTCCTGGCCACCAGTAGTTTGGATTGTGGAGACTCCCAAGATTTCAGAAATACTGCGTCTAAAACTGAATGTGATGGCAGGGCTGCTGGCTCCGAAGGGATTCTAAGATCTTGAAGATTCTGAAGACTTCTTTGTGGGAATCTGGGATCTTCTGATTTCTACATTTAATCTTCCTCCCATCTTTTCTATGAATTTTGAATATGTCAGAACCTCCAAGAGAAATGTATGTTCCAGAGGTTCCTCTGGTTCGTCAGACAGAAGACTTGTAGATGAGGTAGGAGATAACAGTGGAGAGTGATAAGAGAGGGGAGTCTGCTCTAGCTGATTCTTCCCTATGTGTAGGGGAACTGTCTGGTGATCCTAGGCTCCTTGGGCTGTCCACCTTGGGTTGAGAATAGACCTGCCCCTGTCGGGTGTAGGAGCATGAACGTTTGGTGGGCTGACATTTGGATATCAGGATGAAAAAAAAACCTTTTAAAATAGATGAGATCTGAGCCATTGCCTCAACTGAGCTCAGTCTCTGGAAAACCAGAGCAGGTCTCGTCATCACTTCTCTGCATGTTAGAGATGAAGGATCTGGTCTTTTACGTGGTTTTGACATAGGAATGGTCACAAGATATATATATATATATATATATATATATATATATATATATATATATATATATATATATATATATATATATATATATATATATAAAATCAGAGATTGGAGAATGTCAAGGTCTAAGGCTAAGGCTTCCAGGCTCTTCGACATCTCTTGTCTCTGAAGAACATCACCACCTGAAGCTGGGGTTCTTCATGTTTCTGTCTTGACACCCTGGACATGTCCAAATATACTGGAAAGCCATTCTGTGATGATCCTGATAAGATAATTGAAGGTGATCTCAACAGAGACAGCCATGGCCTGGGCGCATAAGTCTGTAGGATAGGCTCCACATCCACCAAGACATCTAGAGGTTCAGAGATGACCTTCCTCTCGGCAATTCCCGAGGTGCCAAGGCCTCGTTGGCCAGCCATGCATGGGCAAAACATCAAGTTCTGCTACCCTGAGAAAGTTCCGAGCTGCGTGCCGCCAAATGACATCGCACCTAAGACAGCATGGCTAATTCACTCACTTATCAACGAAAAACTCTCGAAAAATTTCTGCACATGATTTAGCAAGTATAACTCTGTGAGGGTAGTTTCAGTGGGATAATTTTGAAAAGGAAAAGTACACATGTAATTTCCCTTTGAAAACTGGGGTCACTTATGCGTGTATTTGCTATCTAATTTTTGCAGACTTACAAAATTACCCCCTTTAAATGACATTAAATATAACCTCAGATCCCTCTCCTGGAGCACAACAGCAGCGAACAAAGCATGTGGCTCCACGCGATGCAGACAGAAGCCAGATGAAGTCATCCAAGCCACAACACAACACAGAACCTCTGCAGCTGATGCAATCATGTTTTCTGAAGCCATCCAGAAAGAGAAGAATTCAAAGCCCACGCATACGATGCAGCTACTGCTGTCCATCTCAGGTTCATGCAATCTCACAAACGTTACCATAGTGATATTCTGAACTGTAAATTAAAATGTATCTTACATTCACTAATCTGACAATAAAGTACAGGTATATGTCAAAGTAATACTTGCCAGACTGAAGTAACAGAGCAATTGTGTTCAAGAGCTTTAAGGAGCGATAGGACACCTCGCTCAGTAATCCCATTGTTAGATAGCCTAGAAAAGGTTATAACAAGATTATAAAACACGTCAATTGATTTTGCAATATAATTTTTGTGGCATTAAATTTCTTTTCTACTTAGCAACTAATATAAAGCTAAAAAACCACGACACACAAAGCACCAGTAATTACCGTATTTTTCGGACTATAAGGCGCACCGGATTATAAGGCGCATTATCAATGAGCGCCTGCTAAGGCGTCCAGATTCATATATAAGCCGCACCGGATTATAAGGCACAGCAGTGGCGCAGCGAGGGGTGGGCGGCTGCCAAGAAAAAAATTGCGTTTAAACGCGCTGATGCTCCTCCTCCTTCCTGTCTGTGCGTCCCCGGAAGTAAACGTTGCCGGAGCCGCGTGGGCAGGAAGGAGGGGAAGCATCAGCGCGTGCAGACGTGGAGCAGCACTTGTGTTTACGGACCGCTGCGAATCTCAAGTCACAGCGGCCCGAGAAGAAGAAGAGGCCCGGTAGCAGGGCCACTGCAGAGCCCATCCTGCGGCGACCCGTGAAGAGGAGGCCTAGAGGTGAGTGAGAGCCTGTGCTTGAGCAAGACAGCATGTGGGAGTGAGAGACTGAGTGTATGAATGATTGTATGAGACACAGCATGTGACAGTGAGAGCCAGTGTGTGTGTGTGTGTGTGTGAGAGAGAGAAATGCATGTGAGAATGAGAACCTGTGTGTTTGAGGGAAGAAGATGGAGAGAAAAGAAACAGAGTGGCAGCAGAAAAATTCACATATAAGCCACACCGGATTATAAGGCGCACTTCCGATTTCTGAGAAAATCGTAGGTTTTTATGTGCGCCTTATAGTCCGAAAAATACGGTACATGAAGGGGAAAAAGCCTCTCACTGCATAATGCCTGTAAAATCAAATAAGTTAAATTTAAGGGTACAGCAGCTTTGTCAGCCAGTCACTATCAGTAAGCAAATTCAAGGCAATCTTTCAACTTTAATAGTAAATATTAGCTCCATTTTGTTTTCTATTTTAAAAATGACTGAGTATAAAAGAGCTGTGCTGAGGAATCTGGAGAGCCAATTTGGGTTCCCATTATGTGCTTACTGTACAATATGTACCTCACAGGCAATCTCAAGTGGTACTTCTAGTTAAGATCCTTTGCTTATCAATGCATGCTTCCTTATAAAAAGGACTGCGCTTACTGGAATCAAAATTTAATGTTGGAAGTGTGTCTTTCTTGAATCCCTGAGATTTTGGCATACTGTCATTCAAACAGTAAGTAAACAGTAAGCATACAAAAAAGAAGCCTATATAAGCAAATGTTCAAAATTATCCAGCTGCAATAAGAAAGCATCTAAGATACTAATGAGAAAACTTGGGTCACACTGCATAGTAACAAAGTAAATGATGGCAGAATGGTCAATCCAATATGCCCAGCGAGGTGTTTAGGGTTGTAATTGCCTGTGAGGGAGGAGTGTACAGAAAACTCCCTCAGACTACCGTTAAGGGAGCAGGCACAGCTGTCTCACCCGGTCCTCAAGACTGAGACCCACAGGTAATCCTGGGTGAAGGGAAGAGCCCTTCTCACCAGAGTATTATGATCTCAAGGCCTAGAAGGGTCAAACAGGCCCCCAGGAGGAGACAGAGCCCCACTGTACAAGGAGAGCTGCTGCAGTTAAAGGTTTGAGAGTGACAACTGTTAAGACCTGCTAGGTTTAAATTTAGGACTTGCCCGACATCAAGGTGAGCTGACTGCCCGTGATTGACCTGCTTTACATTAGCCTTTGTTATTTGTGAGATACCTGAAGCCAAGGTGAGTTGCCTACGTTGTTTTGTTTGTCTGCACTGTAAATAAACTGCACTTAAGAAACAGCCAGAGTCTGCCTCCTGTTTTCCTCTGGCTGCTCCCAAGCCGCTATCGCTCAAGTTACCACATTGCTACTCTGTGCAGGTTACCCCCATGCCTTTTTGTTTAGGGCTGCAACTGCCACTCAGCTGTTTGAGTGTCAGAAACTTGAGAACTCTGTGGTTCCACCCAAAGAAGGACATGTAGAGTTTTTTTTCCCAAATAAATACATTTTGAAAGCATACAGCATATTAAAGTAGGTTTTATTGTTGAATGGAATTTATGACAAACACTGATAAGATAATTTCACCAGATTTGTATATCTATGGTACAGGGGATCTTACACCAATCTGTGTACAGGAACCTCTTAACATGAAATGGACAAAATGAAGGCATTGGATCAGCACATCATTTGATAATGATCCATAAAATGGTAAAATGGGCTGACTGGCCTCACCTGTAATATCATGTCTGACATTTTATCCAGTCATTCCCCATGAAACTACAGAAAAAAGGGTTCGCACTCACAAAGCGGGGAGTAGCTGGCTTGTTACGGCGGTTACTACCCCAAACCAAATGTGCCTGATACTTCACTTTCAATGTCTTACAATTCATTGTAAGACATTTACTTGTCATTGTTATTGTTGAGAATGTAAACCGAATTGATCAATAATTCTGTTATTGGAAAGTCGGTATAGAAAAATGCTAAATAAATAATAAATAAATATCCAGCATGGCTCTCTGCTTCAACGGCATGGGAGAAAGACTGATATATCACGCATTTCCAGCATAGCTCTCTGCTTCAACGGCAGGGGAAAAGAAAAACAACCAATAAGGGCTGTATAACAGTCTGGGTAAAACAAATAAGCATGGGTGTAGCTTGCTTATTGCGGCGGTTACTACCCCTACTACCCCTAACTAATCAAGCTAGACATATCACTTGGATGCAGCTCCATCACTGCTCTCTACATTAATGGTGGGGGTGGAAGGGAAATAGAACCAAGAGCTAAGAGAAACAGATAAGTATGAGAGAAAAAATGTGTGAGGCTTGCTGGGCACACTGGATGGGCCGTTTGGTCTTCATCTGCCGTCATTTCTATGTTTCTATGTAAGATATTTTTTTAGATTTCAAACTATGTAATAACTTGAAAAATATTTGTTTCAGTTTACATGTGATGACTATTACTTGTCCACAAGTGCATTCTGCCATTTTTAAATTTAGCTATAGACGCAGGTCATACTTTAGTACTTTCAAGGCTGAGTTTTTGTAAAGTGCTCTTGCAAAGGAGAATGCATCTTCGTCTACAATTCTGTTTTCTTCAAGGCTGCCAGAAAAAAAAAGAAAAATTCTTGAAATCACAACATTCAAGAACATGTATTTAACTCATTAGAATTTTTAAACAAGAGAAAAGAAATTCAATGTGTAAATAAAAATAAGAGCTACCTCCTGGATAGAATTAAAAACCAATCTATAAAGAAATACTTTGTAAATTGAATACAAAGACACATTGATTTTTGTACAATAACCAAACATTTTGGCAATATAACCAACAATTCATGGATAAAGCAAAGTTGCTTACCTGTAACAGGTGTTCTCTGAAGACAGCTGTTCAGACACATGTTGGTCACATGACTGTACTCATCAAGCTTTCTTTTAAGGCCAAAAGGCCTTTACTATAAATACATGAGAGATTTCAAGATGCAGAAGCCCTTCTATCCCACTCAATTCTGACAGTTTTGAGCGGCAGAGAATAAATCCAAAAAGGTGATGGAAAGGTTTGTGTGATGGACGAACAGCTATTTTCAAAGAATACCTGTTACAGATAAACAACTTTGCTTTCACGCAAGACAAGCAGTTCACCATAAATCACAGAAATGGAATTACCAAAGCTAAGGGGCATCTTATTAGAGATTTGTAGCACAATTGTTTGTGTTGATAATGGAGAAATTACTTACCTGATAATTTTGTTTTCCTTAGTGTAGACAGATGGATTCAGGACCCCAGTGGGTTATGGTTCCTCTGCTAGCCGGAGTCAGATTTCAAAGCTGGCGTCACCCTAGATAGACCCCTGCAGTGACTTCAGCTCTTCAGTATTTTCTTTGAAAAGCCACTGTGGCCATATATATCGAACAACTTGATTAGAATTTGGATACAACCTGATTAAACCCTTGGTTAACAAAACTTGATTAAAAACTGGAGACCGCCAGTGTACTCAACCAACGTAAGCATCAAAACCAGCCATATTGTGGATGCCCTGAACTAGGGGTAGGGCATCGGCTTACCCATATTCATATGGAATAGAGGTTCACCTCATGGGCGATTCCTTGGTGCCTCTCCTGAGCTGCTGAGTCCATCTGTCTACACTAAGGAAAACAAAGTTATCAGGTAAGTAATTTCTCCATTTCCTAGCGTATAGCCAGATGGACTCAGGACCAGTGGGATGTACAAAAGCTACTGCAGAATGGGGCGGGAGGCTGTCCATGTTCCAGTTAGCACTGCCTTGCAAAGGCTGCGTCCTCTCGAGCCTGGACGTCCAAGTGGTAGAACTTGGAGAAGGTGTGTAGGGAACACTATGTCGCTGCTCGACAGATGTCAGCGGGCAACAGTAGCTTAGCCTCCGCCCAGGATACTGCCTGGGTCCTAGTAGAATGAGCTTTGACCTGAAGGGGTAAAGGCTTCCCTGCCTCTACGTAAGCTGCCTTGATGACTTCCTTGATCCAGCAAGCTTTGGTAGCTTGTGAAGCCACTTTGCCTTGTTTCTTCCTGCCATGAAGAATAAACAGGCGATCTGTCTTGCGCACTGGTTCAGAGTGCTCCAGGTACTGCACTAGGAGTCTGCCAATGTTTAGATGGCAAAGAAGGCGGGTTTTCTGTGTCCTTGTGTCCCTCCGGTGACTGTAAGGAGATGGATTGATTCAAGTGAAACTCAGAGACCACCTTTGGTAAGGAGGAGGGGACAGTGCAAAGCTGTACTGTTCATGGAGGCAACAAGTTGAAAATTAGAAGCCAAAATGTCCAATTTTTGGATTCTTTATTATAGAAACAAGTGTCTTTAAAAAGCTAGACTCTGGCCGAGTTTCGCCCTCTTACAGTAGGGCTGCGTCAGGGGCTTGAGTTCATCAAATAAGAATACTGAATGCACGGATTAAATATAAGGGAGATGCATCTGATGGTCTCTAAGACTTTATACCAGACTATGTTGTGCTGTAATCGGTTTGTATGCCAGACAATGTTGTGCTGGATTCTGGTTGTGTAAAAGTTTATTGCCGCGGTCAATGAACAAAAGGTCGCCGGCAGTGTTAACAGCAATTTGCATTGTTTTAATCGCTAAGGAAAGCACTGCACGTAGTGAATATGGTACCAGTGACTCCGTCTCTCTTGCTTCCTGTCCTAGTCGATCTGTGGGATGGGAGATGGCGGTGCTTCCTTCCACCCTGCACAGATTGGCATCATACTATGGTTTCTTTTCTCCTTCCTTCATAAGATACATCTCCTTGACCTTATATCCAAGGAAATTACCCTCACTGCCAGGCATGTCAGCGAACCTTTCCTGCAAATCCTCCCTGAAGCTCCCCGAAGCTGCAGGTGTCAATGCTTATAGCAGAGGCTCTTGATACCATCTCAAAAGCATCACAGGTCCAACAGACCAAGTGCTTTTGGCATACCTCACTAGCCTTGAATAAACTGAGAATTCCACCCATTTCTTCTGGTTTCTCCTTCAAGCGAATTTCTAAGCTTCTTCCAAAAATGGTGTAAAATGACTGCATCATATAGAGCATCATACAGATTTAATACAATGCCATTTGAGACTGGAGCATAGCATTTTTAATAAAAAAAATCATCATAAGGTTCAGGATTTCAGAATCCCAACCTAGAGAAAATGAAGCATGAGTTCTCAATTTCCTGGCCCCTTTTAGGGCAAATTTGACAACTACACTTCGGTGTGGCAGTTGGAGCTTCCCAAAGCCTTCAGCTGACTAGACATGGCACTTGGTATCCGCATTCTTACTGACAGAAAGTGTACTGTGCAATTTCCCACATCCTTTTCTGTATAACCTGAAGGTGGACAGGGGCTGCCACCTCATCTTTGAGAGCATCCAGGTATTTGAGGAGGCAACGAAGAACATTTCAGATTTATATGCAGAGCCACAGGATTCTTCAGAACGATAGAGAACGGATGTACTAAACATTAAGTCTGAGAGGGCTGATCCTGGAGTCGAAGATTGACAGAGCCTAAAATTTTGCTTCCTGCAGCATGAGAACCAGGCGGCACCAAGGGGTTTGTAGAACTGACCTCTCTCTCTCTCTCTCTCTGTAAGGTTAACGAGTAGCTATCAGGTCTATCAGGGATCAACTAGAGAAGGCGACCCTGGAGGGAAGGTGCGTATTTTGAAGAGGCAAGGCTGAGGCACAATGTTGGATGGAGAGCATTTCAACAGGGCAGATACCAAGAAGGTTGGTTAGCCTTCTGAAAGTTTTATATGCTGGTGTTAATTTGGGGCACACCCAGTGCTGGTCCAACTGGACTGATGCACAGGCCTGCCTAATTCTTTCTGCTACAAAGGGTAAGATTAGTAGGACTCTCTGGAAAGCCAGCAACTCTGCAGCCCCACTGCCTGAAAATCCAAGGACCATGGCGCAAAGCACTCTGCGCAACGCTAGTGTGTAAATATTTGTGGCATCGTAGCCTTCTCCCAACTATTTGTAGCAACTTTGTGTTGGACATCATCTGTTTCTACTTGGGGCAAAACTTGAAGCCAACATGTTTAAAAAAAAAAAAAAAGAAGGAGAGAACACAGCAAAAGCAAAGTAATAATCTTCAAAGAAGATAAATAACTGAAGACATGGAAAAAAACAACAAACAATGCTAATTGTCTGGAACAAAGAGACAAAACTCCCAAATCCTCATGTCAGCTAAGAGAACAAAGATGTGTAAAAAGAAAAAGGTGAAACAACTGCCAAAAACCTGCGTAAGATATCAAGATGTATTTGTTTTGAAAATGAAGACAAACACCAAATGCAGGACCATAGAAGATGTCTCCAGCAGATGAGAACAGGGATGGGGATGGGGGCTGCACTAGCATGGGAACTCTCGCACGCGTGTGATGAAGCTGTGGAACAGTGGTCTATTC
This sequence comes from Rhinatrema bivittatum, assembly GCF_901001135.1. Taxonomy (NCBI): domain Eukaryota; kingdom Metazoa; phylum Chordata; class Amphibia; order Gymnophiona; family Rhinatrematidae; genus Rhinatrema; species Rhinatrema bivittatum. The sequence continues at coordinate 72,854,764 of NC_042621.1, read as the reverse complement.
AGGGCAATCGTGTGATCCACTTATGAGACTACACTGAACTGAGAACTTCGTGTGTAACAGGTATATCAGGTTTCTTAATGGCAAAGACCAGAAGTGCCAGATCTTCATCCAGTGTCCTGACCCCTATATCAGAACTAAGATAGTCAGGTTAGCAATAGGACTCCTAGGGAATACACACCAAATCCCTTGAGAACAGTAACAGTAACATGGAACACAATAAGGATATTCATTGTCTTTGAGCATTTACAAAAGTAAATGGTCACTCTGTAAATGACTGCAGAGAAAGACCATCCAGCCTGCCCAGTTCTGTCCACACTGCTAAAAGATACAACCGAGCTGCCAACCTGTGTGTGTGACCACCAGCAATATTTCTCTTTATGCAGGTCAGTCTATCATCCTCTTTTGTAATCCACCATCTTGATTAGAAGAGCATAAAAGATCTCTGCTTAACTTCCTTTAGCATCCACTGTTTCCATGCCTAAACACAAAGCTCTGCAATAATCAAAGTAACCAGAAATACCAGTGTGACTGTTGTCCAAACATCCAGCCTCTTAGGCCTCCATGCAGCCCAGACTCAGCTGCTAATCTGATGCCATCATCACAGTGTAATCTAAAACTGGGCAATGGTGGTCATCAGGGGCTCCTAACATCCCTAAGGAATATGCATTAGATAGATCTGCATGCAAATCTATTTCATGCATAGTCATTAAGGCTATCCTGAGAATCCAACTGGTTAGGGACCTTCAAGGACTGAATGTTCCCATCCCTGATCTGAACAAGCTTTCCAAGTCCCTTACATAGCCTGCTGGTCAGACCCAGCTATACGATCGCCTACATTCCCACTGGGTCTTCTAGTAACTGTAGAGTGTGCAGCCTGCCAGTCCCAGCTGTTAGTTGATTCTACCATCACAGTCTGTGAGGCAACCCGGCCATGTGGATGCCTGTGTTTCCATTAGGATTTCTAACATTACATATTAACCTCTTTGTCATATATTCTGGCAGCTCCACACTCATTGCTGAGCAGGCGAGTACAACACTATGAATGCTAGGTCATGTTTTCTGCTCTCTCCATTTTTTTACAAACTCAAGAATCCTCTCTGCTTATCCCATTCTACAACCTTAGTCTCTTTGGTATCCGCTCTTTTCGTATAGGGGCCGCAGCCTACTCAGCCTCAGGTTCTGCCTGCGTCAGCCATTAAACATATAGGGCACTGGCACTCAAATAGGTTTTAAGGTTATGTTAGGGTAGGAAGCAACCAGGCAGGCAATTAAGGTGTGAAATGAGATTTTGTGGTACTCCCGAGAATGACTCTTTATCAAAGGAAGGAGAAAAGAAACCATAGTATGATGCCAACCTGTGCAGGGTGGAAGGAAGCACCGCCATCTCCCATCCCACAGATCGACTAGGACAGGAAGCAAATTCTGCTCATGAAGGCAAGTAGAACTTTGTAAAGAAGTGAAACAATGTGGTTAGTTTATTATAAAGATGTAAAAAAAATACAATTTCTACTTACCAAAGTTCTTCTAATGTTGTGTTCTTCTCCAGCATCAAAGCTAACGACTGAGCACCAATATTCCCAATGTCATTACCAACTAGACTAAGCAAAGCAAAGAAAACATAAAAATAAGACTGAAACTTTGCTGGTGGCTTTGCATTATTTCATGTATGAAAAGAAGATTTATGGTCTATGTTTTACCTCAGCCAGATTAAGCTCCTGTTGTCGTGTAGAACTTCTGCAATCGCTTGAGCTCCATTATCGCCAATTTTGTTACCCCATAGCCTAAAAATTCCAAACAATTAAATTAGCCACAAAAAAAAAAAAAAGTTACTGCTCTAATTTTGGAAATTGGAGGGAGGGAGGCACATGAATAAAACGAGTCTTTCAAGACTTCTGCAAAGGTTGACGCCAGCATTATGCCTACAGGAAAATTACTGATGGTAGAACCAAGGGCTAACCTCTATATGATTATTCTATTTTAAAATATCTAAATGTTTGAAACAGAATATAAATCAAGCTAACAAACAAATTTGGTTGGCAACGAACTGCACTGTTATCGTCATGCCAGTGTTCTGCCAATTGCATCTTTATAATTCTGCTAGTAGGTTTTATTCTTGTGCAATTAGCAGCATGAAAATACACGTTATATTGCAATTACAAAAAAAACTTTCCATCTTTACATTACAACTATTTTATCTCTTTGCTTACATACAGTTTACTATATACTCCATAGATCAGGGCTTCCCAAACCTGTCCTGGGAACCCCACAGCCAGTTGGGTTTTCAGATATGCACAATGAATATGCATGAAACAAAATTTGCATATAGTGGCCTCCCTTGTATGCAAATCCATTTCATGCATGTTCATTGCGGATATGCTGAACATCCGACTTGTTGCAGAGGACAGGCTTGGGACGCCCTGCCAGACAGGCCGATACAGTACAGTGCGCTCCGACGGAGCGCACTGTTAGCCTGCTCTTGGACGCGCGTTTTCCCTTACCCCTTATTCAGTAAGGGGCGGAAAACGCGCGTCCAACCCGCGGCACCTAATAGCGCCCTCAACATGCAGCAGTCATAAAAGCAAATAGAACGTTAAGAATTATTAGGAAGGGAATGGTTAATAGAACGGAAAATGTCATAATGCCTCTGTATCGCTTCATGGTGAGACCGCACCTTGAATACTGGGTACAATTCTGGTTGCCGCATCTTAAAAAAGATATAGTTGCAATGGAGAAGGTACAGAGAAGGGCAACCAAAATGATAAAGGGGATAGAACAGCTCCCCTATGAGGAAAGGCTGAAGAGGTTAGGGCTGTTCAGCTTGAAGAAGAGACGGCTGAGGGGGGATATGATAGAGGTCTTTAAGATCATGAGAGGTCTTGAACGAGTAGATGAGACTCGGTTATTTACACTTTCGAATAATAGAAGGACTAGGGGGCATTCCATGAAGTTAGCAAGTAGCACATTTCAGAAAAATCTGAGAAAATTCTTTTTCACTCAACGCACAATAAAGCTCTGGAATTTGTTGCCAGAGGATGTGGTTAGTGCAGTTAGTGTAGCTGGGTTCAAAAAAGGTTTGGATAAGTTCTTGGAGGAGACATCCATTAATGGCTATTAATCAATTTTACTTAGGGAATAGCCACTGCTATTAATTGCATCAGTAGCATGGGTTTTAATGTTAGGGTAATTGCAAGGTTCTTGTGGCTGGTTTTGGCCTCTGTTGGAAACAGGATGCTGGGCTTGATGGACCCTTGGTCTGACCCAGCATGGCAATTTCTTATGTTCTTATATTCTTATGACCTGCAGAAGGGACAGAATCTCTGGGAAGAACCTCCCCTATCAGACCAAAAACACTGGTAGTCTCCAGAGTGACCACTTGCCCGAAAAGTCCAGGAAACTGGCATCTTATCCTTGAGCAAATGAGGGACCTGGGTCTCTCCCCATTTACATGCCATTTTTTCCAATTCACTGCCAAACAAAAGCAAGCCTTTGAAGTATCAGACTGGATTTTGAAATAGTATCTGCGGACCAGTTGTGCAGCCACAGCTGCCTCCTGGCCAAAATAACTGAAGCAGCTCCTCTGGAGGCTGTGCGTACAAAATCACACCACGCATCAGCCAAGAAGACTGCTCCTGGTTCTACCATAGGTCCCAGATCGGACCCAATGCCACCAGATTCTTGACAAAGATGCAAGGTAACCCAAGCTACCAAGGGCAACAAGAAGCAATTTATAAATTCATTGTTAATGCCTCAAGGGCTTGCTTCAGGATAGCCTCAATCCTCCTATCCTGAGCATCCTTCAATGCTGCACCTCCCTCTACCAGGATGGTGATACATTTCGTGACAAAACACACTAAAGCATCCACCCTAGGGAAATGCAACTGCTCTCTGACCTACGGATCCAAAGGGTATAAACCTGCCAAGACACTTCCCCCTTTAAAAGATGCCTCTGGCATACTCCATTCCAGATCAATCAACTCCTAGATGGCATCCAAGAGGGAAAAGAAACAGGAAGCATTGCACAGGGTGACCAAAACAGGATCCTCCTTCTGTGTCCCCAAGGAGTCAGACCCAGCCACTCTGAAGGTCTTCAGGGTCTGAGATATCAGACCTGTCAACTCATCTCTCTGTAGAACAGTTCTATATGGCTCCAAATCTAGGGGAATGTCCCCTTTCTCACCAGGAGAGCCACCACCATCATCATTGGTATTATCCTGATCATCCTGCATGCGAGCTCTGTCAGACCGCACTGCGCCATGGCAGTTGATCGTGGAGACAGGCGAAGGAGCATTCTGTTCATGGACCTACCTTAGCAGGAACTGCTGTTTCAGAAGACCGGCCCTGTAGAAATTCCTCCCAGGAAAAGGACTGATCCATTCCAAGCCCCATAGGCACGAACCTGACGACCTGTGAGCCAATGTCCCCTGAGGATTTGACCCCGTGGACCAATCAGGGGAGGGGACACCCCTGCAGGATCTCCCTCGGTCCCACTTTCCTCAGACCGAAGAGATGGACCATCGTCGGCAAAATCGGAAGGAGACAAATTTTCCTGGGCATCCAGGCAGCGCTAACACAGGCTTAAAGAAAGCTCCAGCTGAATGGCCCTGGTGGGGCATGCAGCACAGATAGATAGGCACTTAGTTTTCTTTGCCGTGGGCGTCATGCTATAAAAGAGTACAGTCCAATGACGAAGGCTCATGCCTAGCTTTCCCAGAGCGTACAAACACGCCCAAAATGGACGCCCAAAAAATGTGTCCAAGCCCACGCGCCTAGGCTGCTCGTCGAACTGGATGCCCAGTACAGTCCCCTAAACTAGATGCACTGCATGTGTCCAGAAGGAAGAGCGCCCAAACTGAACACACAGATGCGCAAGTGCACGCAGACTGCCTGCAGCAAAAAAGCGTGCAAAACTACTCCATGGCCTACCGCGTGGCAAAGTGGGAAAAGAACAGGAGCAGGGCCTACGAAAATGGCTGCTCAACCCGCCGTACCTGCACTCTCTCCTCACAGAACTCCCCAGAAACATGAATGAGACAGCCGAATGCCGAGAAAACGGACCCTTCTCTTGCTGGGTTGGTTTTTTGTGGGGTTTTTTTAAGTTAACTTTCACCTAAAGCTCAGCTCTCCCTGGCTGAGAACAGAACAGATCCCAGCTACACAGGGAGTGGGCTAAAGTCTTCATCGCCGCTAATTGGAATTTAGGTCCACGCCAATTGAGGCTACCGGACTGAAGGCACTCTGAGGGAGGGACCACATGGTATCACTTCAGAAGGCAAGCAGTGCTACACAAACATCTCCTTTCCAAGTCCACCATCTGCTGGAGAAGGAGAATACTGATGGGGCAGGACCATATAACCATGATGTCAGCTTTTGCTCTGTCTCCATCTGCTGGCAGAGGTCTATAACCCACTCGTTGGGACCGACCTACCCGAACGCTAAGGAATAATGAATTGTGACTTTGTTGCAATCCAGTATGCTCTTAAAGGAAATTGTCAAACATACTGTCAAACAATCTGAGTAAGTGTCATTTGTAATACACACATCTGCTGACTTTTTAAGAGGTCAAATACTTTTGCAAGCCACTGTATCTCCAATTTATGTTCACTAGCAAAGATTTTAGAAAACTGGGTCTTACAACAACTCTATGGGGTTTTTTAATGGATTACTGTATTTTAGATGACTGTCAGTTTTCTGTTCCTCTACCTTTTCGGAACACAACCTTATTAGTTTCACTTTGATACGATTTCGCATTTAGAATTGAACAAAAGGCTGTCTGAGATTGGTATCAGAGGCAGTGTTTTAAAGTGGTTCATTTATTTTCTTTATGGAAGAACTCAGCAGGTTCAGGTGGATGACAATCGATCTGGCTGGTATTTTAAAACACACAGGGGTTATCCACATCTGCAGTTCTTTCCAACTTTTTTTTTTTACATAAAACGTTTAGGTGCGATATTATCCTGAATACAAATATATCTGATTTATGCCAACGATGTCCAATTTTATCTCCCAGGTAACAAGATCTGAGAATTCCTTGCTGACTCTTAATCAGCAATTTAAGAGTATAAAAATTAAGAACTTAAATCATTCTCTCCAAACTAATTACACTAAAACTTCAGTGTTGTGGTTAAGATTTCTACCCTTTCCAGATGTCCCATTGTTACCTGTACTAGGCCGTGGTGCATTACAGTTTGTAACTGAAGCACAACATTTGGGGTAGGACTATTGAAACCTTTGCATGACGTTCTTCTCTTGATTTTCGGTTAGTAGTTCTTGTACTATCACATTTAGATTAGTGCAATTCGTTACATAGGGGTTTTCCTAAATATTTACTGTGGGGTCCCTAATCAGCCATTTAGATGGATAACTATTAAGTTATCCATCTAAACGGCATTTGAATGTAGACTTTTATATGTTTTACAATTAATCCAAAATGCTGCAGTTAGGACAGTTCTTAGTTTACAAGTCAGAGATAGCATTTTTCTCCTCACTTAAGATTTGCACCGATTGCCAGTTACTCAAAGAATTAAATTTAGTTTATTCATATATTCATTAATTTAGATTGTCTAAAGCATATAATGAAATGTTATATGCCAAACCATTCATTGCACTCTGCATCTCTGTGTTTTTACTTTGTCCTAGCATTGTCAGCAGCTAACCTGAATGTTACAGGAGTTGAGGCTTTTTCAAATTTTAGGTCCTGAACTTGAAATTCTACGCCCTGGGAGAACACACAGTGAATCAGACTATTTAAAATTTAGAAATATGGTGAAAGCATTCTTATTCTTAGAGGCTTTTAATAGTTAGGTTGTATTTTATATTTATGTATGCTTTTATTGTATGTATTTGTTTTTAAATGTGTATGTTGATTGTAATCCACAATGATTTATGAAGAACTGCAGAATAAGTAGCTTTATTTATTCTAATAAAAATAAAATGTAGTATGAAGAATTCTGTTGATGTTGCATGTAGCTTCAGCATACATCAGTTTATATATTCAGAGACACAATGAAGACTCTCAGGAAATTATAAAAAGAATGATTGCATTATATTTTAATTCAAAATAAAAGTGATAGTGTTCAATTAAATTTTGAACTTATGTTTACTTGACGAATAGCTGATTTTTGTAAATGGCGAGTTTTGTATTGTATGCAGCTTAAATATAGTTTAAAAATGTGAATGTTTTCAATAAAATGTTGACTTTTTTTTTGCATAGTCAGAATGGCAAATCTTTATGCAAAATTGTGGAAATTTGCCAAAGAATTTGGAATAACCTGCCATATAGTTTGCATCCCTTGCCACAGAATCCTGAAAAATCTGCCACAGGAAACAGTGGCTCTGCTAATAATTTGGGGTTTGATGCCTTACCCAGTCCAAGACATGTATAGCGGGACAGTATTTTTTTCAGATCCATATACAGTTGTGTTCATAAGTTTACATACCCCTGGCAGAATTTGTAAAATGTGTAGCATTTTAAGAAAACATGCGTGATCAGACAAAACACGTCTGTTATTGTTAATGTGTTTCAAATTAAACTATTATGCATTACAGAATAGCACAATCAAACAAACCATAGTAATAAGGGAAATAAAATGGTCCTAGTCAAAAAGTTCATGTTTTGTCTTATGCATCAATTACAGCTTGCAGTCTTTTGATAGTTGTGAATGAGGCCCGTTATCTTCTCATGTGGTAAAGCTGCCCCATTCATCTTGGCAAAAAGATGCCAGATCCTGTAAATTCTTTGGTCGTCTAGCACGAGCTGCATGTTTGAGCTCTCCCCAAAGTGGCTCAATGAAATTGACGAGAGGAGACTGTGATGGCCACTCCAGAACCTCCACTGAGGGGGGTCGATTTAGCCTTATGTTTCGGATCATTGTCACATTGAAAAGTCAAAGTGCACCCCACATGCCCAGCTTCTTGACTGATGAATGCAAATTCCCCTCCAATATTTTCTGATAAGATGCTGCATTCATCCTGCCATCAATTTTGACTAAATTCCCTGTGCTAACATACCACCAAAAACAGTAGAGATCCATTTTCATGCTTCAAGGTAGGGATGGTGGACTTCTCTTCACAGATCTTGTTGTTTACGGTCACAACCATAAAGTTCAATTTTGGTCTCATCACGCCAAATTATTTTGTTCAAGATATTTTGAGGCTTCTCTAGGTGCTGTTTGGTGTATTGTAAGCAAGCTTTTTTCTGGCAAGTCTACCATGCAGCCCGCTTTTGTTCAAGTATCTCCTTACTGTGCATGCTGAAACACCCACACCACTTTGTTTCAGAGAATTCTGTATTTCAGTAGAAGTTACTTGTGGGTTTTTCTTTGCATCCCGACAAATTTTCCTGTTGTGTCTGAAATCTCTCTCTTGGTCTACCTTGGTATTAACAGAACCCATAACTTTCCACTTCTTGATCAGAGCTTGAACAGTACTAATTAGCATTTTCAAATCTCTAGATATCTTTTTATATCCTTTTCCTGATTTATAACGTTGAACTACTTTTGCAGATCCTTTGACAGTTCTTTTGCTTTCCCCATACTTCAGTAACCACCAAATTCGGTGCAGCTCTAGATGAAATGCACAAGCTAAGAAATTCATTGACTATAAACAAACATTAATTACATTAAACAAGGCACAGGTATGGATACCCCCTCTCTCTCTCTCTCTCTTTTAGTTCTGGGTGGAGCTTCTTGTTATTTTAACAATCTTACCTAGTCAATGAATCAAATATTTTCATGCTTGGCTAGTGTTTTAAAAATTGCAGCAGCGACAACTTCAAAATTAATCTGGATCCAAGATGGCGACCTAGCTCTGCACAGGGTTGCAAACCTCTTTTCTTCTCGAATGTACTTCGGGTCTGCGATGCCTCATTCCGGCCGCAAGAGAAGGGCTAAGGATAGGGAGGTCTCGGTTGCCCCTCCAGAGGGTCCCTTTGTTGGGCGAAAGGTTTGTTTGCCGGGAAGGGAATCGCTGGAAGTCAGCTGAGAGGAAGAAATACTTGACTCCTTCCCTGATTCAACAACATCTTTATCTCTGGCTGAAAGGACAGCTCCTGTAAACCCTGCTGTGGCACGACTCCTCTTACTGCGATCATACTCGGTGCGTACTGATGACGCCGCAACCTGTGAGCCCTGTCCTGAGACCAGGGGGTTCTGTGACAGTTGCCCCAGAGCCCGGCACGAACATTGCTGGCTCTTCAGGAGCAGCTAGTCAGAGAAGTCTCGCCATAGTACTGGTTTCTTTAACGGAAAAATCTTCAATCAATCCCTTTGTCATGGTAAGTGATTGACTTTCAACTTCAATTTATTGACTCAGTTAAAGCTAGTGGTGAAAAAACTTACTGAGGTTAAAAATAAAGTTAAATCCTTAAATAGAATATAGCTACTAGGTGTTTGAGTGAGTCTCTAAAACAAGATTATGGGGAATACGATGGAACAACAACAAATGCTGATAAAAGAAAATCAGGCCTGACAGACAGGACTGAAAATCTGAAGAATCAAATCCGGGGAAGGAACTTACATTTTATTAACTTTCCCAGAGTTCCTTATACCTCGGCAAAAGATATGTGGAAGAGATATGCAATGGAGGCATTACAAGTGCTGGAACAAGCGATTCCTCCTACAAGAATTTACTATTTACCACCTTTTAAGAAAAAACCTGAAGGACAAAATATGCAGGTTTTGCCACCTGTACATTCTGGTAATTTGAATATCTCAGAGGTCCGATAAAGCTCGGCCAGCAACTTTGCCTCCGCCTTACTTGAATCAGATAGGGACTTGATTCTTAAAATGTTTTTTTTAGACATCGTTTGGAATCTTTTCTCCATCTAAAAGTTCGAGTGTTTCCAGATTTAGCAAGATAAACGCAGAAAAGGAGTAAGCAGCTCCTCCTAACCAGGCCCAGAGTATTGCAGCTGGGTGCCCTTTTCATTTTGAAGTATCCATGCGAACGTCTTATAAAATATCATGATGTTTCTTAGATTTTCTTTTCACCCATCTCAATTGTCTAAATTTCTTATTGATCAACTGCCTACTGTGGAAGAGATTCTGTCTTTGAGTGCCAGCTGACCTCATATTGGTTGGACGTAGTCCTTCATAAAGGATTAATATCCCCCTCATGCTAGTATTACCTGTAAGATATTTTATATTTCTATATGGAAACGTGTCTGGATCATATATATGGCATATATGATTTCTTATTTGTTTTAATTGAAGATTTGGTTTCAGGTTATTGCTTGTTAGGTTGCTGTAATGTCGTTGTTTTCTTCTCAAGTTTTTGCTTGAATGTCTTTATAAAATGCAATAAATAAATTAAAATTAAGCTTCAATGCCCTCTGCTGTCAAGCATTACATTTAAAATTGCTACTCACCCTAAATACTGAACAGATTTGTTAACTTTTAATCCTGTGGCTATCACTTCTGCTCCAACTGCAGTGATGTGATTGTTTCCCAATCTTGAATAAGGCAGAACATGTAAAAGAATAAGAAAAAAAGATATGCACTTATATTCCAAATTGCATTTTCAGGAATTAATAAATACTTGGCAGCACTTCAGGATTTGCACCTATTCTGCGTCATCCAGGCCAGTTTACAATCATATGTACTAATGGAAAAGTATAATCACTAAAGAGGCTGTAGTACTTGAGGACTTGGGACCACAGATGAAGAGGCTTATGTGGTCTCAAAAGTTAAAGGTGCTACATCTTTTTATGTCGGTCCAATAAAAGATAAATCACCAAAGCAACAACTCACCAGTGCTACCAAACAGTATCAGAACCAACAAGCTACCACAACCCCCTCAATTTCTATTTTATAGCCATCAGAGCTCTGCACAGGTCCATATGGACCTCTTTCCTTTAAGAGCGGCTAAGACCGGTTGAACGGTTGCGACAAATAAAAACCATGGGAGTTTCACAGAATTCCAAAAAGGATCTGCGAGCAAAAGCAGTTCAACTTTATAAATCAGGAAAGGGATATAAAAAGATATGCAGGGATTTGAAAATGCTAATCAGTATTGTTCAAGCTCTGATCAAGAAGTGGAAAAAAATTACAGGTTCTGTTAATGGAAAAAAATTAGTGGAAAAAAATTACAAGTTCTGTTAATACCAAGGTAGACCAAGAAAGCAATAGCAACATTTACTCCTGGGGAAATTCTGTGCCAAATAATTTCAAATTCCTCTTATTTTGTCAAAATGGCACAATATATTCACCGTTTTTGGGCACTTATTAATTTAAACTGCAATACCAAAATGAAGGTATTACTCAAATATGCAGAATTTTAAACATTTTCTGCTGTGGAATTCAAGGACTGTAATAATACATCATAAGCCTGCTCCCATGACCTCCTTTGCCTGGCCCTACCCATCCCTTTCTTTTTATCCTCCACCTAGGCCTGATGCTGTCCACCCCATTTTACATTCTCCCACCTCCCAGCCCAACCCCCACCATCTCCCCTCTCCCTCCACAGGCTACACCCCTATCTTTTTGTTCTTCACTTTCCCCCACTCCCTACCCCCTTCTCTCTCCTTCTCCCCCACAGCCCAAACGCCACTCAGCTCCTCTCCACTCTCTTACCAACTGAACCTTAGCTGCCCATTACTCTCCCAGCTTGGAAGCTGTCTACTTCCTTCTCATCGATGTGGCCTGAAGCCACCATCGCTGCCGTCTCCTTCCAGCCCACGCCGGACTGATAATGGGGCTGCTGTCCTTACCGTTTCCCCACCTGCCGTGCCAGATTCTGCATAGAGTTTTCAAATTCTGAGAGGGAGGGGAATTTTCCACCGCATCTGCACTGCACAGTGGGATGGATTTTTCCCCCAAGAATCAATGTTGCTCTGGATAGTTTAGTTGACAGCTAAAGAGTAAACAAGTTTATCGAGGTCTTAAATTCTAGATTTTATTTCATTCCTGTTTAACCACTTCCATCATTATGAGTTTAACGGGAGGTGCTGCAATGCTGATCCTTATCAGCATCCTATGTATGCATCACATTGATACACATAAACATGGCGTATTCAACCAAAGAGTGGATTCAAACTGAACATATTTTATTCCAAATAAGTATGAAAATATAATTAATAAAGGTGCCCACGCACTAAAGTGTTATGGCTAACGTGCATGTTAAGCAATGCTGATGTAGCGATGTTGCTAACGCGACTTTAGTACATCAGACATGGTTCACAGTGTGATGAAGCAAGGCGACTGTTTGAAAGCAGGCGGACTACTTTCCTTCTTTCCCTCCTCCAACCTTACCGGTTCTGTGGAGGTAGGAGCCTTACCAGGTGTAAGACGGGGGGAGAAGAGAATTGTGGTAATAAGGTGGACTTAGAAGAGGAAGGGAGGTTGACTTTGGTGGAGGGGAGGCTCTCACTGACTGGCCCCCTCCACTTTGGGCAAATTCGAGAAGCGATGTCTGCTAATGATATGCAAGGCACTGGTGCGCTACACGTGATGTGCTCAATACAGCAGTGCTCTGCATATCATTCATTAGGTAAATACCCCCTTAAACAGCAGTTTATCACAGATGTGCATTAACACATAGGCCCCCCAAATCTATTAGCAGTATAGGAAATAGACTTAAAGAAGAAACTGATCCAGAAACAGTCAAGATGATATTTTGAAGATTATGGGACTAAAAACTGAAAATATTGGAAAAGTAAAACCAACACCCCAGTGGTCAACTCTGACATCTTTAAATTGCTTATAATACCATGTTACATATCATAACAATGGCACATGATTGGCTAATTGCTTTCTTCACACAGTCTATAATACTAGCAAAGGTAGCTGGGCCTCATACATTATCCAATGCCCTTGTCCAAAGATCTACGTGGGACGGACCTCTAGGGCAATAAAATCTAGGTTAATTGAGCATAGATCAAGACTCAATACAAAAAACTATGGAAGCCCCAATGGTTGAGCACTGTGTAGTCCAGAAACATGAGTTTGAAGATCTTCGATGGACAATCATCGATCTAGTGGAAGAAAATATTAGAGGAGGTGATTTGAAGAACAGTTTAAACTTTCGGGAGCAACACTGGATATTTAAACTCAAAACTATTATCCCCTTGGGACTAAATGAAGAACTAGAATGGGCATCATTAACCCGACAAGCTACGAGGAAAAAATCTCCACAGCTGAATGAATAGAACTGAACTGAAGGTATATGATTGGTTTAAGACACGTAGACGTAATTGTAGTACCTCTCCATTGGTGCAATACAGATCTGCTGGCTAGTTTAAAAGGACAACAGTTCACAGAAGAGGAAAAGCAAAAAAAAACGCCATTCGCATCAGGGGACGAGACCCGACAGCGAGGAGATGAGATGAAATAAGGACTCCCCTGATGAAGAAAGTTGGGAGAAACTGACAGCTAAGTGAATCGGGGACATCTGAAGTGGTTTAGAAATAGCAGTGGCGTATGCAAAGCTGGTTTAGATTGCACTTAAATGAAAGTATTAACAGAGCAATAAGCTGGGTTTTAAATTTTCACAAGACACAAAAATTCACATAAAGAAAAAAATTCAAAAACTAATTGAGGATGGGAAGGAGGTAGGTTCATGATTACATTTAAGAAAATTCTGTGAGCAAGGCCGTGGAGGCATGCAACAGATAGTGTACGAAACCTTCCTCATCCCATATCTATCATTTATTGTTGGTGGGGTGTATAGTAGTTAGTACAAATTTTACCTCACTACAGGCGGAGATTTATTGTTTAGATTGTGCTTAAATAAAAAAAACATGTATTCCATAGCCAAGTTGACAGTGGCAAATAGTATAATTTAAACATCCATTTTTTTACCTTAATGCTAAGAAATTCTGTTTCTGCTTCAGAAGGTTTGCAAAACAGTATGCCGATCCATCTGTTAAATGGTTATTGAACAGCCTGGATTAGAAATAAAAATCCTATAAGAAATAAATCCCAAATAGACAAAATACCTTTACAAGTCCTGGAAAAGTATATCAACTGTCCCTTTTCTAGCAACATGGGATTTTTAATTGATAAAGATACAAATGAAGGAAGTGTCAACACTTTATGACCAATCCCACCTAAACCTTACCATGCGCTGATCCATTTTATTGGGAGATGGAGAGTGAAACGTGTCCTCTCTCCTCTTTGGTAGCTTTCCCCGTCTGTAATACACGGTACCACCCCTAGACTCCCACACTCAGGCACTCCCATCCTGAAATGTTAAGATATTCCTTCCTTTTCATAAGCTAACCCAACTATCTCATGTTCCCTCCCCCCAGGTTATTTTTTAAATTTTCTTACTGTTATCTCCCGGCCCTTTTGTCATCAGTGAAAGATACGAGAGTAGAAAAGATTTTTTTCTATTGAATGTCTGACTTATATTAGATTTTATTACACCTGCATTTTTTTATTTCACTGATTTATAGATTAAATAATTGAAAAATACTTTTAGTTTTACGGATTTTATGTTGATCTTATACTGGAATTTATTGTACTTTTTTTTCCTTTCTAAACTATGTGATGATTTTTTTGATGTTATATGTAAACCGTAGAGATAGAAACTTGCTTTCTGTGCAACGGTATATAAAACTTGCATGCAGAAATAAATAAATACTGTTTTGCCACTTCTGTTAATTTTGTGCTTCTCTGGTACTTACGCTATCTTTTGAAAGTTCTTCCAGTCAACAGCTTGATCAATCAGAGCGCAGATCCCGCTATCAGAGATATTATTGTCCCGTAAGCTAAACACATTAGGGAAAAAAAACAAAAAAAACCACATCTTTAGTATGCATTCCAGGGTTTAATATACCCGCACAAGGCTAATGCAATCTTTCACTGCATTTTTCATGGTGCTGCATACACTGAATTTCTCACTGTACTGCGTGCAAGGAAATCTGTTCTCAGTACGCACATTTTAAAAGGGTACAGTCGCAGGAATTAAAAAAAAAAAAAATCAAGAGGGAGAGGGAGGCTGCTTTAAAACCGGAATTTTACAATACAGCATCTCATATCCCAAGAATGTTTGGCTTCTTGACAAAATTTGAAAAAGGAAAAAAAAAAAAAAACCCCAAACACTACAGAGAACAGGAAAAAAAGCGGTTTCACAACAATCTTCTCTAAATTGGTCCATTACTGTCAGTTCATGGCTTGTCTACAAAAGTGAACTCATGACTCAAAAGAGGAGACAGCACAGTTAAGACAAACAGAAAAGAGATAGTGAAAAAAAAAAAAAAAGCAAATTTACAAAAATCACTCACCAGGTTTCCAATGCATCTACACAGTTGCCACTCAAACTCAACATACAACATTCCTTTTGATGGTATACAGATGATGTTTTAGTATATACTAAAATGGAGAATCTTATAAAAAGTCAAGCTACTAAGAGACCAGTGCTATAAGCTAAACATTTACCCCAAAAAATTAGTTTAAAATATTCATAAAAGTAATCCAAATCTTCAGCAATATAATAGAAGTATATTTACAAATCTGAGAGCTTGAGCACTCTGGGGAACAGAAATCAGTGCGGTCTCTACAACTCCTCACATCATAAAAAACTAATTCAGTAGTCATATGGACATGCAATGTCTCGCACGTATTTGTTGGTTTGTACTGTTCCCCCTCCAGTATATACATAAAAACATCTCAATAAATTGAGTCCGAGAAATAGTGCATTCACAGATGTTGGTGCTTGAGGTGTTCGAATCACTCTCCATACCTGGAAACTTTGATTTCCAGTCACCCTGAGATTGTAATGGATTAGTGGGGGAAAGTGGGAACACACAAACTTCCTCCTCTCTCACACACACACCCACTTACCCTTCTACCTTTTCTTCTCACTGCCCTCTTCCACTTCCTCCCTCCCCTTTCTTTTACTCAATCATTCACCCCAAAAACATGAAAGCAGAGAAAGTCCATAAGGCCCATCCATCCAATTAATTTAGCATTAAAATTTCCATCACTTCCTTAGAGATCCCCTGAACTTATTCCATGCTTTCTTGAATTCAGATACTGGTTTTGTCTCCACCACCTTTCACTGGGAGGCTGTTCCACGCATCCACCTCTTTCAACATCATCCCATAATCCCTCATTCTAGAGCCTCCTTTCCACTGAAAGAGGCTCAACTCCTCTGCATGGAAACCTTTGAGTTATTTGAATGTCTCAACCATATCTCCCCTATCTAGTCTTTCCTCCAGGAGGTATGTTTAGATCTTTGTCTATGTCCATATGTTTTACAACAAAGTCTACGGACCATTTTAGTAGCCACCCTCTAGAATGATTACATCCTGTTTATATCCTTTTGAAGGTGCACCTACAGAATTGTACACCGGTATTCCAAGTAAGGACGCCCCCACCTTCCAGTCACCCACCCCCCTTTCCTCTCACTTACCTCCTCTCATCCCTCAGTAACTATTCTACTCAGTTATTCAACCCCCTTCCCTACCCTCTCCTCTGTCACTCACCTTCTTCCCTTGCCTCCCTCTCACTTTGTTTTCCTGTCATCACCCCTTTACTCCCTTCCCTCTGAATCATGCACCCTCTCTACCATTTACTCCCTCTCTCCCATTACTCCCCTTTCCTTTCTTCCTGTCACCCCCTCCTATTTACTCCTTTCCCCGATACTCACCCTCCCACTCAGTCACTCCCTTCCCTGTGTCACCTCCCTCCCCTCTCAGTAAAATCACTCTCTCCCTCTCATTCACCCTCCTAACTCAATCCCCTTCCCTCTCACTCATTGCCCTTACCTCCTTCCCTTGCTCTCTCTCCCCCTTCCCACTCCTCACTCACATCCCTATTCTCCTTTCAGTTACACCTGCTATATAAAACTCACTCCTGCTCTCCAGGATGTCTTCTACCTACCGGCTGGATACCAGAAGCCTGCCAGCAAGTCACCATCAGGCCACAGCTGTGCGGCTCCTCTCCTCGCTTGAGGGTAGGGGTTGAGAACCCCATCAGCACACCATTGCTATGGGGGGCCTCTTCTTGCTGGCAGGGGTGGGAACACCATCTCCAAGCCCTTGTGCAGACAGACACTCTGACCTGTCGGCTCATGTGCTGATGTCATTCAAGGCCACCATCGCACATGTCATCACAACAAGGGGGATTATATTTTAAAAGGTTAATTTGTTGAAATTTTTTGATTTTGTATATAGATCGCCCAGATGCAATGATAAGTGAAACTTTGTTGACACTGGCGTTTATGTGAGATGATCAAAATTATTACCATCCGTTTAGGATATGAAGAAGAAAGTCCTGTGTTGGGCAAAATTCAGATAAGGGGACAAACTAATCTTTGATTCACGAGATGTAAAATTATTGGGTGATTTAAAATCAGCTATCAACAAATAAGCATAGCACATCAATGATCCTGTGGGATTTATGAGAAAATACATCAGGACATACTGTTTGGAAAAGGATTTTATTAAATTAAGAAAGAATCACTGTTTTTCCAAGTTAAAATAATAAAAATGAAAGGTTTTTTGACTAGTGATTGCAACAACTGGCACAGAACTCAGTTTGTTACATTTTCAGCAAGTGCTGAAGTCTTTCCTCTCCAACAATAACAATTTTTTAATGAAATCTAGTAAAAATAAAAAAAGATTTGAGTTAAAGATCAATATAGAAAATGTCTTGTTTATTGTTGATACAACATATGGGCTTACACTATCTTGTTTGTATTGGTTTGTTAGATACTAGTGATTGTATATTTTTGCAGTCAAAAAAGCAAACAATGTTAGGAATTATTAGAAAGGGAATGGTTAATAGAATGGAAAATGTCATAATGCCTCTGTATCGCTCCATGGTGAGACCGCACCTTGAATACTGTGTACAATTCTGGTCGCCACATCTCAAGAAAGATATAGTTGCGATGGAGAAGGTACAGAGAAGGGCGACCAAAATGATGAAGGAGATGGAACAGCTCCCCTATGAGGAAAGACTAAAGAGGTTAGGACTTTTCAGCTTGGAGAAGAGATGGCTGAGGGGGGGGGATATGATAGAGGTGTTTAAAATCATGAGAGGTCTGGAACGGGTAGATGTGAATCTGTTATTTATTCTTTCGGATAGTAGAAAGACTAGGGGGCACTCCATGAAGTTAGCATGGGGCACATTTAAAACTAATCGGAGAAAGTTCTTTTTTACTCAACGCACAATTAAACTCTGGAATTTGTTGTTAGAGGATGTGGTTTGTGCAGTTAGTATAGCTGTGTTTAAAAAAGGATTGGATAAGTTCTTGGAGAAGTCCATTACCTGCTATTAATTGAGTTGACTTAGAAATTAGCCACTGCCATTAGCAATGGTAACATGGAATAGACTTAGTGTTTGGGTACTTGCCAGGTTCTTATGGCCTGGATTGGCCACTGTTGGAAACAGGATGCTGGGCTTGATGGACCTTTGGTCTGACCCAGTATGGCATGCTCTTATGTTCCACATGTACTTTGTACCCACAACAATTTGCAAAGTGAAAGTACATGTATACCTTCGCTTTGAGAATTGGTGCACAGTTAGAAAGTACACAGTCTTTGTCCCAGTGCCAACAGTATGCAAACTGCTCCCAGAAGATCTATATGCAACATGACATGACAGCAGATTAGAAACCACTTGGGCCATCCAGTCTGCCTAGTCATATCTCCTATTCAGCTTTATAAGTCTCTTCCACTCTCTCAGTGATCCTCTATGCTTGTCCCAATTTTCTTGAACTCTAATACCTTCTTACGGACTTTACTTCCACCATGCAACCCATATATTTTTGTACAGTGGAACACAGTTTGCTCTGGACACAGCAAGATAATTCAAGAGGATCTCTCCAAATCTCCAATCTATATCCCCCTGAATTATGTTGCTGTGTCCAGAGCAAACTGTGTTCCACTGCAATATCCAGTGTAAAGACAGCCCCAACGGCAGCTGCTCTAAGTTGAGCAGGAAGGTTGAATTCAACATGCGATTCGACGTTTTTCCTGGAAGATTACTTTTGTAATAAAGAAAACACTGAACTCAATGCTCTGCATTAACAGCAAGCCGATCAATTATTTACGCATCAAGATCTCCCAGCTCAAGAGTATCAAATGCAGCAGCATCACATTATGATATCTTACGGAAAGCAATCAAATTCTTTGCTTTAATCCTGCTCAGAAAGGCAAAGTTCTCATTCATGTAAATTCTTTCAACAAAAATCCTTTCCCCACTTCAAACCAGCTTCAGATGTTCCACAACACAGAAACCGGCCATTGAAGAAAAGTGAAACTGTGCAACATAAGCTTTTGCATGCGTCTCAGACGTGACTGGTCCCATGACCGAACCAGTTCCTTCAGTTTCCTTAAAGCTAGGGCACTTCAAGCAATTCCAGGAAACAAGCACCACTCACATCTAATACAAGCACAACTCTCATCTCCCAGTACACCAGGACAGGTCAGGCTGCATGGTTTTCACGGGGTGCGACCGAGTGGAAGGATAGCTGAATTGTTATCACCCGGCACAATATATCATTTTATTTTGGATAATTTCTGTGTGTGCCCTGTGTGCACGATGTGTCGTTAAGTCCAAGTATGAGAATGTGTAAACACAATAGTACTGTATATCCTATGTTGGAGTGTGTATAGGGTAGGAATGTGATATATGAATGCTGGGGGCATCTATAGTTACAGAATGCTTTGGGGTGCTTGCCAGATAAGTAAGGACTTTCAGCACTGGTTTTCAAGACAAAAAGTCATGATTTGCTGCAATTATTACAGTACTTGCACATACACGCATAAGAAAGTGTGCGCAACTTTATGCCCGCATTTTCCAAACGGTGTGGCAGAAGCTGGACTATTGTTTACCCAGGGCTGCCAGTTTCTTCGTTGAAACCTCTACAACCAGGGGCAGACTGCAGGAAAATATCAGCCCGGGGGATTTTGTCAAAACCAGCCCACGGGGGTATCAGACTCCCTTGTGCATTCTCTCTGCAGTACGTGTCAACAGCTCCCTAAAGCACACCAAGTTGACTCTGGAACCTGTCAGAATTAATCCTAAATATCTCCAAAATAAATTTCACATTTTTCCTAAATAACTAAAAAAAAATAGAGCGTACTCTACAAACAGTGATAAAACAAAAGCTGTAGACCCCCATTCCATCCATTCAAATCGGTTAACATACACACGAATATCCTGGTCTGGACAACCAAGCAGCACTTGAACTAGTGAAAGTAATGGGACACCTACATCTACACCCACACCCACCTCTCAGGCATCCTCCTTCATATTGGGCCTTGGCCACTCCCGAGATATTAATTCTTTAGCGCAGAAGGAGGCGGCTCTGCTACTGCCAGATACTTTCTGCTGACCCCAGGCCGTAAGCCTCTCTCCTGTCCGTGGCGGACTGAGCTCTGTCGCAGCCCTGCGAAAACCTCGCTCAGGCGTGGCCCTGCAGAGACCTCCTCAGGGCCACGAGAGTCTGGATTCTGACATGGCCCTAGTCCGCGGCTTCGTCTCACAGGAGCTGAGATGAAGGCCACATGACCAATGCAACCGGCCCGATCCCACGATAGGTCAAGCCGCCCGTCTACAATTACTTCTGTTTTCTACAGCTCACCTGATCAGTGTAAGAAAAGCACTGATCATATCACACAAACGTGTTCAGTTTCAATGGTTACCTATTCATTTTCAAGTACTACTCATAAATCATAAGCTCCTCAGCACCAATTCCTTTTCATGGACAAATATTTATTATGAATACATCAGCCAACAAGAAACCTTAGATCTATCCTTGAGTTACCTTCAGTGAAAGCAGCAGGCTTGGCTTTGACACCAGACTGTGCCTTCTTTGTGGTCGCACCTTCTATCTGGAATACAACACCTGAAGCCTTAAGACCGATTGAATGTATGAACACTTAAAACGTGCCTAAAATCCTTTTTTTTGCTGGGACTAGCTTTTGCATGAACTGGTGCACTTGAAACTTATCAAGTTTGCAGCATTTTGATGACCGACAATGGCTGATTTTGCTTCAGAATTGTTAATTGTTCAGTTCTGTGATATTTTGTTTTAGTTTGGAGTTTTGTAAATATTTATCTACATTATTCATAACGCTTAGGGAATAGACATAAGCACTTAATAAATACAATTACTACTACTTGTGTGGCCCAAAAATGCACACATTTTATACACAAAATAAACTTTACATGCGTGTGTGTAATTACTGTAGTTTATGTGCAGAGGAAAGTATTTTATAAACTGCTTGTACTTTGCTTATTAAAACACTTTACTTGATTGCATACTTTTAGAGGGTCATATTCAGCAGCTCATATTTTCAAAGCAAACATATATATATATATGCTTTGAGAATATAGGCAGCAACTTACACCTGCTTGTACACTTACACGCACACTCAAGAAAAATCACAGGCACGTGCACAGTTTCCCTACCCCATTCCGCCTCTAAATCGTGTTCTGCGCATCACCTTTTCCCAGACCACCGCCGGGATAAATTTTCAAAGGCCGATTTACACACAGTAACAGAGGTTTATGCAAGCAAATTCTTTTGACAGTTACCCCTCTTAGACACCAGTTGTCCAACACCTCTACCGTTTCACCTAGACCCTCTGGCATTTTACCCTCCCCCCAACCCACTTAACCCAAACCTCCAATCCAAAACCTGCAGACGAAAAGCAAGAGTAAAATGTCAGTTCCGTGATTCAAGTATTAGGTGTAAAACCATGCGTAGACGTTCGGTAATGGATGACTATAATAACAGCTTACAAAATCCTAGGGATGTGCAGAGGGACGCCATACGTTGCATTCGGGATTCGTATTCGTCGGGGGGCAGATAGGTCGGCAAGGGCCGGGCCGGCCGCCGCCCCCCCCCGATACGTACATGCGTTAATTCTTATTCGTTTCCCGGCTAAAATTGAATTAAGTACGTGTGGTTTACGTTTTATGAATCTCTACCATCTAATATCCAGCAGCTGTTTCCTTTGGAATCCGCGGCTCCCATGGGAGAGAGTGCTAACTCTGCTGCTTGAATGCACATGTGTATATTTTTCCTTTTTGCCTTCCTATGTTCCGTTTTCATTTATGTTTGTTGTTGCTTTACCATATTCATATTTGTCAAAACTACATATAGATGTTATTGTGTTAAGATTGTATACTTCGCAATGCTAGGAAAGGGGGGGGGGAAGGGTGGGTGTTTATGCAGGGGAGAAAATATAAAATCAATGTCCATTTGCTGTTATATACGGCTGAGTGCAGATCAGTCGCGTATTGAAGCCACGGTAGTGGCAGTTTTGTAACTGGTTTTGTCTGTGATGTAATTGCTTTAATCATTGGACCAATAAAATACTTTGGGGAAAAAAAAATTGAATTAAGTCCAACCCCCCACCCTCCTGACCCCACCCAAGACATACCAAAACTCCCTGGTGGTCCAGCGGGGGGTCCGGGAGCCATCCCCTGCACTCACACCCTCGGCTGCCGGTATTCAAAATGGCGCCAATAGCCTTTGACCTTCTATGTCACAGAGGCTACCGGTGCCATTGGTCAGCCCGTCACATGGTAGGAGCAATGGATGGCTGGCATCACCCGGACCCCCCGCTGGACCACCAAGGAGTTTTGGTAAGTCTTGGGGGGGGGTCAGGAAGGTGGGGGGTTTATTTAAATTCGCCTCTTTAGGTGGCCGAATAATTCGGCGAAGATTTGTGGTATTCGTGGGGAATCGTGATACGTTTCGCTTCCCCATGAATACAACGAATATGGCCCTATATGTTGCGGATTACAAATACGTAGGAAACGAATGCCCACCCCTACAAAATACCAACTTGTATGAAAACTACTGAACCCCACCCCAGAATCTCTCTAAACTGCCCAGTTTTCCCTCTAACGTTTACACGCAGCACTGCCAATATGCTCATAGTTCCTGCTTCTGCCCAATACTAACTTCCAATATTACGTGCTCAAACCCTTTTAAAAATGAGCCCCTAAACCCAGCAGGAAACGACTCCAGAACAGGACATTTTTAACTATCTCTTTCCAAAGTCACTTTTCTGATCCATTCCACTGAATCACGTCCTAGGAAAATGCAAGTTACTTACCTGTAACTGGAGTTCTCCGATAGACAACAGGAGGTCAGTCCTCCAATGTGGGCGAGCCCGGCAAGGAACTTTGATTTCACAGTTTTAAGTTGTCTACTGAGCAACTCCAAGAGGAGGTGGGAAAGAGCCAGGACGACCCAACAGCCTGCTGTCCATCAGAGAACTCCCCTTACAGGTAAGTAACTTCATTTTATCAGAGGACAAGCATGATGGCAGTCCTCACATATGGACAATTCCCAAGCTACAGGCTGCCTCAGACAAAAAAAAAGGGGAAAAAATATAACCATGCCAAAAGCACTAAATGTTTTAGTTGCCCAATCTTGTTTAAAAAAAAAAAAAAAAAAAAAGGGTAAAAGCAGATTAATGAGGAGTTTGACCAATAATGGGCCCTAGGAGGGAAGAGAGTTGGATTCTACACCTCAAAGAGACTCTATAGGACAGACTGATTTAAAATACACCGTTTTGCAGCAGGAGCCCTGCCAAAAACAGGGGAACTGTAAATGTATGACGAAAATCCCAATTTGCCACTTCAAAACACCTCCAGTCCACTGAGCTCTTACATGGCCTGCTAAACCCAGGTCCTCATGGGTGAAGGAAAGAGCACAAGTCATTAACCAAGAGGACTAGAGCTCTTGGCAACAGACTTTACAGATTTCTTGATGTCAAGAAGTAACCTGGGTAGACTATCTGGGGCTGTAGAGCTTCCCAGAAGAAAACTGCAGATTACAATTATCCGAAGATTAACAGAGCGTCTGTCCAGATTTCTGCATGATGTTAGTCAATGACAAACAATGGGGCAGATTTTCAAAGGGATACGCGCGTAACCCCCAAAAAGCTGCCCCTTCCACCCCCTGCGCGCGCCGAGCCTATCTTGCACAGGCTTGGTGGTGCGTGCAAGCCCTGGGACTTTCCTGGGGGGGGGGGTGTTTCCACTATAAGGATCATCAGATCCATTGAGCACTTAAGTATTGAATTCCATTTCGCTACAAAATCTTTGTCCTCAGAGAACAAATGCGGTTCTTTATACACACGCAACCCACGTGGAATTCTTCTTATTCTCAAATACTCAACTAAAGTGGAAGCATGTAAATCGGAGCGAACAAAGCGCTTTTTCAACTGACTTAAATCAGACCAGGTGGGAGAATTATGGGATGAAATTTTCTAAATTTAAAATAAAATTATTTCTATCTTGATCTGATTCGCTATAGGCAATATGTAAAGGAACGGTACGCTGTATTGAAAGAGTGGTGATTCATCTGAGAGGGGTTGGAGAGCAAGAGTCGAGACATATCTGTGTATGCCAGTTTTTTCTGGACGCATAGGTAAAAAATGATAATGTGGTTTGAAAGAGAAATTGTTGACTCAAAAGATTTGAAGTAAAGCATTTTTTTAATCAAAATTAATTTGAATTTTTATAGAGGAAAACTGTACGGGAATATGTTGGAAATGTCTAAGCAGTAGGATATTCTTTGAAACTCTCTTGAAGAAGCCTGTGGCAAGGCGAAACATGTTGAGAGGATGAAGAGGCAATAAAAGAATTCCGTTCTAGGAACGAGAAAAAAAAATCGTGGAACAGTATACTTTCTGCTTATGAACAAATTGATTTTGAAAGATTAGTACTGTATTGCAATGAGGATTTTCATTTGTATGTAAACAATTTGTTTTGAACGTGGAGGAATTTTTTTAATGTTGTGAGATAATAGATAAAAATGAATGTGAGTGTGTAGTATGAATGTGTGTGAGTAATGTGGGATGATGGGTTGGGATTTTTAGATAAATATTCCTTGGGGTGATGTTGTGAAGATTCAAGTATTGAGTCCTTGGGAATTTTTTGTTTGAAATAAAGATTGTAATCTTACATATGTCACTATTTGTGGTTTGGTATTAATAATTTTGTGATATATATTGAGTAGCCAAAATAGTTGTATCTTTTAGATTATACCAGCAGGCAGGAGGGGAGGCTGTCATCGAGGGCACTAGATGTGATTAACTTGGGCCCATGGAGACTAACGCGGCTCCCAGGAGCATGGTGAAGACGAGCTCTCCTCCCCATGTGAATGCTCCAGTCCTGGAATCCTTCGCTATCTGAGTCTCTGTCGATGCCCAGGGATGGGACAAAAATCCATGGAACTCCGGCAAGTCACCAGGCTACAGGCCTACCCAGACCATGCAAGGACCCTGCAAGGCTGCTGGTCCCATGAGGCACAGTTACAGGCAAAAAAAAGAAACAGATGAAAGCGGAGGAAAAAAAATAAAACTCCTGTGCTGGGCACCAGCCCACATAACATGCAACCAAAAGACAGAACGTATTAATAAAAAAGAAATCGAGAAAACTCAAATAAAACAAAAAAATGACCTATCGGTACCTGAGGGAGAAAACAAAAAAAAAAACCTACAGCGCTTGCAAGGAAAAACAGCTGCAGCTCCAAAAACCTTCACTGTTGTAGCTGTGTGTGAGAGACAGCACTAAGAACCATGACTTGCAGTCTCAGCAGAAAGAATGAGACCTAGGGATCCTGACTTGGAGGCGGGGAGATGGCTATAACTGCACATGCTCAGTAGCGTGCACTCAAAACTACTAGAATCTTTGAAATCAGAGTTCTGCGGTCAGATGACGTAACCCGTAAGTGAGGACTGCAGTTCTGAGAAGGAGATGAAACAGGCCAGCTACCATGGTTTTCCCATGAGAAGAAAAAATAAAAAATTTCCTCCCATAGGAAATAATGGGAGCTACATTGTCAAAAGCAAATCCTTACTGAGGTGGATAAAAGCCACTTCTTTAGGTGGTGAATGATCCTACGGGAACAGGACCAAAAGAGGGACAGGGCCTTTAATAGAGATTATAAGTGGGCTCTGCGTCTTGCGCACTTGGAATATCTTATTTGGCCCTTCCTGTTGAGTATTTTAAAACAGCACAAATAGTAACAAAATATTCCTTTTTGATGAGAGTAAATATTTAGGAAAACTCAATATTCCATCTGCTCTTAAAACTAGCAGAGGGCCAAATCTCTGGGGGGACTGAACTCCAAAATATCTGACTGTATTGCCATCCACTTAATCCCACCCCAATAGGAAATATTTGAATTGTTGGCATTAGGGATATTCTAAAAATCATGCCAATTTATACCCCCTGGGGACCAGAATTGAACACCCCTGCTATATATTAAAAGCCAGTAGGTCTGTCAAGCTCTAGAAGCCTTCCTATTGGTAAAATTTAGGAATATCCTATTAGTCAAAGGAGCCCCAGCTCTGTTATATCAGCTGAGTAGAATTTGGACTTTGTGCCAGCAATTATGTGAAAGTGGGCAGCCTTCTCTGTAGCTCTCTTTGCTGGTACTGTTCCCCTCCTTGAACCAGCACCTACACCTAACCAATTCCTGCATGCTCTTCAGGACCACATGTACCTACTCTCAGCTCCTGGCAAAGTATACCGCCAGATAACACATTCTGTGGGCAACTGGCAGGCTGCATCATGAATTCCATGGAGAGGGTGCCCTTGTCCCTTCAGCTGGCAGGAGTGGGTTGACATTCCTGGGTGCTTGCCCAATTATGGAGGAAAGGCACCTTCGCATCTCTTTCTCTTCTACCATTCAGCCAGGCAAGCAAGGGGACATAGAAGAGAGAGCTACAGGCAAAGCCTGTCACCTCAGCTATCCATTCCCTGCAACTCCATAGCAAAACAGTACAGATCTGGAGGACAGGGAGAGGGCCCACTAAACACAGTCAGCTCTCCACAGTGAAATACAGTCATTTTGACTGTTACTTCCATCTAAGAGATCAGCTAATGCCTTAGCGCTACCCATAAAACTAATTTAGTGTCAAACCTATGGACACTTGGGAAAGTCCTGTAAGCAATTCTCAGGCCCATCTGTACCTATGCACATGCTCCTACACTGGCAAACTCCTACCCTGCCCACAAGCTATCCTCTCTGGTAATTTTAAGACACACACAGACACCACAAAAATCAAGGGTCACAGACCCTAGAAACACATCTACAGATCAAATACAAAAAATGCTGGGGATTACCAATCAATCACAGAGACAGAGCTAACAAAGTTTTATAAGCAAAACTGTGAACAGAAAAATAATTTTAATTTTTAAATAGTCAACAAGTAAAACAATAAGGATTCATACAGTTTACACTAACCAAGCAAGTTTCATTGTACTCAGTCAATACCCAATAAAGTTCAGAGCAGGCTTTCCTCACAAGAATGTGAAGAATTGGTACAGGGCCTTGGCATAGATCTGGTTCCTCTGCACTCCCGGCTAAGACTTGAAAGCTCTATTAAGTTCTGGGATAGTCACCCTTACAGCTGATACTGTATTATAACCAATGATATTTCAAGCCACTGACTTCCTAACCAAACCACATTACATAATTTTGCAACATTACACCTTCTTATGGAGACTGAGGGGCATGCCAAGCCTCACTTTGATGTATGCAGCAAGTTAACCAATTTAGTTCTAGCTGCCAGAAACTGCAGAGAACTATAGAAGTCAGGCTTCAACCTACCTGCCACTTCAATGATTGCAAGGGAAAGGAGGTCTTACTGGGGAAACAAAAAGGTCTCAGTGCATAATAAAGAATCTCAACAGGCACAAAAGGTTCCCATTTTGCTTCAAATAGTTTCTCCCATAGGGACTGCCCCATCACTTCCTGAGTAAACTTGAAGGAATGCGCAATTGTCCAGGCCATGGGACACCAGCCCTTGGGAGAGGTTTCTGCTTGCCTGGGTAGTCAGCATGATGCCTAGAAGACTTACAATATAACCAAGAAAGACGGACAAGCAACATGGCAGATTCTACTCATGAAACACAAAAATACCATGTGCTTTTCCATTGTATGCAACTCCCAAAGTAAAGAAAGGAAATAATCCTACACCCAGGACTGCCAACTCGTGAAAATGGCTTCCGAGTCTGTCAGATTTCTACCAACAGTCAAAACTTTTTACCATTGTCGTTTTGGGGTCAGTTTTCAAAAATATACTCAGTACCTATCAGGCACCAAAATTAAGGAAGATTTTCAGTCAAATTTAGAGATTTAGGTTTCTAGCTGAAAACCGAGCTAAATACAAGTACCTAAAACTTGGATTGCAGTCCTAAACTTAGAAATCTATTTGCCTAGATTTAGGAATCTACAGCAAGTTAAAAATCTAAGACGGAAAGTCAGTTTCTCCACCCCTGTAACCACCACTAATGAAATTAGGATCTTACATTTGGGTGCTCAGCCACAGTTTTCAAAGGGGCCAATTCAGTTTCCTTTCCTAAGTTAGGCACCTAAACCGTTAGAAAATGATCCCCTTTCTGCACGGCTGGGATTACTATGCTGAGGGTCAGCAGCCACAGTCTGCTTGGCTTGTTTATACACACGCGATATATCCAATCCAGCAAACAAACACAGGCCCCCCCCACCTGCTCTGATGTGTGAAAGGGAACTGCAAGCTTATCAAGTCAGGACTGTAACGCAGGTGTGGAGGACTGCGCGGTGCGTGTGAGGGAAAGGCGCACGGCCAGAGTCCTGTGTTTGCTATCCCTTCATGGACAGGACAGGCTGGAGGAGGAGGAGAATAAAGAAGAAGGTGTAGATGGGAAAAGGATGGGGGATTTTTACATTTGAGCACAAGATGATCTTCTATGTCAGCAGTTCTTCATGCAATGGAATTTGCTAAGGCACTGGCAAATTTTTTAGCTGACTAATTATGTCTGTGAATACTACGGAGCCAAGAATGGGGGGGGGGGGGGGGGGAAATAAAAAGTATTTTCAGAAACAAGGAGATACAGTGAGATGGCATGTGAAGTATGCTTCTTGCCCTCTGTCTCCACTTCTCTATAGTGGTTGGTATCACCTGAACTGCAGGTCCAACAGGGGATATTCAGGCTTGTGTACAAAGCCTTCTGCAGCAGCCCTGGGATAGACAGCTCTGCAGCACCGCTGCACAAGTCTGCAAATACATTCCCCAATATGTATTTACATAGCTTAAAATATTTCCTTATTAAAAGAATAATTCTCACCTTTGTGTGCATCTAGATAAAGAAACAAACAGAAATTGAACAAAAAAAAGTCTCCATTTAAGTTCTCTCTTTTTACGTTCTTTTTCTGTTTCTCTCCTTCTCTTAGGTACCTCTTTCTCCGCTGTGAAGGACTTCAAAGGGGCGTGGGATAAACACTGTGGATCCATAAGAACATAAGAAAATGCCATACTGGGTCAGACCAAGGGTCCATCAAGTCCAGCATCCTGTTTCCAACAGTGGCCAATCCAGGCCATAAGAACCTGGCAAGTACCCAAAAACTAAGTCTATTTCATGTAACCATTACTAATGGCAGTGGCTATTTTCTAAGTCAACTTAATTAATAACAGGTAATGGACTTCTCCTCCAAGAACTTATCCAATCCTTTTTTAAACTCAGCTATACTAACTGCACTAACCACATTCTCTGGCAACACATTCCAGAGTTTAATTGTGCGTTGAGTAAAAAAGAACTTTCTCCGATTAGTTTTAAATGTGCCCCATGCTAACTTCATGGAGTGCCCCCTAGTCTTTCTACTATCCGAAAGAGTAAATAACCGATTCACATCTACCCGTTCTAGACCTCTCATGATTTTAAACACCTCTATCATATCCCCCCTCAGTCGTCTCTTCTCCAAGCTGAAAAGTCTAGAGGACGTGAATGAAGAGTGGGTGGCTCACGGGAATGACAGCTACTGCCTGGTGATAATACCCTTATTCAATAAACATACACACGGTTAATGCGACTCCAACATTACCTCTTGCCGTTGAAGCTTAGAGTAATGTGGGAAAAAAAAAAAAAAAAAGGATTTCCAGTCACAAAAAATGTGGGGAGTAGTTCGCTGGTTACTACTCCTAACCAAATAAGCCTGATACTCACTTTCAATGCCTATCCAGCATAGCTCTCTGCTTCAAACAGCAGGGGAGAAAGTCTGTTACTTCACTTTCAATGCAAGTTAGCTCTCTGCTTCAACGGCAAGGGAGGAAGACTGATACTTCACGCATATCCAGCATAGCTCTCTGCTTCAATGGCAGGGGGGAAATGAAGTAAAGTCTTGAGGATGTGAATGAAATGACGAGGAGAGACATGGGGGTGCCTTGCGGGAATGATGGCTACTACCCTTATTCAATAAACATACACACGGTTAATGTGACTCCAACATTGCTCTATGCTTCAATGGCAAGAGGAAATGTGGGGAAAAGGATCTGCATTCACAAATAAGCGTGGGAGTAGCTTGCTTGTTGCGGCGGTTACTACCCCAACCCAAATTAGCCTGATACTTCACTTTCAATGCATATCCAAGCAGCTCTCTGCTTCAATGGCAGGGGATGAAGAAAAGAGGATTTATATTCAGACAACAACCAACAAGAACTAAATTGCAAAGGCTGGGTAAACAAATAAGCGTGGGAGTAGCTTGCTTATTGCGGTGGTTACTACTACTACCCCTAACCAACTAGGCTTGATACTTCACATTGATGCAGGTCCAGCACCGCTCTCTACATCAATGGTGGGGGTGGAAGGAAATTAGAACCTAAAAGTTGCCAATATGGGCCCTGACCTCAGTGGTCAGAATAACAGATAAGTATTTTTCTCATAAGTATAAAGCTTGCTGGGCAGACTGGATGGGCCATTGGTCTTCTTCTGCTGTCATTTCTGTTTCTATGTTATCTTTTCCTCCCATCCCCCCCCCACCTCTTCTTTCTCATTGCTCCCTCACATCCTTCTCTGTCTTCCTCCTTCCTGCTTTCTATCCTCACCCTTCCATCCTTCTCACCCCCACTCTTGCCTCCTACTACCACCACCACCTCCTCTACTGATGCCTAAAAGTAAAACAGCAATGGTGGAGAGGAGTGAAGCTGCTGCTGTGGAAAGTGAAGACAGCAGAACTGCATGCTCTAGCAGCGGCAGCAGGGAGGAAGACCCACGTGAAAGCCAGGAAAGAGAGGTAAGAGATGGGAGGGGGACCTGCGGCGGCCTGCATTCATGGAGGTGAGGGGGACACAGAGGGATGCCTGGAAGCAGCCTGCACGTGCACAAACAGAAGGCACTCACCACAGCATCGACAGGGTTAGAGAGAAGCAGGCAGGCAGGTCATGTTAAAGCGAGGAGGAGATCCGTATCAGCGATAGCGCCTAGAACAGGAGGAGACCAGGTACTTTCCTGAGATTCCATGGCAAACAGCAAAATTATGCAGCGCTTGCTGTAGCACTGTGGGGAAACTGGGGGCCCTGATCTAATGCATTTTGAGTCTTGGAGCAGGGACCCCACTTGCATTTTTATAAGTTCATTATCACCCAATTTGCTGCTTTTAGCCCTCCTGCACTGCCTCTACTCCAGCTCAGAATACAAAGTCCCCCACACACACACACACACAAACTACAGCCTTGTTTCTGTCCTCAAATTGGGTGAATCAAGCCCTTAAGTCTTTTGTAAATAAAAACAATGCAACAACTCCTCCTACAAGGGACTGTTTTCCCTCTTAGTATTTTGTGCCTGGCAGTAGATAGGACCAAAAGACAAAAGGCACAAATTCTGCAAACACTCCCGAGCTGTGTTAAGTGGTTAAACATTTGGATCTATTCAGTCTGCTTAACTTTGTCTCATGCCGAACAGACTTATTACAGCTAACTCAAAGGATAAAGAGCTCTCTACCTTGGAGATTTACTTATGGGTATGATTTCATAAGAGAGACCTAGAAGTAACAGGTATACATATGTTGATGTTACCGAGCCATTTAAAGCAAAAAAGGTTACCTACCCTCCTCACCTCATGTGTGTGTGCTGTGAATTGCCCCCTCTTTATCCCTTCGTTCTGCTTGGACTCTCAGACATGGCCCTATCAAAAGCTGGCAACACAGAGCACGGAAACGAGTTACTTACTAGAGAGCCTGGCAGATATTCAGGCAAGGCAAGAGCTGCTGAACTCCTAAATCTCCAACAGAATTGTAATCCAACTGCAGCCCAACTGGGCTCTTCAGGTATTTGAGCACGAAGGCAAGGGCAGTGCATTCGACCGGACCTATGCCACAGTAGGTCAGTTTCAAATGTTCAACTTCAAGTTTACTTATTGCAGACTTGGCTAGATTGGCATCTTGCATTTCATAAAGGCACTTTATCAACCAGATAAATTCTGGCATCGCATGCATGCTTTTCTTCTCACCAGGCACAGCAGGTGGAATAGATTTAAAATATCTCTGTATGCTTTTTACCAAATACTTCCTGGCAGACTGCTGCTTCTTGGGCAACTTCTCACTTGGCCAGGATTCAAGTAGTAAAGCACAGTGTTTCCGAGACAGCAGGCCTGCCAGAAACGTGGCAGTTATCTGAAGGTTGAGGACTTCAGCCTTTTGCAACAGGGTATTTTCTTCTTGATCAGCGAGCCAAAAGCAAGCTGGAGAACAAATGTCACCTGCGTATCCTTTTGTGTTCCTGCTGGTATAGTTGAACAAATGACAAAGCATTCTTGGACTAAGCTGATCATTCATTGTAATATATAATGCTACAAAAAAGCACTGGAAAGTAATATGAAGAAATTCATACTGTTGGTTCGATGCACCGTCATCCGGGGAAAGGCTCTTGGAGAGGACCAGAAAACCAGCAGAAACATCTTCTTCCGTTACCCCAGCTTCTCTAAGCTGCGAGAGTGAAAACACATAACAGCAGGAACCCAAACCATCAAAAGCCAATTTCCCAAGGTGCTTGATCGTGCTGTACATCTTTTGCAGTACATTGTCCTCACGCTGCTTTTCGTGTGCACTGTGCAACAAGAAATGCTGCAAAATTAGCAGGTACATATCCGTTATGGTCCGAGGAGAGCAACTACTCAGAATGAGTTCCTTATGGCATTTAGAAACTATCCAACAAAAAACAGGAATGTGACAGAGGCCATGGAGAGAGGAGTTTGCTTTCACCAAGTCTATCATTTGCTGTGCAAGCCTAGGATCATTATGGTGCTTCTTCATAAAGAATTCAATTCCTTCTTGAGAGAAACCTTTCACAGTGACCTCCTTCCGAACGTACTTCCGAAGCGAGGCCGTTATTGCGCTGGGTCTGCTGGTCAAGACCTTGGTGGCGTTCTTCAGCAGGTTTCCTTGGATAAGATTGAAAAAAACGCTCTGGACCCGGGTGGGGTCTGTAGGAGAGCAATGCCTCTCTTCCTCGTCAAAGGCGAACTTGAACTCATCAAAGCCGTCAAATGTCAGCAGCACCTGGTCGGGGTGCTCAAGGACGGACAGGAAAATCTCTTCTTGGTGATGATCAGGCCAACAGCAGTGTTCAAACAGCAAGGTTTTCAGGGAAACCTGCTTTTCGATGCCGTGCAGCCGCCTGCAGCTAAACGGGAAAATAAACGAAAAGTTGGGAAAGGCTTTGCCTGTGGCCCACAACAGGTGCATGTGTTGAAGCAACGTGCTTTTGCCACTTCCTGCTTCCCCCGATACGAGCACCGTGTCTGCATCCTTGTTCAGAAGGCTGCTGGCAGCAAAGATGTCGGCGAGTCCCGAGAGGCTCTGGGTGGGGGCAGCCCCGCCGGCGTTCGTCACCGTCTCCAAGACGTTCTCCGTGTAAACGTCCTCCAGGCATAAATTCCCAGCTCCGTCATACGTGCTGAGAAAACGGGACTGTGCAGAAATGGTGGTCTTCAACTTCCTCTGGTATTTCAGACAGGCAGGATCTAGAAAAAGAATTGAAGAAAAAAAAAAAGAATGATGTTTTGGTTGTGGGAGATTCTGCAATTGTTACCTATCTTGATGGAGTCACAATCTGAAAAGCAAGTCCCAAATTACTGTAACCTGGAAGAATGTTCAAAATGAATGTCCTCTCACTTTGTACCCCTTATAAAAAACGAATACTTAGAATTAATAATTATTGCTACCCACACTAAAACGTCTTTAAAGAAATTTCAAAAGGATGGGTTCTGGTCACCCAAATTTGATTTGGACTTTGGAAGATGAATAGTGGAAACAAAAAAACAACCACCTCTGTCACAGCGACTGTTATAAAAGTAGATATTCAGCAAAGAAGGGAAATATTCATTAAGGTCTGCATAAAGATCATAAACTGTGCCGTGCTGGGTCAGATCAACAGACCACTGAGGCCTGTCTCCTATGCTGGCCAGTCAGGCTTAGCTGAAATACCCAACACATCCCAAAGAACTCAACCAAGCTTCCCCCAACTCTCTGGCTAAGAATCATTGGTTATGAACTTTTCCCACCAGAAATTTCTTCAACCCTTTTTAAAACCCAGCTGGGCTATGTCTTGACCGCATCATCATCTACTGCTTAAATTGTCTATTGGGTGAAAAATGACTCTCCCAATTTGTTTTAAAATTGCTAACATTTAGTTCCGTGATGTATTCCCTAATCCAAGAGATATTTAAACGTAAACAACTGTTCCCCCATTTACCTGTTCCATCCCAGTCAGGATTTTATAAATCTTCTATCATATCCCCTCCAAGCTGAAGAGCCCTAGCGTTCCCTTTATCATTTCTGTTGTTCTTCTCTGTGCCTTTTCCAGTTCAGCGGTATCCTTTGTGAAATAAGGCAATCAGAACTGCACACAATATTCAATGCCTGGTCTCACCAAAGATTTATTCAGAGGTATAATATTGAGTTAGATGCTCAAAAGAAAAAAAAAAATCTGTTAGCCAGATAAGACTTACAAGGGATATTCAGCAACACAGCTATGCTTCTCAATATCCACAAATAAGTTAGAACTGCTTGATAATGACTTATCTGGTTAACTTAAGTAGCAATATTTAAATTATCGGTTATTTAGCAGATAAGCATCTCCTCCCTGAAATGCCCATTTCCCACCTACCACTTAGCTGGATAAGTAATTATGGGGCACTACGGCTACTATTTATGGAAGCTGGGATTATAATGGAGATTGCCTCAGTGCAGTAGTGCTCCTCCTCAGAGTTATAGCCTTGAACAGAAACTAATATAGTCCGATCTAAGAGCTACCAGAGTCTAAATAAAGACGGGTATGAGCACGTAAGCCATTGTAGGCCTGCCTAAGGTCAGAGCAGAATGTTTTAATGGGATGCAAATTCTGGCAGCTCCTCTTGCATTGAAACTCTCAGCTCAGTGTGCAATAGTGGTCAAAAAAAGCTAATAAAATGTTAGGAATTATTCAGAAAGGAAAAGAGAATAGAACATAATGAGATCAAAATTCAGCACCACTTAGCCAGATAAGTAAGGACTTCTCGAGCTTAGTGGCGGGCAGCTGCATATAGCAGCTGCCACTTATCCGGCTAAGTAGTGCTCCATTGCACTATTTTCTTACTGTACATATAAGAAAAGCCTCTAGACTTGACACTTCAGGATTTTTTTTTTTTTATTGAATTTTAAACAAATATACAGAACATTTGTTCCAGAAAACAGATAACTTAAAACAGTAATACTCTCGTATTAATAAAACGAGAAAAAGAAAAAACAAATCTAGAAATACCTTCTAGTTATCTGAAATAATTATAGGTAAACGGGGATCTTAAATTAACAATGAGCAGTTAATAATAAGAAAAATTCTAACTTACAAAACTTCCCTGTAGAAGTGGTTCAAGAGAACTAATATTTACCAACACCTGAGACAAATTTCAGGAATGAGAATCCAGGTAACTTCGTAACCGAGCTGGTTCTAAGAAAATATACCTGGAATCACGATAAATCAAAATACATTTGCAAGGAAAACGCAAAATAAATTTTGCGCCCCTATTAATGACTTCAGATCTCATCTGCAAAAAAACTCCAGATTCTGTATCCATGAAATATTAACTCCTGATTCCTAAGAAAATCTCTCAAAACAGTGTCTCTCTCTGAAATAAATACAAATGAAACTATCAGGGTTTCCCTTGTAGCAATTACAGTGTCCAAAGTCATTTCAAGGCGCGCAGTAGCGTTCAAAGACTCTTCTTTCCCATTTTGAATTTGTTGAATATTTTCTGGCTTTTTTTTCTTTAACCCCAGGAAAATAAAATATTTTTGAAATTGCAGGTATCGCTTCTTCAGGATATTTCAAAATATCTTTAAGATAACTTTTGAACAAAATCATGAGGTGATAGACCTTTCATCTTCGGAAAATTCAAAATCCTCAGGTTAACCTTTCTGCTCTCATTTTCCATTCTCTCAATCCTATTATAAGATATAGTCTCTGATTTTATCAAATTATTTTGGACTTCTTTTATATCGTTAATAGATTATACATTCTCTGCCACCTTCTTTTCTAAAGCAGTAATTTTTTCATCTGCAATCTTAGAATGCTGTAAATTTTCTTTCAATAAACTCGATAAAGTTTTTATAGAGGAATCCATTGATAGAAGCATATTCCAAATCATATCTGTTATCTCTTGGGGTTTAATCAAAGGAACCATACCAGTTACTTGTATTCCCGGGTTTTTCCTCCCTGTTGCCTCAGGTGCCCCAGGCTTACCATCCGCCGGGATATTCATGGCTTCCAGGTCCCCGGAGCCCCTCTCACCTTTGCTCACCGAAAGGAACGCTTCTCTTGCGTCCTCTCTCGGGACAGCTGTCTTCTCTGTTGCCATTTTGCCCTCCAGCCATTCTGCCGTGGCCTCTCCGGATAAGCTGAAAATTTTGGATGGTGGTTCTGGGGGATCTGGTGCGCCGGAACTGAGGTATAGTTCCTCCACCTGAACTCCCAATGCCTGCTCTGCATCGGGCGTTTCCGCATTTCCTCCTGCCGGCTGGCTTCTCACTGAACCTGCAAGCAGCGACTCAATCCGTGGTTGTCTGAAGTCCAACAAAGGAGTAGAAGAAAAGGAAGGCTTCAGTTTTGCCTTTCTTTTTGTGTGTGGCATGGTAAACAAAATAGGAAAAAAAATCGCTAAAGAAAGGCAATTTCAAGTAGTCACCCGCGGAGCAGAGCTGCACGCGTCCTTCCTACAGGGCGGCCATCTTGGATCCCCTCGACACTTCAGGATTTTTTTAAGTTCTGCATTCCACTCTATTTGGCCCATCATGCTACCAAGATAGCAACACAAGATCAATTATCTTGTCTTACAGTATATCAAGTAGCTCTAGAATATTGCTTACTGCATGGACCATAAATCTGACGCAACCCAACAACTTAGTTGGAAAACACTGATCCAAAACACTCAAAAATGGGATTTAAGATGTGACAAATATATCTATCCTGCAGCAATACAAATTGTTATAATGCTGGACTATAAATATTTCCTCTGCCTATACTCTTATTATCCACATTTGAAGACCATTGTTTAGACAAATCATCTTATTCAAGAAACTGCAGACAAGCTGCATGCAAGCTGTCTAACCAAGACAAAATTCACTGCCATTTATTCCCTATACTGTATGTACATGCCTGCACAGAAAGAGTAGCTAAGAACATAAGAAATTGCCATGCTGGGTCAGACCAAGGGTCCATCAAGCCCAGCATCCTGTTTCCAACAGAGGCCAAAACTAGGCCACAAGAACCTGGCAATTACCCAAACACTAAGAAGATCCCATTCTACTGATGCAATTAATAGCAGTGGCTATTCCCCAAGTAAACTTGATTAATAGCCATTAATGGACTTCTCCTCCAAGAACTTATCCAAACCTTTTTTGAACCCAGCTACACTAACTGCACTAACCACCTCCTCTGGCAACAAATTCCAGAGCTTAATTGTGCATTGAGTGAAAAAGAATTTTCTCCGATTAGTCTGAAATGTGCTACTTGCTAACTTCATGGAATGCCCCCTAGTCCTTCTATTATTCGAAAGTGTAAATAACAGAGTCACATCTATTCGTTCAAGACCTCTCATGATCTTAAAGACCTCTATCATATCCCCCTTCATCCTGGCTAAACCTCAGTTCCCTTGTATTGAGCTTCTCTGTCTGTCTGCCATTCCAGTGCTACTGACAGAAGTCTGGGCTTGCACCACAATGCTGCCACACATTATTAGTCATTTAAGAATGCTTCCCATAGAACTGTAGAAGATATGGTATATGAGGAGTCCTCCTATCTTTTACTTCCCCATCTTGCTGCGCTTCTGGTCCTTTCTGTACTTGGTCCACGCTTGCCAGTAGCTAGTGGAGCCTCTGCATTCCTGAAGCTTGAAGGCTGGCTAAAATCTTGGCTTCTGGAACAGACAGGCCACCCTTCCCTACAGGGTATGCGCTCCCCCTGAAAGTGGAGTCTTCATGGTCATTAACTTTTCTTCTGGTGCATCTCCTCTGAGGCAGATGTGGGTTATGTACAGGTGGCTCTTATAAGTAGCTGACAACCTGTTAAGCATATGAAGGTGTTAATTCACTGATAAAAGGTCCAGCTGATTGCTAAACATAGGAAAATAGACATAGTTTAGCAATCTATCCATGTTCTCTTTGCCACATCCTCATCAATTGGTCATTGAGAGATGCCTTCATAGTTTCCAGGGCTGTGAGCATAATTATGTAGATGCTCCTTTCCCCAATTGCTTTATTTTTTTTCCAGTTGGTTTCAATTTCTTTTCAAGTTTACAGATTTAGCAGATGTGATTTTTTTTTTATCTACAGGAAATTGGGTTTTAGAGTAGCAGCTTGAGAATGCCATACTTTTTCTCTTTGCATCATGTGCAAAGAGATTAAAAAGTGATCTTGAGCATATTTAAATGAGGCAGTGCAGTGACTAATGTGTGGGCAAGCATTCCTAACTTCTTGCTCTTAGTTCAAGCTGAGATTGCAGCATAGGCCTGCTCGGTGCGTTGCCCCTACCCAATTCCAGAGCTTAATGACAGCAGAAGAGCAATTCTGTATAATTGGGGGGGGGGGGGGGGGAAGAGAGATGGACATCCAATGATGATCCAAGAGAAGTGGACATTGAGTGGCAAAGTCTTGCTATGAGCCATGGGTAAGTTTGTAGGCAAAGAACCCCCCCTGAACTGTCTTCAAAAATCATAAGACACCTAAAGAAAAGCAAAAGGAGACCTAAACAAAAATTGCAAGAGACCCTGAGAAAAACCGGATGCTGCTTTCAGAAGAAGCAATAAGATAAAGCAGCAACAGCCAGACTGTCAAGATCACAGTCGATTGACTGGGTAAAGGAAAGGTTTGAGCCCCGTGCTGTAAGTGAGACCGAGAACAGAATTTTGGCTCAAGAGGACTTAAGTGACACTTTACAAGAACGCACGGGAGAATTAGAAAAATAGAATGCTGTCTAAAAAAAAAAAGGAATAAAGAATCGAGAAAATCGAGGAAGGCACAACAATGTTAGAATAATTGGTCTCCTGGAGTCTATGAAAGATGGAAAATTGGTACTGATCTGTGAATCTTGGCTCCCTGTAAAACTTGGGTTTGCCAGTAGGAGATAATCCAATTAAAGTATAATAGGAGCAGAGGATCAGAATACAGAGAAATGCTGCTCTATCACTTCCAGTCATCGCCCACGTACTCAACTAGAGAGACAAAGCACATTTAAACGGGAGTGTATAAATCTAAAAAATAAATATTAGAATACGATAGCAAGCATGCACTATTATTTAACAATTATCCGGCGAAAGCACCTGAGATCAAGAAGGAATTAAGGCTACGTAATAGGATTCATTTTGCTCTATAGTTCCTGGCAAGAATCAGTTGCAGATAAAGGTCAGAATCTGACAGTCAAAATGAGAAAAGCTCCACATCCGTTTGCAGAAGGATTAAATAATTCACAGTAATATGTTTAACAGCTGTTTACGCTGATGGATCTCTTCACCAAACACTTGCCATATAGTTCAGTTTACCATGAATCACACCTTCAAGGAAGGCATGGGATAGACTGGGCCGAGCAGAACAGAACCAGAAATGAAGGAGTACCTTAGGAGCGGCAGTATGAGAAGCAGGGAAGGCCCAGGGTTCAAATCCTACGCAGGCCTCCTTGGGAATGTGGGCAAGTCACTTTACTTTCCATTGCCAAAAAAAAAAAAAGGTACAAACCTTAGGGGTCACTTACTAAGATGTGGTATTTACCCCCGGGAGGTCCCGCAGCTTAGTAAACCCCTGAAGTATTTTCTCCTTGTGTGTGCAGAGGCCTCAGACGCTGCACAAGGCCGGGTCCTTCGCCCCGGGGCCACCATATTGTTAAAAAGGGCCATATCAACCCGACTGACCCCACCCCCACGTGTGTAACCTCCCCTAGAGGTCTTGCGGACAGTCCTGCCCACTCCCTGCCACATCTAGGGGCAGCCCTATTGTTAAACCAAAAAAAAAAAAAACTGTTAAAGTTGATGTGGTGAATGCTGCTCCCTTTACCCAACCCCTCCCCCCTTCAGCACACCTTTAATACCGGATGGCTTAGAGGAGAGGGTATAAACAGACATGTGGAAGAAGGTGAGCCAGTTGATACGGTGTATCTGGATTTCCAGAAAGCGTTTGACAAAAGTCCCTCATGAGAGACACCAGGAAATTTTTTTTAAAAAGTCATAGGACAGGGGGGCAGTCTCTCCTATTGTGGATTGCCAGCTGGTTAAAAGATAGAAAACAGAGAATAGGGCTAAATGGTAAATTTTCCCAAAGGAGAAAAGGTGAATAGATAGAGCGACCAGAGGATCTATTCTGGGACCACTGCTTTTTAATATCTTTATAAAACAACCTGAAAAACGTGATCAAATTTGCAGAGGACACAAAATTATTCAAAGTTGTTAAATCACAAGAGGACATTGCAAAACTGGGAGACTGGGCAAGTGAAATTTTACGTGGATAAATGCAGAGTGATGCCCTTAGGGAAGAGTACCCCAAATTATGGCTACAAGATGCAAGATTCCACATTAGGAGTCTCCATTCGGGAAAAGGATCTTCTGCTCAGTGGGCAGCAGCAGCAGCCAAGGCAGCAAATAGAATATGAAAATTATTCCTTACCTGCTAATTTTCGTTCCTGTAGTACCATGGATCAGTCCAGACGGTGGGTTATGTCCCCTGTCCAGCAGATGGAGTCAGAACAGAATTTTGGGAGAGGTTCTATATGACCTCATAACCCTGGTCTCTAACTTCAGTATCTAGTCTAGCCAAGCCAAACCGAAAATAACAGAGGGATCAAGTAAATATTCCGTAGAAAATTACAAACTGTATTGAAATTCAACATTAACAGTAATATGGAACTTGCCAAAAGGCAGAACTGATAAATAACAGACCCTGGCAAAAGAAAATCAGAAAAGCCAGGAGAGGATAGTCGAGCAGAGGTGACCCACCCAATAATATCTTCAAATTTATTTATTTTATTTATTTATTTAACAATTTTTATATACCGGCATTCGTAGGACACATCATGTCGGTTCACATTTAACTGAGAAAGGAAATTACAATGAACGAGGATAGAGAGAGTCAACGATATTACAATGAACTAGGAACAAGGATAGAGAGAGTCAACGAGCAAGGATACAACTTTGTAAAACGAACTGGATGATGATTATGCATGTTAAGAGTAGGTATGCATCAGGATGTAAAGGATGCATGTACCCTTAAGAACTTAACATATGAAATTATTTACAATAATAATATTAAATGTAGGGGCAGGGAGAAAGGGAAGGGGGTAGCGAGGAGGGGAAAGGAGAGGAGGGGGTAGGGGTATAGGAGAACGTTAAGGCAATGGAAGGGGAAGGGTGTCTGGACTGATCCATGGTACTACAGGAACGAAAATTAGCAGGTAAGGAATAATTTTCATTTCCCTGTACGTACCAGGATCAGTCCAGACGGTGGGATGTACCCAAGCTTCCCTCCTATGGGCGGGCTGTGGAGAGCCCTGCTCGAATAACTATCTCCGAAAGAACCGCCTGGAGGCGCTTGAACATCCAGGCGATAATGCCTCGCAAAGGTATGTAACGACTTCCAAGTCGCTGCTCTACATATCTCCTGAGGTGAGACTGCGCTATTTTCCGCCCAGGACGCCGCCTGTGCACGGAGAGAATGAGCTTTAACCCCTAGAGGAGGTTGTTTACCGACTCCAATATATGAGCCAACGATTGTTCCTTTTAACCAACGAGCGATGGAAGTCTTGGACGCCATTTGACCTTTTCTAGGGCCCGACCAAAGAACAAAAAGATGATCAGATGTACGGAAATCATTCGTAACGTGCAGATATTGCATCAAACACCTTTTTACATCCAGCTTGCGTAGCTCCCTAGACTCGTTCGCCTCAAAAGAAGGTAAATCTACCGACTGATTAAGATGAAAAGCCGAAACCACCTTAGGAAGAAAAGATGGAACCGTGCGCAAAGACACCCCTTCCGTGGAGAAACGGAGGTAGGGCTCTCGACAGGATAGCGCCTGAAGCTCCGATATCCGTCGCGCCGAACTAATTGCCACTAGAAAAATAGTCTTGAAGGTGAGATCCTTGAGAGAGGAGTTACGCAGGGGTTCAAAAGGTGGACCACTAAGTGCCCTCAGGACTAAGTTCAGATTCCAAGATGGACAAGGAGAACGTAATGGAGGTTTAAATGTTTAACCCCCTTAAGAAAACGAACAACATCCGGATGGGAAGAAAGAAGCGAGTCCGTCCCGGAATGTAAGAACGCACCTAGAGCCGCCACCTGAACTCGAACAGAGTTATACGCGAGGCCCAAGTTCAGCCCCTCGTGTAGGAACGAAAGAATCTGAGGGACCGACGCGTTAGAGGG
Source organism: Rhinatrema bivittatum (assembly GCF_901001135.1). Lineage (NCBI taxonomy): Eukaryota > Metazoa > Chordata > Amphibia > Gymnophiona > Rhinatrematidae > Rhinatrema > Rhinatrema bivittatum. The sequence continues at coordinate 72,812,150 of NC_042621.1, read as the reverse complement.
CTGAATATCATGCGACCCGCACCAAGTCTCGAATACCTTCCAGACCCGGATATAAGTTACCGAAGTAGACTGTTTGCGCGCCCGCAGTAGAGTCGAAATGACTTCTTCTTGGTAACCTTGTCGTCTCAGTTTGCGTAGCTAAGAGAAGAAGGTCCGCAAACCAGGGACGACGGGGCCATTCTGGGGCTACCAGAATCACCGGACCTTGATGGATCTCTATCCTCCGTATTACCTTTCCCACCAGAGGCCATGGAGGAAAAACGTATAGGAGAACGTGCCTTGGCCATGGAAGAACTAGAGCGTCGACCCCTTCCGCTCCATGCTCCCTTCTGCGGCTGAAGAAGCGTGGGGCCTTTGCATTGCTTGCGGTGGCCATGAGGTCTAGGTGAGGGCGCCCCCAGCGAGAGATTATCAGATTCATCGCTTCGTCCCATAATTCCCACTCCCCTGGATCCAAGCGCTGTCGACTGAGAAAGTCTGCCTGCACGTTTTCCACGCCTGCGATGTGGGAGGCTGCGAGACGCAAGAGATGTCGTTCCGCCCAATGCATCAACTTGTCCGCTTCCAAGGAGACTTGGAGACTTCGCGTGCCTCCCTGACGATTGATGTAGGACACCTTGGTCGCATTGTCCGATAAAATCCGAACCGCCCTGTGATGCACTCGAGGGAGAAACCCTTTGAGAGCTAGACGAACCGCTCTGGTCTCCAACTGATTGATGGGCCATCGTGACTGTACCATTGTCCACCGGCCTTGAAGTGAACTCTCTTGACAGACAGCCCCCCAGCCGACAAGGCTGGCATCTGTGGTGACAACAATCCAATCCGGGACCTCCAAGGAGAATCCCCGGGCTAGGTTTTGAGGGTCCAGCCACCACTGAAGACTGTCTAGGGTTTCCCTCGGAATTGGAAGGAGCACCCGATAGTCCCGCGACGCTGGTTTCCATCGGGATAGTAGGGCTTTTTGCAGAGGACGCAGATGAGCGAAAGCCCACGGTACAGGATCAATAGTGGAGGCCATGGTTCCTAGTAGCTGCAGATAATCCCACACCATGGGTTCCAGTAGAGACGAGAAAAAAACAACTAAAAACTTGGCTCTTTAGACTTGCGTTCCCAGACCTATAATGTAACCAGGATCGGAGCTACTTACTCTGAGCTGTTTATTCAACAGTAATTCTATGTTTATCTGTTAATGTAAATAAGCCATGTTTAACGTCTTCAATGTAAAAAGTTTCAAAGTTTCAATGCAATGTTATGTAAGTTTAATGTTTTAAATGTAAACTTAATGTTTTAATGTAAAAAGCCCTGGCCAGACAAGCCCCGGGCGAGTTCCCGTTCTCTGTAAACCGGATTGATTTGTATCTCATACAGGAATTTCGGTATAAAAAAATTAAAAATAAATAAATAAATAAATAAATAAAATCAGAACTTGATCCCGGAGAGCCTGTGCTCTTTCCTGCTTGAGGAACACCATGCCCTCCCTTGTGTCGAAACGTGCCCCCAAAAACACCAAGGACTGAGAGGGAACTAGATGGCTTTTGGCATAGTTGACAATCCAACCGAGAGACTGGAGTAGTCGAAGTACTCTGCTGACTGCTTGACAGCCTTGTTTCAAGGACTTTGCTCGAATCAGCCAATCGTCCAAGTAAGGATGGACTAGAATGCATTCTCGGCGCAAAGCCGCCGCCACCACCACCATGATTTTTGTAAATACCCGGGGCGCCGTGGCCAGGCCGAACGGCAAGGCGCGGAACTGGAAATGACGACCCAGAATCTTGAACCTGAGGTAGCGCTGATGCTCCCTGCAGATAGGAATATGAAGGTAGGCTTCTGTGAGATCCAACGACGCCAAAAATTCGCCCTGATGTACCGCTGCCAAAACCGAACGAAGGGTTTCCATACGAAAACGAGGAACCTGTAGAAACTTGTTCACCGTCTTGAGGTCCAGAATAGGACGGAAAGAACCCTCCTTCTTCGGTACCACGAAGTAGATGGAGTAATGACCGCGACCCAACTCTGAGGCGGGAACCGGCACTATTGCTCCGAGGGCGCAGAGCCGGTTGAGAGTGTGACGAACTGCCAGTTGTTTGGAACGGGAACCGCATGGAGAGAAGAGAAACCTGTCTCTGGGCAGATGGACAAATTCCAACGCGTAGCCGTGCTTTAGAATGTCTAAGACCCACTGGTCCGATGTCAGCTGGACCCACTCCTCGTAAAAAAGGGCAATCCGGCCCCCCACTTTGGGGATCGGATCGTGGCTCCGCCTGGCATCATTGGGTAGTCTTGAGGGAGGTGGAATTAGCTGAGCTCCGTCCCTATCCCCCCCTACCGGAACGGCGCCCACGAAAGGGCCGGTTCCAAGAACCTGAACGATATGACGGATTACGAGGAGTTTGACGACACGTGGCCCGGGTCTTCCGCTGAATTCTGGCAGTATACCTAGCTGAGGAATAGAAGGACCTCAAAGTCCTCGGACGGTCTTCAGGGAGTTTGTGAACAGCGTTCTCGTTGAGGGACTTGATAATTTGGTCCAGATCCTCACCGAAAAGGAACCTTCCCTTGAAGGGAAGAGACCCTAGGCGTGTCTTAGAAGAGGCATCTGCCGACCAGTTCCTAAGCCACAGGAGACGCCGAGCCGAGACCGCCGCCACCATGGAGCGCGCAAGGACCCTGAGGAGGTCATAAAAGGCATCTGCCCCATAAGCTAGGACGGCCTCCAGTCGGTCCGCCTGTTGGCCTTCCGCTTCTGGCAATTCCTGCGAAGTGAGAAGTTGTTGTACCCATCTTAGACCCGCTCTCTGTGCCAAGGCGCTACAAATAGCTGCCCGCATCCCCAATGCCGAATCCTCAAAAACTCTCTTGAGGTACACTTCTAGTTTTCTATCCTGGGTGTCTTTCAAGGCGGTCCCACCCGTGACAGGGATGGTAGTATGTTTTGTAACCGCCGAAACCGCCGAATCCACTGCAGGAACTTTTAGGATATCCAGAAAATCTTGTGGTAGGGGATAGAGCTTCTCCATAGCCCTGCTGACCCTGAGGGTCACCTCAGGGGTATCCCACTCCCGGGAAATGAGCTGGAGAAAAGAAGGATGAGTACGAAAAGCTTTAGCCAGGGGCCGAAGCCCCGCTAATAGAGGGTCTCCCTTTTTGACATTAGGATCCGGACCGACCGGTTCCGGAGGAGGGTCGATGTCCATTTCTCTCAAAATGTGAGGAATAAGATCCTCTAATTCTTCAGGTTGAAAAATGCGGAGAACCCTCGGGTCATCTCCTTCCATTGGAGCTGCTAAGGTGGGATCATCCCCTGAAGTATCCCCCGAAGGGATCCCCCCCTGACCGTCAACGAGGGGTCTAGGGGGCAGAAAATTGCTCTTGGAGGGTTCAGGATTGCCTCCCGAAGGTTGAGCTGTAGTTTGAGAGGAAGGTCCCCCCAGAGGGGCTGACAAACGTACCATCTTGGGGGGCGTGGGTCCCGGGAGATCCAGCGGTGCATCCTGGTATTGCAGAAAGGCTTTGTGCATTAAAACAATAAATTCGGGGGAAAAAGAAGGTACTCCGCCGGTAGAGACCCCCGGGGGTTCCCCCTCCCGGTGTCCAGTCTCTAATTTGTTCGAAGATGTTCTTGGAAGCGGCGCTGAGGTAAACAGGGAATCCTCCTCAGACATTTCCCCCTCAGAGTTGAATTCCAAAATGGCCGCCGTTCCCGCGCTCAGTGGGAATGGGGCCTGCCGCTTCCTTGCTGCGCGGTCTGAACCGCCGCTAACGTCCCCCGCTGGAGGGCTGGCTTCCCTTTCGGGAAGGCAGCCTGAGCACTTCCCCTCAGAAGATAGGTTTTCTCCCTGCCGGCCGCAGGAAACGCAAGCCGCGGAACGCGGCATCTGACCCGGTGAGGGGAAGAAGAAAATGACTGCAAGCGCGGCAAACTCCCTCGCGCAAAAGCCTGTGCTCAAAAGAACCAGCTGCCCCCGCTAACCCGAAGAACCACCGAGGAATAGTCCCTCTCGGTAGCTGGCGGTCCCGGGGAATTGAAACGTCGCGGGGCCGCAGGTAAGCAATAATGTCCGTTGAGGGGGGGGGGGGAGGAGCTGGCACCACCAGCGTACACCCCAATGAAAGCTTCGAAGTAAAAAATAAGAAAAATGTCTACCTGAGGAAAAAAATAAAACACACTTACCCCAGTACTAATACCCCCGAGAGGGAAAGAGAATGCAAAGAAGAAGAGAAGGCAGGCCTGTCAGCAAGCTCCAGTGAAGGAATTTTTTTTTTTCCAGAGTACTAACAGTGCTAATAAAGCTTCTCTAAATTTAATAATAATAAAACACTCCCTTACTTGATCCCTTAATACTTTAAAAAGAAAAGAGCCTAGAGAAAAAACTAAGCTACCAAAGTGGGGAACTCTGGGTTCCCTGCTCTCATCTGCTGGAGTCAGAACAATACTGAAGTTAGAGACCAGGGTGATGAGGTCATATAGAACCTCTCCCAAAATTCTGTTCTGACTCCATCTGCTGGACAGGGGACTGATCCTGGTACGTACAGGGAACCTAGGGATTATTAGGAAAGGAATGGAGAATAAAACAGAGAATATCATAATGCCTTGTATTGCTCCATGGTGCGACCTCATCTTGAGCATTGTATGCAGCTCTGGTCACCACATCTCAAGAAAGATATAGCAGAATTAGAAAAGGTACAGAGAAGGGTGACAAATGATAAAGAGGATGGAACAGATCCCCTGTGAGGAAGGACTAAAGAGGTTAGGTTTCTCCAGCTTGAAAAAAAGATGGCTGAGGGGAGATACAATAAGAGGTCTGTAAAATAAGGCGTGGAGTGGGAATGTGAAATCGGTTGTTTACACTTTCAAAGAGTACAAAGACCAGGGGACACACAATGAAGTTCCTAGGTGATACATTTAAAATTAAGAGAAAATATTTCTTTACTCAATATATAATTAAGCTCTGGAATTCTTTGCCAGAGGATGTGGTGAAAGCTATTACTGCAGCTGCATTTAAAAAAGGTTTAAGATGAGTTCCTGGAGGAAAAGTCCATAAACCATTATTAAGGTAGAGTTGCAGAAATCCATTGCTTATCCTTGGGATAAGCAGCTTGGAATCTCTCTACCCCTTGGGATCCTGCCAGGTACTTGTGACCTGGATTGGCCTCTGTTGGAAACAGGATACTGCATTGATGGATCTTTGAGCTGACCCACAATGGCGAGTCTTATGTTCTCATGGTGCCCACAACACCCTCTAGGCTCCAAGGCACAATCAATTACTACTTACCTGGCAATTTCCTTAGGACAGTCAGATGAATCCAGAACAAGTGGCTTATGCACCTCTACCAGCAGATGGAGATGAACAAGCTAACATCACAGTACATATATTCCTGAAGCGACCTCAGCCCACCAGTATTCTCTTCAAAAGCCAACTGTGGACAGACTAGCAAAACACTTGATGAAAAACAGATAACCACTGCAATCCTCAGCCAACAGGCAACATTGAGCTCAGACAAGAATGTAATAACACTAGTCTAGGGACTGGAGTAACACGTAGGCACACAGGAGGATCATTAGGCGATCATATGGCAGCCAAGGGAGGGAAGCTGGATTCATCAGACTGTCCTAAAGAAAAGGAAACCGTCAGGTAAGTAGTAATTTCTCATTTCTTAGCATCCAGTCAAGTAGGATGTACCCAAGCTACTCCCGAATAGGGCGGGAGGCTGCCCGCGGTCCTGTCAAAACCGCACGTGCAAAAGTTGAGTCCTCCCAGGCTTACCCATCCAGACGATGATACCTGGAAAGGTGTGTAAGGAGGACCGTGTCACAGCTCAGGGCACCCACAGGGCAAAGGATGGTCCTGGTCCCCCAACAATTCAGGGGGGGGGGGGGGGATGGTCAGAAACTGCTGCAGAGTCCAAGCAGGAAGAGTTTCCTCCCCGACTTCAGTGGGGTGAATGTACCACCTGATGCCAGTCCTACTCGCAGACCCTCATTACTGGATATCATGTGAGGAGCTGGGTCAGGCACGGCAAATTTCAGGATGAGGCCATCACTTCCCCGGGCTCCGATCCTCTGCCTCTACCCACCTGTGTCTCCTTACAAGACAACAGAGGCACAACTTGTGGTCTGGGGCTTCCCCCCCCCCCCCCCTCTCCTGGAAGTCTCTTCTCGTCTTTCACTTCCTCTTCTGAGGTTCAGGCACTTTCCTGCTTTCAACACTGCCAGCCAGCACCATGTGCCAGGCTTATATAAAAGTAAGTTTGCAGCAAGAATGCTGGGCCATGAGGAAAAAGGTCTGCACTTATTCAGTTTAGGGTATGTACATTTACATCTGGAGCAGGATTCACGTGCTATTTAATCAGCATGCATATTAATATGTACATGCTACGGAGAATTTTTTTTTGTTAAGCATGTGCTGGAAGTTAAATGGCATTTTAAGACATGCATGCTACAACTATTTTAACTTCAGTTTTAGGACACGAGTCCTGGCGCTTTTGATAATCCAGTCCATAACCACAGTCCTTTCTCCACAGTTTGATTTACAGCCGAGGTGCCAACTCACGGTCCTCAAGAGCCACAAACAGGCCTGGCTTTCAGGATATCCACAATGAATATGCATGGACTGTGGATATCCTGAAAGCCAGGCCTGTATATGTGGCTCTTGAGGAACAGAGCTGGCCACCCCTGATGTACAGTGCTAAAAACAGCAACTAAAAAAAAATCTAAGTTAGCAAGGCGTACACGGGCAAGCACTGCATATGGATTTTATTCCCCCTAGTCTTGTACCTATAAAAATAAGAGCTTTTCAACAGCTACCACATCAAAAAAATGTACTCAGCTACAAAAGGGAAAGAATTCAGAATCACTCTGCAAAGACAAATCAGCCATTCAAGATCCTTTCATTTCAAAAAATCAAAATGAAGTGTTTCTGTATTTACAACTGTGATAATGTTACTTCTGCATTACCAAAATAGCTCATGCCATAAAAACGAAAAGGTGAAAACCTGTTATCTCAGGAAAAGAAATTTACAGGCAGATAAAAATGCTGAAGCTCCACTTTAAAAGCCTTCGTAAACTATCAGTATGGAGTACAGTAATGTGTCAATGCAAATAATGAGAGTGGATAAAGCCAGGGGAGTGGACAGGATGCATCCAAGGATATTAAGCGAGGTCACACTATTTATTTATCCGATTTTTATATATCAGGCTTTTCGGCACTTCAGAGCAGATTACATTCAGGTACTGTAGGGATTTCCCTATCCCCAGAGGGCTTACAATCTAACAGGGTCATTTATCAAATCGCGTTAGGGCCCTAACACCCGCGATAAATAACGCACTGAGAGATGCGTTTGCAAATTTTAAAAATGTTTCCCGAATGGGAGGAGTTTGGACAGAGTAAATTAAAATGAGGGGCGCTTAGCGTTGCATGCGACAGCGTAACACGTTATCGTGGGTTTTAGCACCGGATCTACACCACACCTTTTTTTTCCTGGTGTTATGCCCCAAAACGGGATTCATGCTTACAATCGAAAATCCCGGGGGGGGGGGGGGGGGGGAGGAGACAGAGACATGGACTCTCTGGAGAGGCACACATTAGTCCACTGTTTAATACCAGTGCCGGAGCAGCAACTAGTAACTCGGGGTGAGGTTTGGGGGGGCACTTTTACACACACACAGAGAGGTACGAACAGCACAGTGCACATCAGTGAAGATTTGGAGCGAGGAAAGATACACAAAGACAAGAGCTGGACAACATATTCTCAACCTACTTTGATGCACTCTCTACCTAACTACTCTCAAGCTAGAGCGAGAGTACATTGTACAGATCTCGTCTTTGTGGTCCTTTCCTCACTCCAAATAACATCAAATCTTCACCGATGTGCACTGTGCTGTTTGTACCTCTGACTATGCATGTAAAATTGCCCCCCAAAACCTAATCCCGTTACTCGTTTCCCTTCCTACAGTGGAGAGAGAGAGAGAGAGAGAGAGAGAGAGAAACACACTGCAGTATTTCGAAAATTACCCTAACCACATCCCTCCCCCCCCCTTTTGTTTTTTTACATCAGACACTATTCTTGCAAAATGATGAATCTAGGTCTCAGTTTGTATTGGAGGCAATGGAGGTAAAGTAAGCTGCCCAAAGACAAAGCAGTCGTTCTGGCATGTCCAATGAGGGCCCTTTTCAATGAGTCTTTGGGGACAGGAGCAGGGTAGATAAAAAGTGGTAAGAACATAACATAAGAACTTGCCATACTGGGTCAGATCGAGGGTTCACCAAGCCCAGCATCCTGTTTCCAATCCAGGTCACAAATACCTGGGGCAAGGTCCCAAACAGTAAACGTATCTCATGCTACCATCAGGCAGTGATAAGCAGTGGCTATTTCTTAAGTCTACTTAGTTCATAATAGTTTGACTTCTCCTCCTGGAATTTGTCCAAACCTTTTTTAAACCCAGCTACGCTAACTGCCTTAACTACAGCCTCCAGTAATGAATTCCAGAGTTTAATTGTGCACCAAGTGAAAAATAATATTCTCCGATTTGTTTTCAACATTCTTATTAACTTCATGGAATGTCTCCTAATCTTTGTATTTTTTTTTTTTTTTTGAAAGAATAAACAACAGATTTACATTTACCCATTCGAGTCCACTCATGATTTTATGGACCTCTTATATCCCTCCTCAGCCGTCTCTTCCCCAAGCTGAACAGCCCTAACCTCTTCAGCCTTTCCATCTCTCATGGGCCGACACCACTGCTCCCTGTAAGCTGTGCGCACAGACTCAAGTTCACACAGGAAAATGTAGCACACAAGGAAGGGAAAGGGAGGCTGTAAACCGTGATCTGATAAATCCCCACTAAAACTACTACAAAAAAACATTCCTGAACTAAACCATTATCCAGCAGCCTCTCAGAGAGAATTTTTCTCTGGATCTTTTGGTTTTGGGGATTCAATGTTCAGACCCTATCAATTGTGGGCCTCCCTCCTGTGTCTTTTCAAAACAGGGCCCGTGTCGGGGAACCGTGAAGTTTCTGACAAGAATGATTTGGCTTGATGCTGACAATTTGAGCTTTTTGCTTGTCTCAGAATACAATAAAACCTTGAACCTTATGGACATTGTTTTGAACCTTTGATGTACTTCCTCTACCTTAAGATCTGATACAAATAAGTGGATAAAGTTTCGGTAAAAGCCAGAAAGATGCTTGGCTGCATAGGGAGAGGACTGGTCAGCAGAAAAAGGGAGGTGACGTTGCCCTGGTGAGACCTCACTTGGAATACCGTGTACAGTTCTGGAGACCCCACCTTCAATAGGATATAAACAGGATGGAGCGGTTATTAACATGGTCAGTGGTCTTCATTCTAAAATCATATGGGGATAGACTTAAAGATCTAAACAAGTATACCCTAGAGGAAAGGTGAGAAGAGGAGATAGGATACATTCAAATATCTCAAAGGTTTCCATGCACAGGAGGGATCATGGGATGAGGGCGACAGGGGGTAGACTCAAGAGTAATCCTAGGAAATATTTCTCTACAGAGAGGGTGGTGGAGACTTGGAACAGCCTCCCAGTGAACATGGTGGAGCAAAAACCGTATCTATCCAATGCTTTATTGAATTCAATACAGAGGATCTTTAAAGGAAGTGATGAGAATCATAATGCTATATAAATTGAACGGATGGGCCTACTGGATGGGCCATAAAGGTATTCTGCCGTCATGTTTCTATCTTTCTTATTCAATATAGATTTTTTCTATAGGTACCACATGGGAAAATGTTTTTTGAACAAGGCCCTATGTTAGCAAAATAGAGATTTTTTTTAAATACTATAGTAGTGCTAAAGCAGATTTCACTTATCACACACATTCTGGTCATAAAACACCTTAAACTGCTATGGAGGCATTGCATTATTCCCAAAATATTCTCTCATTAGCATTCTTACAAGAAATTCGCCCGATTGCTTTTTAAAAGAAACAACTTTTCCTTTTTCAGTAATAACGTAATTTGGGAAAAAAAATATGCAGGCAGCATTGCGCAATCTGAAAGTGAAAATGTCAGTGGAAAAAAAAAATATAAACACAAACCAGGAGTCATGAAAGGGAGGGTAGGTTTGTGTGTGGCTCACCATAACGTAAAGGGGATGATCTGTCTTCCAAACGCTGAATGTGTTGAAAGAGGCACCGAGCCGCTTCATTTCCTTTTGCTTTAACCAGATCGAGGAGCCTTCTCGCCTTTGGAAATATCAAACAAAATTATTGTCCACAGAAGAAGGTACAGTCAATGCTTGCAGCTTCTAACAGTCTGCACCCCGCTTACTAAGGAACCTGCAAGCACAGAGTCACCGACAGATACTGAACGATGGGACCACAGGGCTCTTTAATCACTTGGGGGTTTACAGCTCGAATGGCTCATGAAAAGCAAGACAAACGTCTGAGAATGCTTTGGAACGAGCGTAAATAAAACAGGACTGGGCTGAAACGTTCACGCAGTCATCTAGGAACTGTATATTAGATAGATAATTATATTAGCATTGCTGCGATAGCTTACATAGGACAGACATGTCCCACTAATGGAGTCTACCGGTTCATACTAATACCAATTCTAACTTTTCTCAACACATACATTGGATGGGTGAACTAAGATTCAGTTTCCCAAAGACTAGAGCCAGGTGTGTCCAAGGACATTTAACATTGACTTTTCACATCTAACATTTCATGTCTGGCAGCAGATGTTTTTACAGACAGTAATGGAAAGCACCTTAAATTACTAGAATCAAGGCTTTAAAACAAAATTGGTTTAAAAAAATTTAAAAAAAAAAACCCCACTTTTAATAGCTTCTCACTTCAACTAAACATACTCTCTTACCATAATCTTTGCATTTTAGAAGGATATTTGTGTTCCATTTTAAACTCCTAAAAAAAAAAACAAAAAAAAAAACTTCTTGGGCAATTATGACCCCCAAAACGAGTTTCATTTTAAGGAGGCCAAATACATCCCTCAGCATCATAGAAAATGGTATTGTAATTTTATTTTTTTTAATATACAACAATGGACGTCTGATCTCACCTGCTGTGACGGCGTGTATATCGGCAGCTGAATTTCATCACACTCGTACCTCGTAATAAAGCCTCGGTCCAGTAAAAATATCAGCACATTCTGGACATGCCCATGTATCTTTCTGACAATAAGGGGTCTGTGTTTCTGCAAATTCTTCGAGGCGGGAGAAAAATCTTCAAAGCCTTGCAAGGCTAAGTCAAGCCCTGCAGACCCCCTCTCGGCCGCCTGGAGGGCAGCTCCCAAGAGCTCACCGCTTCTCTCGCCCTTACTCCAGATAATGTCCAAAAGGTTTCGCGCCCACCTGCACAGGGTTTGCCCCTGAATGCTCACGTTTTCATAGTCTTCCCACGTTAGCACGTCCCAGGCTATCAGATAATCGAGCACATTTTCAAAGTTCTCCACCGAGCCACCGCCTAGGGTGGAAACCAGATGACTTCTCTGTCTCTTGAGAAACTCCTGTGCACACATTACACATCCTAATGATCCTTTAGAGCTTCAGAGGGAGGGAGACTCGGGTAACTGAAAGAGAGAGAGACAGATAAAGGTTCTTTCACATGGTTTCCCGGATTCACAATGAGGCACGTGCTCCTTTCTGCTTTAAAATCAGTCAGTAATGTTGTGTCACCCTTCAATAAAACCATACAGAAATCAGATGCTATGAAAAAAGGTATAGGGGGTTGGTTATCAAGTTCAGTTAATAGAATAATGATTAAAGCTATTTCATGGCTATCAAACTGAAAGGCACACATCTGCTTTTAGCTCTCCAGCTAATGCTGTTTAAATGATCTTCATTTCCTGAAATAGTTTCTGGTGCACATACCGGACGTGCACAGAGTCGTGGCCAGCGTCTACTCCTGTGAACTCACAGTTTCAGTCAATACCAGCAGACAAGACATACAACAAAGAACAAATCAGAGGTTTTGTTCTAGAGCAGCAAAGGCTGTGGTTATAGGTGGGGATTAAACTGTGCATCAAATATGGTGGTGGAACTGAAAGCGTGTTAAAAAAAAAAAAAAAGAAGAGAATTTCAACCCCAGTACTGACTTAAGTTGAGACAGCTCATATGTTGTGACGCAAGGAACCAAAATAACCTGTTTTAGTGAAATAACGATGCAACTTAATATTGTGCAAAAATAAAAATGTATTAGCTAAAAGACTCTGTCAAGTCACGAGGGACCAGATGTACAAGACAGGATTTATCTCCTTAAATGTCCATAGGCCAGATTCACTAAACATTTTCCTCACAGGCATAGAATGGGGAAAAAACCCTTAGCTTTAAGGGGGGGTCATGTCAGCGAACAGAAAGCCTGTGGGTAGGTTTGACCCGCTGATTCTAAACTAATTTAGAAAGTGCAAGTATGCAGGAACTTTCACTTTGTGATTCCCAGGAAAATTTTTGTTTTTATTGAGGTAATACTTTGCTAAAGGTTCCTTGGACCTTTAGCAAAGGGAGGGAAAAGAAACAGGATGCTTGACTTAAAGTTGACCACCAGCCGTACTAAAGCCCAGATGCATCCTGGCCTCCCCCAGTTCCCCCAACCTCCCTTCCAAGAAGCCTGGGACTTGTGCGTGTACTGGGCTTTACGCGCATGGCTGGGACCCTTCGAAATTGGCTCGGGAGCACAAGGCCTGGCCACGCGCACTAGTGCCGGGCTTCTTCGAAGGCGAAGGCCAGGATGCATCGCTGCACAGAAATTGCAGAAAGCCCCCCTTTGCGTGCACTGCTTGCACATGGATTATAAGATCCGGAGCGCATGCGTGCACGGCCCACGGATTTTCCACCATGTGCGCGCCGGCACGCACATGGTGGAAAATCCGTGGGCCGTGCACAAATAGAAAATCTATCCCTAAGCGCGTTCAGGATCTGAGCCAACAAACTCAGCAAGACATCTCTGGGAAAAAATGAGGAGAGATCAAAGTGGCTCTCGATCACATGCAATTTCTCTCTCTTCTAGAAGTGAGAAAGCCAATTCTCCATCAGAATCCTCTGATGTCTCATGATCCACACCCCTTGAACTTTACCAGGGACAGCCTTCCTGCAGCATTTGCCTAGCGTAACTGACAAATGGGAGGCCAAAGCATGTGATCTCTACATAGTAGGTTGCTTTGCTTTCACTGGGCACCCCTGTAGAAAGGTCTGCAGGCCCTGGAAACATTTCACCCAGGAGGAGAAGGATCTATACCAGAGTCCATAGGCCCAACCTTGCCCTCTCTAACCTCTCTCGGGGAAGCCAAGGGGATGACCCAACTTGAGCAAAAGCTGTAGTAGTCAAATTGCTTTGAACATCTAAACAGCACTGACACAAATAGAGACAGAGTGAGGACTGAATTGCTATTAGACGGCAATCCTCACAGATAGCAAGGCACTTGAACCTGTTCAACCCTGGAGCCTAGCTCTCCAGAACTTTGGCTCTAGGCAGCCTCCTGTGCACACATCAATGCCACCTAGGCGTACACGTACACCCTCCAGGATGCATGCAAATACGCGTTCAACACTAGGTCGCAGTCATACGCACACAAGTACGTGTGCAAATACGTGCTCGTGTAAGCCATGGTCGTAGCCACACAAGTAGCTGTGCAAATACGCACTCAAATCTATGTCGCAGGCATACACGCTCAAATCTAGGCTGTGGCCTTATGCGCACAGGTCCCAGCGCATGCAACCGCCATGCAGTGAGAATGCACGCACACGCCTGTGCATGTGAGAAAAGAACCGCCGCAGTGGCCTACCACACAGCTAAGAAATGCCTGCACCTTCATTGCGTTTAGGCCTGGATCCGTTTAAACATCTGGCACTGAAATCATCGTCCTGAAGAGCTTCTCAACAGCTCAGGCCTCTTGACTGGCTGAGAATCCATGGAGACTGGGGCCAAGAGCCAGCATCTCGATAAACACGCTCTGCGCATAAGTAAATTGAAACCGGAAGAAGACCTCTACGCCTCCTCAGTACAAGTGCCTCTCTGCACCTCTGCGGAACAGGGAACTGCCAGCAGTAGTTGAGGAGGGGATTCCCCCGTCTCTCCCACCAAGGCTGCTAGGGAATCGAAAATGGCAGCCGTTTCCATGCTAACGGAGAAAGCCTCCAACCTAGAACGCGTCACCCTGGAGGCTTGCTCTACCAGTGCAGCCATGCTTGATGCAGACCCCTGAGTGCTTTTGCTGCATGCACGCGCTGTTCCTCCCCCACACCCACAGCACCTCAACGGCAAGCAGGGGGAACAGTCTCTCAGTGCCATGAAGCCAACACCTGGTCTCCTCCGCAGGCAGAGAAGCTGCTGAAAAACCCCCCATCGCCGAGCTCCCCTGGAACCTCGCTGCTGCACAGATTCCTCTAAGTAGCTCCTTGTTTGTTTGTTTTTAACTCTCTGAGAACAAATAAAGATAATAGAAACCAATACTTTCCAATGGTGTAGAGGTTCAGGTTCCAGGTGTGCAGGCTGCGTGGCAGATCAGAAAAAAGCCAGACTTTTTCTTCTTCAAAACTTTATCAAACTTACAATACCTACTCCCTAGAATGCTAGCAGAAAAAAAGAAAAATCAACCAAATATAAAAAGGGACAGTCTAAAAGAAAACAGCCACACTGAGCCTGTAGCTGCCTCAACAGCCTGACTGCAGAACTGCAGGTTTTGCACCATCTACCATCTGTTGGAGACAGAAAAATACTGAGGGACTGCAGGTGGCACACTGGGTTATGTAAAGTGTCGGTAAAACTTTCTCTATTTCTATCTGCTGGCACGGAGGCAAAACCCAGGAGTCTGGACTGATCTGGGTATGTACAGGGAACTCTGTTTATCCATTTGATTTACTTCTAATCTTATCTTCTATACTGGTTAAAAAAAAAAATGGCATCACAACCTCAGCACTGGTCTGCCATCATAAACAGTTATTTAAAAAATATATTTCTATACTGCTACTCAAGCCATCATAGCAGTTTACAAGAATACCATACAGATTAAAAATTGTGTAACAAGTAAAACAAAATTACTAAAACATATCTAAAATGGTGCAGAAAAAAAGGTTTCTGCTACAGAATAATTCAACACAGTAAATTTCAAGTCTGCTTTGACACACATAAAAACCACCAAGAACTTTTAATCTCCACAACTGATGTCAAAAGACCAGTGAAAATTAAGCACCACCTTTGCTATTTTGGTGTTTGTTCACTTTCCATCTGCATTTAACTATAGTTTGACTCTGTTACACAGGTTGTCACAGGAGGCATTCAAATATATATCTTGAAAATTAAAAAAAAAATGAAACAAACAGTAATATTAATGATAATATTAAAATCATCACCCCCTTTTATTGACAAACCTAAGCGCTATATAGATTAGTAATACCTGGATAGATGGTCTGGCTGCACATATTTCAGGCACTAGGACTACATAAACATTTTTAAAAGGGAGATAGGAGCTGGAGCTGTTTTCTTTATTATGATGATTAATAATAATAAAAAAAATAAACAAACTGAAGGGCAGGGAAATGAAGTAGGGTTTGTACAAGATCAGTGGTTGAAGGGTTTCTCAAATGCAATCGATATTTACGCTTACTCTGATTGCCAGCCCCTCTCCTTACTATCAAGAACAGTTGTGCATCTATATCTGAAGTTATGCATCTAAATCTTACACATGTGGATTGGAATTTCAAGACTGCTACACATTCAGTCCTGATGCTGAAAATACCCCCAGTTAGATTCAGATGATTTTGAACATTTAAAACAGAAAGGCACTTCCTTTCTGCCACTTGTGTACTATTTCTTTTACTTATTATCTATTTATATGAAAAAAAAATATATGTTTGTAAGTTTTTTGTTATACACCCTGAACTTTGGAGGAGCAGAATACAAATAATTTTAAATAAATAAAAATAAATAAGTCAAACCTCAAAATGTTAGTCACTTATGTGATAATATCCACTTGAATGAACTTGGGTGTCCAAGTTCTTAGCATATTTTATTCATAGAAACATAGAAATGAATGCAGAAAAGGACCAAACGGTCCATCCAATCTGCCTAGCAAACTTATGGTAGCTTCAAAAGTATCAGGCTTATTGGTTATGAGCAGCAACAGCAAGTTATCCCAGACCTTAAAATTTAGTGTCCTTATTGGTTGCTGTTTAAATGAGATTCCCCCTTTTTTTTCCTTTTCCCTCTATTATTAAAGCAGAGAACAATGCATTTCCAAGGACAGTTATTCTTTTTCTTAAGACAACTATCAAGGAAACTTATTAGGCAAGTACAACAGAAAGAATTATTCAGATTTGAAGTTTAAATCTGAAAATATATTTCAAATATTCAGTCATCACCAATCCATATTAGCTATAAAATGACAGACCACAATTATCAAAATAAGACTATTTTATAGTAATTCTAACAAGGTCAAAATTTAAAATTAAGTGAGAATTAAGCAAAAACAAAAACAACCCCTAAAACTAATACATCTGTGTACACCTGGGAGTCACAGAAACTTGTACTATGAAGTTAAGGGGAAAACCTACATAGTCACAAGCAGCAGCACCTAAATTAACCTTGATATTGTCAACTATCCTCAGAGGAAGGAAACGACCTACAAGTTTAAACAGTCACATCTTTGACATCCCCTGAGGCAGGAGTAACAAAGACAGAACCAAATCAAAAGGCAAGCAGACCGCTGACGCCTGGACTTGGCCAGCAAAGGAGAACGCAGATTTAATAATACACAGGCATGCAGGCACATACTTCTCATGCACAAAGGCACCTGCCAGCTGATGGCAGCAAAAAGAAAGCTCATTAATCTAAAGACACTAAATCAATGCTTACCAAATCTGCAATACCCCTGCCAGCACTTCCCGCGTTCCAGGAACAGTAACAGCGCGAGCCAAATCACAGGGCGCCGCCTCCCTCGTCCCTCCGTCCGGACCATCAACCTTGCGTGGGATGTAAACAACTTCCTGATTGGCTGATTAGACATCCGCTCCTGATTGGTGCTTTCGGATTCTTGCCCGATTGGTGGAGAAGACCCCCCCCCCCCAAAAAAAAGTCATCCGGGAAGGGCGGGGCAGGTCTGTTCGGGCGGACTGACGCGAGTGGGCGGCGGCTGCTGCTGGGTTTCGGATGCAATAGCAGGGGCACCGGTTCTGATGCCGCACCAAACTGCAACCCCAGCGGCTGTAGCTGTTAAGTGTGCGAGAAGGCTCACGCAGAATCTTGCTAGGACTCTCTAAATCAGTGGTTCTCGACCATTTTCCTGTCAGGACACACCTGAGAAGTGACGCTCACAAGCCTGACACACTGAACACATGACGATCATGGGACTAAATATAAGCACATGCTCTGCAGCCACAGGAATCTCTGCTTTCTAACAGAGCAGAACTAAGACATTGCCCTGTACACCTCACCATACAAAAAAAAAAAAATTCTGATTCTGGTGTCATCTTAATAACAGCATCACAAATTTCCTCTGTTACCAAGTGCATTGTAAAATAATACAAACAAACCCCACTCTGCACACGTCTATCAAATCTGCCATACCTCAGCAGCACTAACTCCAAGAAATTAAACAGCAATAGCCCTACCCATGAAAAGACAGAAGTTCACCGCCAGTGCAATATAATATTGAGAAAATACAACAAATACAAAAAAATACTAACTACTACTAAACTACCTCATCTCAGTCACATACACACAGAACACAGAACATCAAATATTGAATAAAAGACCACAAATTACAAATGTGGAAACAAACCTGGAATAGAAACCCCAATACCTCCTGCATGCAGGGCAAAAATGGAGACTAGAAACAAAAATATGTTTCCTCCTATACTAAGCAAAGCTCAAAGAGAGAAAAATTCATATTCTCAAAACTGACATAGGATGGCCCTTGTACCCACTCACTCCCCTTCATGCCCCCATCACCCCTCACTTCTCCCAACTACTCAATCATCCCTTCACATGCTCCTATCCCTGACCAACATTCCCGACACCCCCTGTAACCGTATCCAAAAGTCAGTAAGGAGGCCCAGACAACTGATCCGCAAAGATAGACTTTTATTGCCAGCAAGATGCAGCTAAGACAAGGGCTTAGTACAACTGCATGCCACGCCCCCTTAGGAGCAAACTTTTATACACTTTACAGTTCTTATCTTTCACACATGCGTTCTACTAACTGCTGAACAAACAATTTACAAACTGCTGAACAAGCACTTTCTAGCGTGGTCTTCTAGTAGGTGTAGCTTATGATCAGACTATTGTTTCGTCATTTAATTGACGTGTTAGACATTTTATAGCGGCGATCGTATTAATACAATACAAATTATTATTCCAAAATGGAGTCACGTTCCACTAAATGTCAGTATGTAACAGCGTCACTACGTAATACATGCCGTTTGCGTTTCAAATGTTAATACATTCAAGATGGCTGTGCGTTTCACTGCTGGCATGGTTAGTTGAAAGGTTTTCAGTCGTCTCATTCTTCAGACGTTCACAAAATCGAACTCCTTCACCCCCACCCCACATCCTCTTCCCCGTGCTCCCTCTCTCCCCTGCTCATCGCTCCCAGCTCTTCCCTCTCCCCCTTCCCTACCCAGAATACCTCTGACCACCTCTTTCCTACCCCTTCCTGCTCAGCATCCCCTACTCTCTGCTCCCCTCTGCTCCCCTCTTCTCCATCCCAGCAGTCCCATATCTCCATCTCTCTCTCCAACCCAGCAACCCCCAACCCCTTCCTCCTCCACCTCTCCCTACCCAGCAACCCCAACCTCCTTTCCCTCACCCCTGACTCCCTATCTTGCCATGCCTTCCTGCCGAGTGCATTTCCCCCTCTTCCTGGCTCCCAGCCAGCAGAAAAGACTTCAGTCCAATCCAGAGTATCAGCAGCAGATGAGGGCAAGAAGCATTGAGGAGGGGGAAGATGAGGAGGCAGCAGCAGAGGATCTATAAAGCATGTACCTTTCTCCCTCAGGCTCCTGCTTTCACATCCAGGCCCCATGGGGTGAAGAGAGCAGCAGCAGCCTCACTGCCAGGCCAGGCAGAGGAAGATAAAGTTGCTGTCCTGCCGGGCCCATATGAACAGGAGTTGGTGATATCTCGCTCTGATCTGGGTGAAGGAGGAGGGAACAACCTCCCACTGGCCAGGAAGAGGAGAAGGAAGCAAGAACAGCTTCCTATCCTACCCAATAAAAGAAGTCAGCTAACTCCTGCCCTGGCTGATGAGGAAAGATCAGTCTTCTGCTGGCTCTGCGACACACCTCCCGGGACTTCGTGACACACTAGCGTGTCCTGACACACCTGTCGAGAACTTCTGCCCTAAATGATAGATTTTATGAGAAGCAGGAAGAATTGTGCGCTCAGAGCAAGAAAATGTCGCGAAACCCACCGCTGTTACTTTCCTTATACAATTCTTTCTGGTAGGCGGCCCAAAAGGCACGGTACAAACTTTTCTTAGAAGTCTGTAAGAGATAATGGCATTCAGTGTTCCCTGTAAGCTGTGCATGCGCACACAGGAAAACAATAAGCACAAGACAAGCAAAATCGGTGCGTATACAGTCCACAAAAAAATAAATATTGCTCATGATTCTGTACGTGCACAAACTCTTTGGAGGCTATTTGTCTTGGACACACATTCCCTGTTATGTGTCCCAGCCGCGGTAGGCCCACGCCCGGGCCTTCTCACCCCAGGAATCCAGCTGCCAGCTGTGGTTCACCTTCACTCGTGGCGGTGGACAGCTGCCGCTGTTCCCCGAGCGCCTGCAGCCGCCTCTGTCGCTTCTGACTCCTCCGTGGTTCCTCCCTGCGCCTGGAGGGCCTCCCCGCGAGGGCCGAAGAGTGATGCTGCCGTCCTGCTTCCTCCGGGTCCTGACTTAGGTGTGCACGCGACTCACGCACTCTTAAAGGGGCCGTGGCGGGAAAGTAGCCTGTGGCCCTGGATGATTTGAATGTGATATTTGAATGTGATTTTAACGTACTGTTCCCCAAAATCCTTAGAACGTGATTTATCCCAGTTTTTAGAAATTATTTCATCGGTGATGGTGAATTTAGAGGAAACAATTTTAATAGGCGATTTCAACTTACAAATAAATAACGATCCTCCTTCTAGCCAAGTTTCTTCCTTTTTAAATGCTATGCTTGGCTTAGGCTGGGAACAACTGATCTCAGGTCCCACACATAATAGGGGTAACACCTTGGATTTGGTTTTTCATAATCCTTCATTATATTAATATATTACCATCTAGCTTGAAGTCCGAGGTAGTTTATGGTCAGATCATCATTTGATTTCTTTCTCAGCATTACCAACTAAGAATAAACCTCAAAATCTTTCAGTAAAGCAATTTAAAAAAAGAAAAACTGTATCTCTTGAAATAGTCATAAATGAACTAACCTCCAACTTACCGAATGAATTGGCTGAAAAAACGTAGATAAATCTTTAGAGAACTGGGACTTGGCTATTATAAAGACATTAGATCTGGTCGCCCCTTTCAAATTGATAACTCAAAAGAAAAATCCTAGCAAACCAAACTTCCCATGGTTTAATGATAGGCTTCATCTCTTAAAGACTGATCTTAGGAAAAAGGAACGTATCTGGTTAAAGCAAAAAAACTTAAATACAAAAATGGATTTTTCTGACACTTTAAAGCTATATAGAAAAGAAGTAAATATAGCAAAAAAAACATTATTATGCGGAGAAAATCGCAAAAGCCAATAATGATCCTGCTGTACTATTTAATATAGTTAAAACATTAACGGGCGGATTTTAAATACCCTGCTCGCATAAATCCGACCGGATTTATGCGAGCAGGGCCCTCGCATGCCGGCGCGCAGAGCCCCGGGACGCGCGTAAGTCCCGGGGCTTTTTAAAGGGGGCGTGTCAGGGGCGTCGCCAAATGACGCGGCGTTTCGGGGGCGTGACGCGGCATTTGGGGGCGGGCCCGGGGGCGTGGTTTCGGCCCGGGGGCATTCCAGGGGCGTGGCCGTGCCCTCCGGAACAGCCCCCGGGTCGGGTCTTGGCACACCAGCAGCCCGCTGGCGCATGCGGATTTACGTCTGCCTCCGGCAGGCGTAAATCCATGGATAAAGGTGGGGGGGGGGGGTTAGATAGGGCCGGGGGGGTGGGTTAGGGAGGGGAAGGTGAGGGGAGGGCGAAAGAAAGTTCCCTCCGAGGCCGCTCCGATTTCGGAGCGGCCTCGGAGGGAACGGAGGCAGGCTGCGCGGCTCGGCACACGCAGGCTGCCCAAAATCGGCAGCCTTGCGCGTGCCGATCCCGGATTTTATAAGATACCCACGGCTACGTAGAAATTACAAACGAAACTTGTAACCAAATTGCAAACTTTTTTCAAGGAAAAATTGAAACAATAACCCAAGAATTCAGCAACCTGCCGTATCCCAATTATGAACAGAAAGCCTTTAATGCAGAATGGTCTGAGTTTCAGGCAATTTCTTTGGACATTATACAAAAATTGTAAGCAAACAAAAAGTTTCAAATTCACCTTTTAATTCTTGTCCAGGTTCATTGTTTAGGGGCATCATTGAGAATTATCCTGATTATATATGCCAAACTCTTAACCAGTCATTAGAATTGGGAAAATTCCCAGATGTGCTAAAACAAACCTCAGTATTGCCTATATTGAAGAATAACTCTCACCCATTTTCGGAATTCTCAAATTTGAGACCTATAGCCTCTTTATCATCCTTAGCAAAAACTCTGGAATCCGTTGTTTTATTCCAGCTTAAAGATTACTTGAATGAACACAGTATTTTAAACCCTAATCAACATGGATTTCGTAAGGTCTATTCTACGGAAACTCTTCTCCTTTCATCCTTCAATAAGTTTTTAAGAGGTTTTGACTCCAACACAGACTATTTGGTAATCTTTTTGGATATCTCAGCTGCATTTGACACCTTGGACCATAAAATTTTACTATCCATTTTACATTATATAGGACTTCGTTCCACAGTATTGAATTGGTTTAAAAGTTTTCTTGAACATCGTCATTGTCAAATTAATATAGGTTCTCATTCTTCTTCCATTATTCCCAATCTACAGGTGTACCTCAGGGTTCTTCTTTATCACCAATATTATTCAATATCTACTTGCTTCCCTTGTGTCATATTCTTTCATCACTGAATGTACAGTATAAGATCTACGCTGATGATATTCAACTCTTTGTACCGTATAAATCTTCTTGGGCAGAAACATTGGCTATGGTGCAGTTATATATAAGTACCATCGAAAAATGGATGGCTCATAACCGTTTAAAACTAAACAAAAAGAAAACAGAAATTCTGCTACTGAGCTTTATATCAAATTCTAATAATGCTCCTTCTGCAAATATTAAGCTGGGTAAAGATACCATCCAAATCACCAAAATCACCCGGAACCTGGGAGTCTGGATCGATTCAAATTTATCACTTTCACAACACATTTCTAAGGTTGTGAAAAATTCATTTTTTAAATTACATGTGGTAAAAAGATTAAGACCTTTATTACTTTTTAATGACTTTAGATCAGTCTCGCAAGCTTTAATTCTTTCCGGCATAGACTATTGCAATGGTTTATATTTAGGCTTACCCGAATCCTCCATTAAGCTGGCCAAAAGTCCCTGGGGGTCCAGCGGGGGTCCGGGAGCGATCTCCTGCACTCGGGCCGTATTGCCAATATTCAAAATGGCGCCGGCGCTTACTTTGCCCTGTCACATGGTAAGGGCAAAGGGCCATCGGCGCCATTTTTTTTAGCGCAGCTGATGGCCTGGGAACGGGAGATCGCTGCCCGCGGCCCCCCTGGACCACCAGGTATGTGTAAAAAGTTTTGCGGGGGAGTCGGGAGAGTGGGGGAGGCTAAGGGGGTAATTTTAAAGGGTCGGGTGGGGTTTTTTTTTTTTTATCGGCGCAGGCCTCACTAAAAAAAATTAGTGATGTGAATTGGAATCGGAACCGATCCCAATTCACATCTCTAACGATCAGATTTCCCCCCCCCTCCCAGCCGAACCCGATCGTTAAAACGATCGGGCACACAATTCACATCCCTAATGCTGATTACATAGCCAGTAGTAGATGACAATCTCACATGAAATCTTAAGGAGGCTCAGTAGCTGGAAAGAGTTAGGCCCTCGAGGAGCGAGTACCTGGTCCCAGGGAAAGCTCTGAGAGAGCGGTGGCAACTCACGATTATCTGTATCTGTAATAGCTTCTAGGCAGTAGAGAATCTTCAGAGTCTTCAGGAACATGGGCCCTCGAGGAGCGAGTACCTGTTCCTATCTGCAATCTGAAATAGAGAAAAGAGAGCGAGGCCCCCGAGGAGCGGGAACCCTGGTAAGTCCGAGGAGGTAGAGTAGCTTGGACGAATCCGTATACCTAGACCGAGTTCGATTCATAGTCCGTAGTCCGAAGTCCTTGCTAACTCGAATAGTAAGCACAAGTGAAGACCTTTTGGGGTAGATTTTAAAAGCCCTGCTCGCGTAAATCCGCCTGGATTTACGCGAGCAGGGCCTTGCGCGCCGGTGCGCCTATGTTCCATAGGCCTACCGGCGCGCGCAGAGCCCCGGGACTCGCGTAAGTCCCGGGGTTTTTCGAGGGGGGGCGTGTTGGGGGCGTGTCAGGGGCGGGGCCGATTGGTGCAGCGTTTTGGGGGCGGAACGCGGAGTTTCAGGGGCGGGCCCGGGGGCGTGGTTTCGGCCCGGGGCGGTCCGGGGGCGTGGCCGTGCCCTCCGGAACTGCCCCCAGGTTGCGTCTCGGCGCGCTAGCGGCCCGCTTGCGCGTGGGGATTTTCTTCTCCCTCCGGGAGGCGTAAATCCCCCGACAAAGGTAGGGGGGGGTTTAGATAGGGCCGGGGGGTGGGTTAGATAGAGGAAGGGAGGGGAAGGTGAGGGGAGGGTGAAAGCAAGTTCCCTCCGAGGCCGCTCCGAAATCGGAGCGGCCTCGGAGGGAACGGCGGCAGGCTGTGCGGCTCGGCGCACGCCGGCTACACGAAATCGGCAGCCTTGCGCATGCCGATCCAGGATTTTAGCGGCTACGCGCGTATCTACTAAAATCCAGCGTACTTTTGTTGGCGCCTGATGCGCCAACAAAAGTACGCCAAGGCGCGCTTTTTTAAAATCTACCCCTTTATGTTGGAAGTGGATGATGTCAATACAGGGGGACGCCTCTGAGGTTCGCGCCCTTGCTGGTACATACTTCGGAGCGCGCGCGCGCCCTACGTCATCAGGAACCTCGCGGATCCGCAGCATTGAGCCGGTCCAGGGACGCCGGAAAGAAGCGGCATGGAGATGCCGCGGCAGCAAGCCGTCCATCAGGCCCGGAGGGAGTCGCCCCAGAGGTAGAGAGGGCGGAGCGAGAGTGAAGAGCAGGCCCGAACGCAACACCCCCCCCAAGAAGGCAATGGGGTTCTGTGCTTGCCCATGAGTTTCCCAATGAACTCCTGTGCCCAGTGAAAAGTCGGGGCAGTGGCTACATATGTATATATTTTATCCTCCACAGACTCTTCCATAATTCACATTTATCAGGGTTGGTGTTAGACACACTGAAGTCCAGGGCAAAAACTAAGGAGCGGTCCCAGTCAATGTCAGGTGCCCTGAAGCTCTGCCTCAGTAACATGACTCGGCTATACCATGGATGCTTCTTGAGGTGCTGGGACCCCGGTCAATTGCCCTTCTTGTCCCTCCCCCTCAACTGACCCTGACTTGTGAAGAAAAAAAGAAGATGATAACATAATTGCCATGTAAAGCTCTTTATTGCTAGGATGGCTCCGTGGCTCAGGCCACAGTGTTGTGGCACTAGGGATCCATGTTCGAATCCCCCTTCCACTGTGGCAAGTCAAGCCCAAATGTGCAGTGGAAATGGTGTGCTCAGACCTGAGCAGAGAAAGAAGATGGCGGCTGTTACCATGGCAGCCTCTGCTGGCCATAAGGCAGAACTGGTGGTATACCTCAGAGGAAGCATCCTTCTTGGGTCAACCAGGATCTGCCAGAGCCACAGGGCAGATCAAGAAAGGGGGGGGAAAAAAACAACCTTTCACCATTTCTTTAAAAGAAATGTATTTAGGTCTGTGTGAGAGAAATATAAACAGAATAGATAATGAACAGAGTGGCTGTTTGTACTGTGATTAATACGCCTAGTTGATATGCTTGTAAGAGCATATACAGTGCATCCCTCAATGGTTAGATCAAATTACCCTATTCTTGTTTTTGATTCTTTGACTTTTCGGCTGTTTTGTGACAGGCAGTACTAGCTTTTGAAAATATACAGAAATACCAAAGTTTATATGTGCAGGAATACAGAAGCTCATTTGGTCTCAGTCTGGGCATGTCACTTTTTGGGGAGAACATCTTGCTGAGCTGAAATTAGGCACAAAGAGCAAGGCAGGTTGCACTGCACTATTTTCAAGGGGCCTAGTTATGGTCAAGGCCTTGATGAGAGGCGACGCCAGTGCTCACAAGCTTCAAACTTCTGACAGTTCTATGTACAAAAAGAAGGATTGGCCTATGGCAACACATGACAGGTTGGACTTCATTTTAATTCATAGGCCGAAAACAGGAAATAAATCTGCGTGTGACTTGTAAAATGGTTTTAGCGAAGAACAAGAATAGTACAGGACAGTTTCCTGCCAGGGACTATGTATTTAATCCTCTTCTGAGTAAATCAGATTAGCAAACCCTGCTGGCTGGATTTCACCTATTTGTAATAAATAAAAGCAGAAGTCAGTGCAAGGTACCTTTCTGCTTTCGGTTTGTAGTAGCCACCCACCGCCCTCCGTCAGAATTATTTGTAGATTGTGGGGGAAGGAGGACAGAGAAGAGTTTAACTTCCTTTTTTTTTTTTTTGCTCTGTGCAGACAAGGTTTGCAAAGCAGAGCTGCTGCAACCAGAATAAAGCATGAACAGAGTTCCTAGTGCGGGAATTATTTAACAGGTAAGACTGGCTGTTACTCATGGTTCTTCTGATCCAGAGCGCTTTGCCACAATTCAGAGGTCAGTTGCTTTCTGGTAATGTAAGCTTTTTCTTTACAACCTTTGACTAACAATATGTTGAAAGAACAGCTTGTGTGAAACAGGAAAGATCTGCTTTCTGGCAACTATGTGCAGAATAAATTATTAGAGATCTCTTTGTTTTCAGTTTTTATTTTATGCTTTCCTGGAAATCTATCCGTGTGTATTACAAAGAGAACAAAAGCAGGTGAAATCAGTGCTTCTTATTGCGTATTACCTCAAAACTGCAAACGAGCCACAACGTAGCTCTTCAAAATGAGAAAAATTGACCTGTATGCACATCGTGTTTAATGCTACGTTGTGGCTCGTTTGCAGTTTTGAGATAATACGCAATAAGAAGCAGCTCTTTTTTTCGTTCTGTAGAACTTTGTTAGACCCAGTTCTATTGTTTGGTTCTTCTCGCTGATCCAGAAGTTCAAACCGAGGCCAAGTCAGAAGGGTGACGAGGGCTGTGGGGCACCAGAGTCACAAAAAATGGTTTCAACTGTATTACTCTACTATATCAAATCGGTTTTCAGTTCAGTGTGCGTATGAAAGGGCCTAGCATTCTCATGTTCTCACCGGTCACAGTTTTACTGGAGCATTTTCAGCTTCAGAAAGCAGAGGTCCATATTCAGATGGTTTGTCAGACTGAGTTCGGGTCTTAGCCGAGAAACCGCGGATTTTCAATTTCCTGCCGCATTCACCGCCCCCAACCTATCCAGATAAAAACTTAGCCAGATAAAGCAGGGGTATTTGAAGGTGGGGCTGACTTTATCTGGATACTAGCTGATATTCAGCATTATAGGGTATCGGGATAGGGTATCTCTGGATTAGGATTAACCTATTATAAATATGCAGACGGATGTCCTATTACAGGCTCTCTTGAGAACTCTCTCAAATTATGGGAAATATACCTTGCCTCTATAAAACAGCCCTTAACCCATATGTGTTTATCTTTAAACCAAGCCTAAACAGAAGTACTTCTAATATGCAATAAATGGACGAAAGGAGAATACTGGACATAAAAAATGTTCAGCCTGGGTATACTATAGTCAATGAAGTTAGAAACTTAGATTATAGATAGCGAGCCGAATCTAAACAAATTTATTAATACGCTTATCAGAGATGGAATTTTTTAAACTTCAAGTTTTGAAGAAATGAAACCTTTTTTTTTTTTTTACACACAAAGGATTTTAGAACAGTCCTGCAAGCACTGATTTTTGCGAAAACAGATCATTGTAATGCTCTGTTGTTAGGCCTTCCGGTATCTACCATCAGACCCCATGCAACTCCTCCAAAATGCAGCTGCACGAATACTGACTAATAGTAGAAAATATAATCATATTACACCAGTTCTCCAGTTCTGAAAGAATTGCACTGGCTACCAATTACATACCGAATGCAGTTTAAAGTCCTTTCATTAAATCACAAAACGATATTCAATGATAAAATAGATTGGTTCAACGCAGCCCTTCACTTCCATACACCGCAACGGAACTTGGGATCAGCAAACATGTCTGCTAACAATACCATCCCCATGGCTAGCACATTTAAATACTGTAAGAGAAAGAGCTTTATCCCTAGCAGGACCCAAAATATGGAACTCATGACCATCCGAACTAAGACTAGAGGCAAACCTGCAGACATTTAAAAAGAAGTCGAAAACCTGGCAGTTCCAACAAGCATTCGCATGACAACATTTGAAACCTCGACCCAATGATAAACGCCGAAATAAAGCAGTATTAAACTAAAGCTTTTACTGTTATTTTATTGTTATGTTTTTTAAGGATTTTAAGTTCGTTGTATTATGTTATTTTAATGCAGTTTAGTCATTTTATGTGTACATTGCATATCTTATTAATAATAACCGTTGTGATGGCTTCACCGAATGACGGTATATAAAACTCAACACATAAATAAATAAATAAATAAATAAAGATGTATTTTATGTATTTGCTGTATATTTCATTGAAATGTATCTGTAAACCGGTATGATTCTCCCACAAATATCGGTATATAATATCGGTATCCAGATAACGTTATTTATCTATTTATTTATTTTTCCGGTGATAAACTGGCTGAATTAACCATTACATGCGTGATGAAGTCATCTAGTGGCATTGAATGGATTTTTCTCTTCAAGGGGGCCGATGCAATAAAAGCGCATAGAATACGGGCGCTGAACTGTCAGCACCCGCTTTCTTAACACACCCCAGGCACCCCCAAAGCGGCGCCATGCAATATTTAAATTAGGGGATCGCGTTAGCAAGGAGGCGCTCGGGTCGCTTGCGTGCCCTTAGCGCCTTCCTTGAAAACCGCCTTCCTTGAAAACCGCCTTCCTTGAAAAACGCCTTCCTTGAAACCGACGCAGAGTTTATCAGCATCAGTTTTCCTAACTTGGCCATTCGCCGGTTAGGTGTTTATTTTTTAAACATTTCTTTACGTTTTTCCTCCTACTTAATATTACAATGATATTAAGTAGGAGGAAGTACTGAAAAGCAGTTTTTTCTGCTTTTCTGTACTTGTTTTAAATGGGCTCAGTTATTAATGCCTGCTCCAGGCAGGCATTAATAGCCGATAGCTAAATGTGCATCCGAGACGCACATTATTTTTTTGCATCGGAGTGAATGCCTAATAGTCTCATTCACATGCATTTGCATGTGATGAGCGCTATTAGGTTCACTCCACGTTGGACGCGCATTGAATAGGCGCTAATCCCCTTATTGCATTAGGGGATTGATTAGCGCCTATTCAACCCGCGTCCGACTGCGGGTTATATAGTGCGCTCGGCTGAGCGCACTGTATTCCATTGGCCCCCAAGATAGTAGAGGTTTGAGCTCTAGTTAACATGTGTAGGAGCTCCCGCATGGGTGTTGCCTTGCGAGCCTTTTCAGTCATTTTTTTGTCTGAGCACTTGCATGTTTGTGTATTCTGTCTCTCCTCAGAATTTTTCATAAAATCAAAATTTTCCTTAATAACTTATTCTCGGGCCGATACAGTAAAGTCCGCGGGAGAGCGGGCGAACGCCCGCTCTCCTGGCGCGCGCACCGGCCACTTGCCGGTGCGCGCAATTCTGTATTTAAATTAGGCCTGGCGGTAAAAACGGGCAAAAGGAGCAGCGGCTGTCAGCGGGTTTGACAGCCGACGCTCAATTTTGCCGGCGTCGGTTCTCGAGCCCGCTGACAACCACGGGCTCGGAAACCGGACGCCGGCAAAATTGAGCGGCCGGTTTTCGGCCCGACAGTCGTGGGCCTAATTCAAATTTCTTTTTTTTTTTTTTTTTTTTACTTTTTTTTACTCTTCGGGACCTCCGACTTAATATCGCCATGATATTAAGTCGGAGGGTGCACAGAAAAGCAGTTTTTACTGCTTTTCTGTGCACTTTCCCGGTGCCGGAAGAAATTAGCGCCGACCTTTGGGTAGGAGCTAATTTCTGAAAGTAAAATGTGTGGCTTGACTGCACATTTTACTTTCTGTATTCCGCGCGCATACCTAATAGGGCCATCAACATGCATTTGCATGTTGAGGGCGCTATTAGGTGCCGCGGGTTGGACGCGCGTTTTCCTCCCCTTACTGAATAAGGGGTAAGGGAAAATGCGCGTCCAAGAGCAGGCTGTACTGTATCGGCCTGTTAATCTGTTGCCTCACTGCCTTGGCAGCCCCACAGCAGCACTTTTCAGTGCTAACTAAAAGAGAAATAGTTGTAAGAGGGAAGGAAAACACCTACAGTTGTTTTCCCTCTAGGAGGCCTTGCCTCCTCGAGTTATCACAGAAGAAAGAGCCAACAGTGAGCAGATTTAAATGGTGCATATGCAGAAAGGCAATGCCCTTTACCGATGGCCATGAGCTGTGCTATATCTGCTTAGGCTTTGAGCAACAAAATTGTTATACCTGTGGATGGATGCCCCCACATTCAAAACAGTCCAGGGCACTCCTTAGTGAGAAGCTGTGTAAATTTCTAAGGAGTTGCAGCAGATCCTCCTCTTGCAGTGCAGCATCATCTGCATTGCTGGGAAAAGAACTGAGCAGAAGCTCCTCTGACTCCCCCAATCTGCGCAGGCCAGAGCTGTTGGGTTGTTTGGACAGCTACCCTACGTTGAAGAAAAAGTGCCACTAGTCACTGGAGCCATTGGAGCCTGCACTGAAAAAGCATAAGCACTTGAAGTGCAGTGTATCAACACTGGCACCTTCGACGACCATCATCAGCGCCATTGGTGCAGTCTACATCAATATATGTGACACAATCTGTATCAAGATGCTTGATGCAGAATTAATCGATGCATGGAGCATCGAAACGCTTAATGCACAGTGCATCAAAGCATTCGGAGCATGATAAAATTGAAGCATTCAACGATACCTTGCCACTCAAGGCAGACCGTATCAAAACACGCTGTATCAGCACACTTGATGTATATGCACCGAAGACAAAGCACTGTGCCTTGATGCATTCTAAGCATCAGCGCTCCAACTATTCCATGCACCCGGATCCATGCACTTGGGTCCCGAGACAGGAACATACAGTGCAGTGATGATGCAATTGGCTTTTTCATCAACACAGCTTCAATGCATTACTCCAGATTCTTCAACACTATCAGAATAACATCCATCAAAACAAGGTAAGTTTAAGTCGTTGAAATCCTTGAAGCATTCTACTCCATCAAAGCTCTTGATTCTAGCAGCTACTCTATCAACACAGCTGTATATGACTGATCCTAGGTCAGCCGAGGAAGGGATAAGACTACCCCTCCCTCCTCCAATCACCAGAGCTCTTTCCTTGCCAAGGTTGATGGTGGAAAGGTTCTAACTTGAGACACTAGGACCTATATGTTCTATAGTTCCACTAGCTTCGAGCCAATCCTGGTATCAGAAGAGGATGTACCACTGTCTATGGCTTATCAGAGGCCATATCAATCTCTGGATCAAATCACAATTTTGTTGAAAAGTTTCTTTACCACCCTTTCCAAGCAATCAGATGACTCACTTCAGCCTATTCTTCAGAACCTAGCATCGGCAGTTCCACTAGTAAAGCCCCGGTTTCACCCATTGGGCTGAACATGTCATCAGAGCCAAATCTTCAGGCTTCTTCTTCATCTCACTCCATGGCAGCGGAATCTAACAGGTCAGAGGTAATACATTATTCATCATCACCTCCACTTTTACCAGAGGAGCCTCCTGATTTGTCCTCATCTTAGTTACAGTCCTGGGTGAGTGACTCTGTGCTTTTGGGTTTTGACAAAGATTCTACAGGCATACCTTCCAACCCACTGCCAGAGCCACCAGACCAATTCTCACCTCTGGAAGGCCTCTCATACTCAAGATTGATCGAGAAGCTTGATCGAGAAGCTGGGAACACTCCTTGGTGTTCATACTGGGCTTACTACAAATTCTCAATAATCCATCTGAACCATGACATTACCTGATCATATCAATCCAAATACTTTACAGCTGAAAATGTGGGAGATGCCAATTCCCTGCAAGTCAAATGAGAGAAAACTAGATCTAAAATACAGGGTTCAACAATCTTCAGGATATGATGTCATTCAACTGCTACACCATTCAATAGGTGTTGAATCTACTATGAAAAAGGAGAAGATGTGAATCCATTAAAATTCACCACCAAGAAAGGCCCACAAGATTTTGGACAACTTTGGCAAGAAAGTGTATCAAGCTTTTATGATGACTGCATGCATTACCATTCATCAGTGCAGTATATTCATGTCTGTCTCCAAAAGCTGAAGCCTTTCCTCCAATCTAAGGAAGGATTTACCAGTTATCCCCAGGCATTTTTGAGTGCAGAAGAAGGCATCCTCAATTCAGTTTACAAAGTTTTTTATTTTGTTTCTAGAAAATCTGCAACATCGATTAGAGCATGTCATATGATATGGCTTTGGGCTAGCAGCATATGGGAAGACGTTCATGAGAAGCTAGCGGACCTCCCCTGTCTCAGGGATAACTTCTTTGGAGAAAAGCTTAGGGAGACGGTTGAACAGATAAAGGACCAAATCATAGCAGTTTAGACCCTTTTGATGGACTTTAAACAACCAACAGAACCGAGACTGCCCTTCTATCATTATATACAGCTGTATTTCCACAGGTTATCCTTCCAGTCTTATCAACAGTACCGTCTCCATCTTCTTCTAACTCAATGCCAATAGCCTCTTTCCACTAGGCCTAGACAAAAAGAATGCCATCAGCCAAAGACCACTCAGCCTAAACCTGGACCCAGATTTTTTTATCCCGGACAATCCATATGCAACTGATCTAGTCGGGGGCAGAATCCAGCTTTTTCTGGACAGGTAGCACCATATAACCAAGGACTCTTTGGTCTTGCGCATAGTGCAATCTGATTCCAGTTATGTTTCTCCCATCTGCCACCCCTTTCACATTATTCAGTGATCCAGATGGATCCATCACATTGGCCACACTTTGCCTAAAAGCTCAGTCACTTCTGCAACAGCAGGTGATAGACCAACTACCAATATCTCAAAAAGCACAGGGGTTTTACTCCAGGTACTTCCTCATCCTGAATAAATCTGGGGATTGTAGCCTATTCTGGACTTGAGGCAACTGAACAAGTACCTGCTATAAGAGAAATTCAGAATGAACTCCCTCAGCACGATTTTATCTTACATTCAGAAGGGTGAAAGGATGTATGCCTTGGACTTCAAGGATACTTACCTGCACATACTTATCCTTTATTCACATTAGCACTATCTTCAATTCAAGGTGAATTCTACCCATTATGCATACAGAGTTCTCCCATTTGGTCTGTCCCAAGAGTCTTCACCAAATGTCTAGTGGGAGCAGCATATTGGTGATGCCAGGAGATTCAAGTTTTCCCTTATCTGAACAACTGGTTAGTCATAGCAAGATCTCAGGTGAATATAATAAAACTCTACATGAAACAATTTCCCTCCTGCAGTGTCTAGGTTTTCTCATCAACTTCAAAAAGTTGAATCTAGTGTTCGCGCAAAGACAAAATGTATAGGAACCTGGATAGACTCAATGCAAGAAAAAGTATTTCTACCCTCAGATCGAGCAACCACCATGCATTCACTTATCTACAAATAGCTCTCTTCTCAGTGATCAACAGCAAGATCTCTGCTGGTCATACTGGGTCATATGGCACCAGCTTTCCATGTGGTTCCACTGACCTGCCTCCATTTTGATCATCTTCAATGAATCCCATGTTCCCAATGGGATCAACTATTCCAGCCACTCTCTAATGTAGTCTATAATTCCTGGGGAGATGGCTCAGGCGCTTAGGTGGTGGCTACAACCTCATGTCCTTCGATAAGGTGCTCCCCTTCATCAGCTTCCTTACCAAATAACTGCATCGACATCTCAACAAAGGGATGGGGCACTCACATTGGATCCTGTTGAACCTGGGGCAATTAGTCTCTTGAGGAAAATTAATATCAAATCAACCTGCTAGAATTATAAGTGATAAGAAATGGTTTGCATTCATGTATCTTCTTAAAGGCATGAGCATCCAGATTCAGACTAACAAGCAGGTGACCATGTATTATGTCAACAAGCAAGAAGGAACACTATTATGGCCCCTCTGCCAGGAAGCACTCAAGATCTGGAATTGGGTAGACAAGAATTGGGTTATCTTATATGCCTCCTATTGTTACGGGGAGCACTGGGAGAGCGGTCCCCATTTGAGGGAGTGTGCCCTTGGGCCCCTGGCATGATCACACGCCAAGGGTAGGTGTAGCGTGGGTGGCGAGAGACAACCTGACCCCCAGCCGGACCTGCATGCCTCTGGAACCAACTGTGGAGTGTTGGTGATGAACAGTCCTCCGACCGTTCCCGGCCCTTTCGGACCTGCCCCTGGGATGGCAAGAGGCAGCAGGCTGGACTCAGGGCGTGGGCAGACGAAGGTTCAAAAACAGACGACAAGACTCAGGAACCATAGACTGTAGACGTAGACTCTGAAGCAGGATACTGTAGACATAGACTCTGAAGCAAGATACTGTAGACGTAGACTGAAACAAGTAGGGAGGTTCAGACGTTGGCACTGTCCCTCAGGGCGCCCTACACAGCCAATACAACTGGTCTGTCACAGACCACCCTGTCCCACATCCACGGGAGTGGAACCAGTGCAGGAAAGGAAATATGCTGCACGAAGCAGTCCAGGGTAATGTACTGCACACTGGCAGTTAAAAGCGAAGTACTGCACACCGGCAGTCTGAAACAGGAGGCTGGCCACCGGCAGTCTGAAATAGGTTACTGCACACCGGCAGTCAAAAGCAGGTTACTGCACACTGGCAGTCTGAAGCAGGTTAAAACATCAGGGTCAGGAACAAACATCAAGGAACATCATGAAACATCAGGACATGCAAGACACCGGACAACAAGCTGAGACAAAAACAGAGACCTGATGGAGCGCTGGAAGAGGAGACATCCAGAGTCGAATAACTCCAATGCAAGCAAAGCATGAGTGCTGGAGCAAGGCTTTTATAGCCCAGAAGCAGGCAACTCCCTGGGAGGAGTCCAGATGGTCTGCCCCTTGCTGGCTCCATAAAAATGGAGAGGAGCCATGGGCCCGCCCCTTAGGAGAAGGGCGTGGCCCATACCAGAGCATCCAGGGTGCAGTGGAACAGGCCTCGAGTAGGCCCCAAACAACACCGAAGGCTTCCCAGACCGTGGAGCAGAATCCGGACAATTGCTCAGGCGAGGCCCTGGCTTCGGAGCAGCCTCCAGAAAAAGGTGAGATGCCTCCTGTGGCGCAGCTACAGGAGGAATCGTAACACCTATCTCCCAAGAATGTCCAACACCTTGGCAGATCAGCTCAGCTGAACTTTTCATCCACACGATTGGTCTCCTCAACAATCTGTAGCAGACAAAATCTTCAGATTGTGGAATCAGTCATCAGAGAAACATTTTGCCTCACAGGAAAACAGCAAACTAAATCAATTCTGCTTAATTCTTTCAATCAATCTCAGACTGGCACAGGACACGTTCTTCCTTGATTGTAGGACAAACCTCATGTATGCTTTTTGACCAATGCCACTCATCGCCAGGACTCATAGTAAACTGTTCTTCAAGATCATGCTTGACTGATCCTTATAGCTCCAGTATGGCCCAGACAAGTATGATATACATATCTCATACATCTTTTCAGCAGTCCTCCAATTCCTCTAGGAACATATTTTGGATTGCAAACAGGCCTTGGCATATTACAAAAGCCAAACTCAGCCACATCATCAAACCAATCAGCCTTTTGTTTCCTACGACCCGAAGCATCTGGGAATAGCAGTCCCCAAGCATACTTTATCTAATTGATTGGTTAAGTGCATTCATCACAACTATGCTTTAGCAGAGTTACAACTTACAGAGTCAGTTAATGCTCATCAAGTGAGAGCTGTGGCTTCTTCTGTCACTCACCTTTGTGAAATGCCCATTGAGGATAGCTGCAAAGCTGCAACATGGACTTGAGTTCATATCTTCATATCCTATTGCTGTATTGATAAAATATCTCAGAGTGACTGTAAATTTGGGCAAGCATTATGCATAATTTTTTCTCACTGTACTCCTATCTCCGTGATGGACTCCAGGTTGTTTACTAAAGAAACACTCCACTGCAACCCTCATCTTGGGATTCTCCACATGTAATAGTTAATTCAGCCTGCTTATTGAAGAAAAAACCAAGTTTGTTTCCCATAAATAGTGTTTTCTGTGGATAGCAGGATGGAATACCTGTGCATAGCCATGGAATACCTGCCCGCCTCCCCAGAGAGTTGACTACATAGCTAGACGTAGCTCTGGTACTGACTGAGGAGGTTCACAATGTACTGACTGAGGAGGTTCACAATGAAATGCTTGTGCAGGAATTCCCTGCACATGCTCAGTAGAGCTCAGAGCTCTACTGCACGGAGCGGCAGTAGCCACAGCGGCATTCAAACACTGCACGGAGCGGCAGTAGCCACAGAGGCATTCACGGAGCGGGATGCCAGTGGCCAGTAGTTGGTGTTCCACCTTCACGGAGCGGAAGGATGGAGGGCTGCTATTTCCAAAAAAAAAATAAAACAAAACAAAAAATAAAAACAGGGGTGGGTAAGAGTATGGGGCAAGGGGGTGGCCTGCTTGTTACAGCGGTTGCTACCCCTAATTGAGCTGGACGTTCACTTGGATGCAGATACAGAGCTGCTCTCTAAATTGGGTGGAGGGGAATTAGGGCTGGAGGGTACTGGAAGCCAATAGTAACAGGTGGGAGAGAGAAAAAGGGAAAAAAAATGGATAAAGTGCGTAGCTTGCTGGGCAGACTTGATGGGCAGTTTGGTCTTCTTCTGCCGTCATTTCTATGTTTCTATGTTTCTATGTTACTTTCTTGGAGAGATGAGTCTGTTCAGTGCTAATGGATGTTATCACCCCACATGTAATGATTAATTCATTCTACTATCTATGGAAAAAGTTTACAGTAAGCAAACCTGATTTATTTATTTAAATCATTCACTTTCTGCTTATAGCAGATTTGTCATACTAAGCGGAGCATCATAAAAATCAAAATACAATAACTTAAAATATCATATTACATAAAAAATAAATGACATGCTCGAGTATTTACACTCACAATTTTGATTTATCTGGGTATATTCAATGTTGTAGCCATGCCCCTGAATATCCGATTTATTTTAATTTATTGCTCTCTCTGAGTAAGAAGTTCATACAAGATGGGGTACAATATATTAGAGGAATAACATACATTTATCTGAATAACTTGCCTGGTCTGCCTGTGGCTGAATATGGACCTTATATTACATTAGCCTACCAAAACCAAAAAATACACAAGAAGAAAGCCACGTGGACTTTAGCCCTACATGGACCACTGAAAATTGCCCCCTCGGTTCTCAGCAGTTTCATTGCAGTGTCATCTTGATTGCCTCTTGACTTTATTGCTTCCCCTTTTTATCTTATTTCTTGTTCTCCTATGATTGTATTAGTTTAGTTTATTTCTTAAACATTTCTCTTTACTTGTGCTGAAAATGGTGAAACTCTTCTTCTAAAAATATTTTCTTCCCTTATTGCACGCTTCACTTTACATATATCAGGGTGATAACTTCAAGGGTTTCTGATGGGGCTCAGCATAGTAATGCCATGACCTCTTCATCTTAGCAGGAAGAGTTTTCAGAAGCTCAAAATACTAATAATTTCAGAAAATCAGAATGAAAAATGGATATTCATAATTTAGTATGATTTAGTTGCCAAATGAATTCTCTGTTATTTTTTTTTGCTAGTGCTATCACTTACATTTCTCTGTATTTTTCCTACAGCAGGTATATGATGGAGACTGACAATCGGTACCCTCCAGTAGATGATGTCACTAAATTATCCGTTACTTCTGCTAAAACTGCCACTGAATTTCACACCAATGATCAAGAAACTTCCAGTCTTTCAGGTTGAGCACGGATATTGCATTATGTTATTATTCTTAAGAACATGAGCACTGCCATAGTGGGTTAGATCAAGAGTCCATCAAGCCTAATATTCTGTTTCCAATCAGGGCCAGTGCAAGGGTTTTAGGCGTTCTAGGTAAACCTTCTGCCTTGTGACCCCTCCCCAACACCAGACCTGACCTCCCCCCCACCCCAAACATATAAGTAAACATTATGCATGTATAATAATAGGACATTCAAAATATAGTTTTCTGAAATAAAAATATTACTTATAGCAGTGCATGTAATTGTAATATTCATATTATATGTTTGAAAATTCTGCTAAAAGGCAAAAAACCCACTTGGAACCCATATGGTATTAGACCTATTGTAATGCATGGTGGGTATATAATGTGTGCTTGGTATTCAAAGCCATGAGTAAAAGGAATTACAATTACAATATAGTAAACCTCCCATACCGAAACAGTACTAAGTACTAGCACTCAAACAGTAACAACTCTACTTATGAAAAGGCAACGCTAAAATACCTATACACCTCCTATTAGAAAACAGAACAAGCCCAGCTACTATAGAACCCTACACAGAAACTACAAACTAGGAGAATACCTCAAGTTTGATGACACATGCAGATCACAGACAAAACCTCACCAAATACAGAATAGAGACCATAAGGTAAAAATGAAAAAATGTGCAGACAAAAACTGAACTGGAAACCATAACAGTAAACTCTGGATGGAGCACACCACCTCCATTCTTCATATAAATCAAACAATAAAATGAAGAAATATAAAACCTCAATAACAGTAAAACCATACTAGTAAATAGAAGATTTCAAAATAGCAGACAAGCAAAATGACATTCAGTAATTAAAAACTCTTAAAGACAAAATGTTTCAAATCCAAAACAAAAATTGAAGAACAGCGCAAACATTAAATATTAACACTCAATGATTAAAACTAACAGGGTACCTGGAACTTCTGATTTCCAGATACCCTGAGATTGTTGTGGATCAGCTGATGGGGTTGGGGAGCGGGAGTTGTTGCTCACAACGTTCTCCTTTCTCTCTCATATACGCACATATAATTATGCACATTTGTTCTCGCTCACACACAAACACACACAGGCTCTCCCACACATGCACACTCTACCAAACACACCAAATGCTTGCAGCCCGCCAAGTGGGATGGGTTCCGCTCGCAGCCCCACACCGATGTTCTTTGCCGCTCCCTAATGGTTGGCGCCCTTGTTCACCGTTTCCAGTGGTGGCTAATCCAGGTGACGAGTACCTGACAGGATCCCAAATAATAGATAAATTCTAGGCTGCTTATGCCCAGGGATAAGCAGTGGCTTTCCCCAAGTCTGCCTGGTTAATAACGGTTTATAGACTTTTCCTCAGGAATTTATCCAAACCTTTTTTAATCCCAGCTACACTAACTGCTTTTACCACATTCTATGGCTATAAATTACAGAGCATACTTATGATTTGGGTGAAAATATATTTTCTCAGATTTGTTTTAAATGTGCTATTTAGTAATTTCATGGATTATCCTCTATTCTTTGTATTTATTTTTTTTTAAAGAATAAACACTGATTTGCATTTACCCGTTCCACTCCACTCATGATTTTATAGACCTCTCTCATCTCAATTCAGCCATCTCTTCTCCAAGCTGAAGAGCCTTAACCTCTTTAGCCTTTCCATGGAGGGGAACTAATCCATTCCCTTTATCATTCTGGTCTCCCTTCTTTGCACCTTTTCCAGTTCCATTATATCTTTTTTGACATGCGGTGACCAGAATTGCACACAGTACTCTAGGTGTGGTCACACCATGGATCAATACAAAGGTATGATATTCTTTATTGTGTTCTTCATTCTTTTCCTAATAATTCCTAATAGTTTGCTTTTTACTTTTTTTTTAACTACTGCCACATGCTGAACTAAGAATTTCAATGTATTGTCCGCAATGATATCTAGATCCTTTTCCTGGGTGGTGACTCCTAATATGGAATCTATTATCGTATATAACTATAGCTTGGATTACTTTTCCTTATGTGTATTACTTTGCACTTGTCCAAATTAAATGTCATCTGCCTTTTGGATGCCCAGCCTCACAGTCTCACAAGGTCTTCCTGCAGCTTTTCACTATCTGCTTGTGATTTAACAACTCAGAATAATTTTGTGTCATCTGCAAATTGGATCACCTCATTCTTTGTTCCATTTTCCAGATCATTTATAAATATATTAAAAAGCACTGTCCCAGTGCAGATCCTGGGGCACTACAAAATGTACCTTCCTCCATTACAAAAACTGACCATTCAGAATGGGAGGCTACCTGGGATGGGTGTGTGAATGGGGAGCCTGTCTGGGGTGGGTGGGTGTGTGTGAATGGGAGGACTCAATCTCTGAAAGCCAGGAGTTCTTTGCATTGAGTGCAAACATACAACCCCTTACCAACTGGTAGATAATCATACATTTGGCACTTGGTGCAAAAAATCTGGAAAGGCCCCCATCTCACCACTGGACTGCTGACAGCATTTTAATATCCTTGAGTTTTTCATTATTAAGGTTGCTAACAGAGCAGGGATGCTTAATCTAATGTAAGTCCTTTAAATTTATTTGGTGTATTTAATGTTCGTTTAGAAATGACCAGCAAGGTCATTACCTTGAACATTTTTCTCATTTCATTGAGTCAATGCATCAGAGCTCCATGTATTTTAATGGGGACTTTTTTTTATAATCATCAACACACCATATTCCACACCTTTCAGGGCCAAAAATGTTTTACTGGGGACAAAAATATATATTCAAAAATAAAACTTCAATCAAACAATTGGATGTCGCCACCCTCATGAATCAATCCTTGGTGGAAGCACCTTTGGCAACAATTTCAGCTGTAAGTGTGTTGGGATAGGTCGCCACCAAATTTGCGCACCTAGATTTTGCATTATTATGCCGCGCTTCGTTACAAAACTGCTAAGCCACTTGGGAGCATTGATGGACAGCAAGCTTCAAGTCATGCCACAGATTTTCAATTGGATTTGAGGTCAGGGCTCTGACTGGTCCATTCCAGAACATTTATCTTTTTGCTCCTTTGTCAATCCAGCATAGCTTTGGCTGTGTGGTTTGGGTCTTTGTTATGCTTCTGTCCCTAGTTGAGCTTTCTTGCAGAGGGCAACAGGTTTTCTTCAAGGACTTTACTTTTCTCCATTTGTCTTTTCTTTCCTGACAAGTGCCCCAGTCCTTACTGATTAGAAACATCCTCATACCATGATGCTGCCACCAACATCCTTTACATTAGGAATAGAGTTCTCTGGGTGATGTGCTGTGTTGGATTGGCACCAACCATAACACTTTGCATTCAGGCCAAAATGTTCTATTTTAGTTTCATCAGACCACATGGCTACAATATCCCTGTAGTGTTCTTTTGCATACTTCAAAGGAGATTCTAGGTGGGCTTTCTTGAATAATGGTTTCCTTCTTGCTACTCTACTATACAGTCCAGATTTGTGGTGTGCTTGGGATATTGCACACTTTGTCCAGACATGGCTAGGAAGCCTATAGCTCTTTCAAAGTTGCCATTGGTCTCTTGGTTGCACCCCTGCTCAGTTATCCAATTTGGAAGGGTGGCCTGATCTAGGCAAGCTGTAGGTGGTGCCATACACATTTCACTTCTTAATTATCATCTTAACCTTGCTCTAAGGAATTTGTAATTCTTTTATCTGTACCTTTCCAAAACTTTGTTCCGGAGTTCTTTTGACAGCAACTTGGTGCTCATAATTCATCTTTGCTTTGAAATACACTATCCAGCAGAGAAAAACAACAGGAATTGTTGAATTTATCCTGTTATCCTAGCAATCAGTACAATTATGGACAATTAACTTGGTGTGTGCTTTTGAAAGCAATTAGTTTAGAACATAAGAACATGCCATACTGGGTCAGACCAAGGGTCCATCACGCCCAGCTTCCTGTTTCCAACAGTGGTCAATCCAGGCCATAAGAACCTGGCAAGTACCCAAAAAACTAAGTCTATTCCATGCTATTGTTACTAGTAATAGCAGTGGCTATTCTCTAAGTCAACTTAATCAAAGCAGGTAATGGACTTATCCTCCAAGAACTTATCCAATCTTTTTTAAACACAGCTACACTAACTGCACTAACCACATCCTCTGGCAATAAATTCCAGAGTTTAATTGTGCGCTGAGTGAAAAGAACTTTCTCTGATTAGTTTTAAATGTGCCACATGCTAACTCCATGGAGTGCCCCCAAGTCTCTATTATCCGAAAGAGTAAATAACTGATTCACATTAACCTATTCTAGACCTCTCATGATTTTAAACACCTCTATCATATCCCCCCTCAGCTGTCTCTTCTCCAAGCTGAAAAGTCCTAACCTCTTTAGTCTTTCCTCATAGTGGAGCTGTTCCATTCCCTTTATCATTTTGGTCTCCCTTCTCTGTACCTTCTCCATCGCAATTATATCTTTTTTGAGATGCGTCGACCAGAATTGTACACAGTATTCAAAGTGCGATCTCACCATGGAGCGATACAGAGGCATTGTGACATTTTCCATTTTATTCACCATTCCCTTTCTAATAATTCTGATTTTTTGACTGCCGCAGCACACTGAACCGATGATTTCAATATGTTATCCACTATGATGCCTAGATCTCTTTCTTGGGTGGTAGCTCCTAATATGGAACCTAACATTCGGGCCGATACAGTACAGTGCGCTCCGACGGGTGTACGCATGTTTTCCCTTACCCCTTATTCAGTAAGGGGCCGAAAAAGCACGTCCAACCCGCCGAACCTAATAGCGCCCTCAACATTCAAATGCATGTTGATGGCCCTATTAGGTATTCCCGCGTGATTCAGAAAACAAAATGTGCAGCCAAGCCACACATTTTGCTTTCAGAAATTAGCGCCTACCCAAAGGTAGGCGCTAATTTCTTCGGACACCGGGAAAGTGCACAGAAAAGCAGTAAAAACTGCTTTTCTGTGCACCCTCCGACTTAATATCATGGCGATATTAAGTCGGAGGTCCTGAAGGGTAAAAAAAAAAAAAAAAAAAAAAAATTGAAGTCGGCCCGTGGTTGTCTGGTCGAAAACCAGATGCTCAATTTTGCTGGCGTCCGGTTTCCGAGCCCGTGGCTGTCAGTGGGCTCGAGAACCAACGCCGGCAAAATTGAGCGTCGGGTGTCAAACCTGCTGACAGCTGCCGCTCCGGGCCAAAAGGAGGCGCTAGGGACGCGCTAGTATCCCTAGCACCTCCTTTTGCCTGTTTCTACCGTCGTGCCTCATTTAAATACAGAATCGCACGGTAGGGATGTGAATCGTTTTAGGACGATTAAAATTATCGTCCGATAATTTTAATATCGTCTTAAACCGTTATGGAACACAATACAATACAGATTCTAACGATTTATCGTTATAAATCGTTAGAATCGTGAGCCGGCACACTAAAACCCCCTAAAACCCACCCCCGACCCTTTAAATTAAATCCCCCACCCTCCCGAACCCCCCCCCCAATAACTTAAATAACCTGCGGGTCCAGCGGCGGTCCGGAACGGCAGCGGTCCGGAACAGGCTCCTGCTCCTGAATCTTGTCGTCTTCAGCCGGCGCCATTTTCCAAAATGGCGCCGAAAAATGGCGGCGGCCATAGACGAAAAAGATTGGACGGCAGGAGGTCCTTCCGGACCCCCGCTGGACTTTTGGCAAGTCTCGTGGGGGTCAGGAGGCCCCCCACAAGCTGGCCAAAAGTTCCTGGAGGTCCAGCGGGGGTCAGGGAGCGATTTCCCGCCGCGAATCGTTTTCGTACGGAAAATGGCGCCGGCAGGAGATCGACTGCAGGAGGTCGTTCAGCGAGGGTTCCGGCGCCTCGCTGAACGACCTCCTGCAGTCGATCTCCTGCCGGCGCCATTTTCCATACGAAAACGATTCGCGGCGGGAAATCGCTCCCTGACCCCCGCTGGACCTCCAGGAACTTTTGGCCAGCTTGTGGGGGGCCTCCTGACCCCCACGAGACTTGCCAAAAGTCCAGCGGGGGTCCGGAAGGACCTCCTGCCGTCCAATCTTTTTCGTCTATGGCCGCCGCCATTTTTCGGCGCCATTTTGGAAAATGGCGCCGGCTGAAGACGACAAGATTCAGGAGCAGGAGCCCGTTCCGGACCGCCGCTGGACCCGCAGGTTATTTAAGTTATTTGGGGGGGGGGTTCGGGAGGGTGGGGGATTTAATTTAAAGGGTCGGGGGTGGTTTTTAGGGGGTTTTAATGTGCCGATTTTTCGATTTTTCGATTTTTAACGATTTTTCACGATATTTTACCCCCCCAAACGGCAACAATACGATTCCCTCCCCCTCCCAGCCGAAAATCGATCGTTAAGACGATCGAGGACACGATTCACATCCCTATCGCACGGACTTTACTGAATCAGCGCAATTGTGTAACTATAGCATGGGTTATTTTTCTCTATATGCATCACCTTGCACTAGGGGTGTGCATTCGTTCCCTACTAAT
The DNA here is from genome assembly GCF_901001135.1 of Rhinatrema bivittatum. NCBI lineage: Eukaryota > Metazoa > Chordata > Amphibia > Gymnophiona > Rhinatrematidae > Rhinatrema > Rhinatrema bivittatum. Next base: position 72,768,264 of record NC_042621.1, on the reverse strand, counting down.
TGGGAATCCGCAACGTATAGGGCCATATTCATTATATTCATGGGGAAGCGAAATGTATCGCGATTCCCCATGAATACAACGAATCTTTGCCGAATTATTCAGCCGTCTAAAGGAGCCAATTTAAACAAACCCCCCACCCTCCTGACCCCTCCCCCCAAGACTTACCAAAACTCCCTGGTGGTCCAGCGGGGGGTCCGGGAGCCATCTCCTGCACTCACACCCTCGGCTGCCGGTATTCAAAATGGCGCCGATAGCCTTTGACCCACTATGTCACAGGGGCTACCGGTGCCATTGGTCAGCCCCTGTCACATGGCCATCGGCGCCATCTTATGCTCCTACCATGTGACAGGGGCTGACCAATGGCACCAGTAGCCCCTGTGACATAGTAAGGGCAAAGGCTATCGGCGCCATTTTGATTTCTGGCAGCTGACGGCCCGAGTGCATGAGATCACTCCCGGACCCCCGGTGGACCACCAGGGACTTTTGGCAGGTCTTGGGGGACCCTCCTGACCCCCACAAGACTTGCCAAAGGTCCAGCGGGGTCCGGGAGTGACCTCCTGCACTTGGGCCATCGGCTGCCAGTAATCAAAATGGCGCTGATAGCCTTTGCCATTACTATGTCACAGGGGCTACCAGTGCCATTGGTCAGCCCCTGTCACATGGTAGGAGCACAAGATGGGGGGGGGTCAGGAGGGTGGGGGGTTGTAGTTAATTTAATTTTAGCCGGGAAACGAATAGGAATTAACGTATAAACGTATCTGGGCCCCCCCCCGACAAATATGAATCCCAAATGCAACGTATGGTGTCCCTCTGCACATCCCTATAATCCACATTAAATTTCATCTGCCATTTTGATACCTAATTTTCCAGTCTCACAAGGTCTTCCTGCAATTTATCACAATCTGCTTGTGATTTAACTACTCTAAACAATTTTGTATCATCTGCAAATTTGATTACCTCACTCGTCGTATTTCTTTCCAGATCATTTATAAATATATTGAACAGTAAGGGTCCCAATACAGATCCCTGAGGCACTCCACTTCCCACTCCCTTCCACTGAGAAAAATTGTCCATTTAATCCTACTCTCTGTTTCCTGTCTTTTAGCCAGCTTGTAATCCATGAAAGGACATCGCCACCTATCCCATGACATTTTACTTTTCCTAGAAGCCTCTCATGAGGAACTTTGTGAAACGCCTTCTGAAAATCCAAATATACTACATCTACTGGTTCATCTTTATCTACATGTTTATTAACTCCTTCAAAACAGTGAAGCAGATTTGTGAGGCAAGACTTGCCTTGGGTAGTCATGCTGACTTTGTTCCATTAAACCATGTCTTTCTATATGTTCTGTGATTTTGATATTTAGAACACTTTCCACTATTTTTCCTGACACTGAACTCAGGCTAACCGGTCTGTAATTTCCTGGATCACCCCTGGAGCCCTTTTTAAATAATGGGTTACATTAGCCACCCTCCGGTCTTCAGGAATATGGTGATTTTAATGATAGGTTACCAATGTTTACTAATAGGTCTGAAATTTCATTTTTTAGTTCCTTCATAACCCTGGGGTGTACCCCATCCAGTCCAGGTGATTTACTACTCTTCAGTTTGTGAATCAGGCCTACCACATCTTCTAGGTTCACCGTGATTTGATTCAGTCCATCTGAATCATTACCCATGAAAACCTTCTCTGATACGGGTATCTCCCCAACATCCTCTTCAGTAAACACTGAAGCAAAAAAATAATTTAATCTTTCCGCGATGGCCTTATCTTCTCTAATTGCCCCCTTAACCCCGCGATCATCTAACAGTCCAACTGACTCCCTCACAGGCTTTCTGCTTCGGATATATTTTAAAAAGTTTTTACTGTGAGCTTTTGCTCTACTGTTGTGCTCCTCCCGTGGCAGGAGCCATGGGAGGCGCTTATCCGCGCAGCTGGAGACCGCAGAAACCGGGACCTTGCCTGGTTCCCGTGCCCGGGACCGCCATTGTACTGATGCGGCAGGAGCCGCGTCGGGGTTCTTCTCGTGGCACTGAGCTGCGCCTGTCTTTCCTCCACAGCCCAGAGGCCGCACCCGACATCTGCTCCTCAGTGGCCCTGAAGCCATGGTCCCTGGACTCGGTTGGGTGTGGAGCCTCTCCTGGAGGCCTTCCTGCGGCCTGGACAATGCCGCTTCCTCATCGGGGGCCTGCCCTGAGGCCCAGCTTCTTCCGCTCCATCTCTCCTCCTCACAGCGGCAGCATGGCCGCTGTCCAAGGTCCTGCCCCTTGCTTCATCCCACATTTAAAGGGCCAGTCAGGTGTAGCCCTCCTGGACTCCTCCCCTACTTCCAGTCCTATAAAAGGGCTCTTCAGTCAGTCTGTCTTTGCTTCGGCAAGGGGCTTGTCCTCCCAAGGACGTCTCGTCTCCAGCTCCTAACCAGGCATCCTGATCTTCATCCATAGACTTCCTATACCTTCTTGGTCTATGCCCTGATCTTCCTGATGTTCTGTGATGTCCTGATCTTCCTGATGTTCTGTAGGACCCATGCCTCCGGAGATTCCCTGCTTTTAATCTGAGATTCCACGTTCCAAGTTTTATCTTCCAAGTTCCAAGTCCTGACTCCAGAGGATCCAAGGGGTTACTGCACCTTTAAATGAGGAGTCTATATAAAAAACCCCAATTTTTTTATTTTTGCAATCAAAAGATGTTAGGACACCATCACTGGTTATAGGGTAAGCCCCAGGCCAGGAACAGGAGTTGCAGAACAGGATCTTCTGCTTGACCAGCCACCTCCCTCTCGGGTTCAGCCTTCAGATTCCGGTGGCCAGCAGGACTTCACTGGAGGTGCTGGCACAGGGACTAGAAGGCACCTATTAAGAGCAGGGCTGGAACAGGGACAAGAACACAAGGGTGCCCACAAAACCAGGCAAACAAAATACACAACAACAAGAAGGCCAGCACACACAAGAATTGGACAAGGACAAGAAGTAGACAAGGCAAGAACAGAACAAACAACAAGACAAACAAATACTAGAAGGCTACAATAAAATGGGACAAGAACAAAACAAGAATACAAGGCTGAGAATTATGGAGGTCCCGACTAGGTCTAAAGTTAGACCCAAGTTGAGTCAGTGTGTTGAAAGCCAGGCAGGCTTAAATGGGTATGGAAGTGCTGAGTCATGCGCAAACATGGCCACCAGAAAGTCCTCTAAGTTATAGGGCTTGGAGGACTGAGCAGCCAGGACCATAGTTCACTGAAGGCCCTGGCTGGAAGGAGGGCAGCACTCACAAAAGACAAGGGGCATCATTTAATACAACCCCTCAGGCAAAGAAGGGTAACCAAAATGATAAAGGAGATGGAACTATTCCCCTATGAAGAAAGGCTAAAGAAGTTAGGACTCTTCAGCTTGGAGAAGAGACGGCTGAGGGGGGATATGATAGAGATCTATAAAATAATGTGGAAGGGAACCAGCAAATGAATGATACTTAAGGTGTATGAACTGATAATCGCTTGTGGCCCATTGAGATCATAAGGATTGCATTCAATGGGGTGGAGCTGGGAGACAGAACTGTTACCCCCCACTACTCTTGCCACCACTGTTGGTGCTTCTTCATGGGTGGTAAGGCATCACTAAGAAAGGCCTATAAAGCGAAGAGACATTGAAATGAACCCAGCCGATGTATCCCATGGCCAAGAGCTATGTACAAAGAACATATAGTCTTAGATGATGTAATTATATGCTAGAAATGAACCATTTCATGTGAGATATTTATGAGTTTTTCTCTACAGTGTATTTGCTCTGATATAAATGTATTCTTTTAGATGCAGATAACACACCAAGCCCAAACTCTTCTATGACCACAAAGGAACACCAAGAATACTGGAAAAAGGTCAATTGCCAGCAAAAACCAGTCAAGCTCCTATTTGAAATCTCATCTAGCAGAATTGTAGAGGATTTCTTTTCTAAATATGTGGTAAGACAGACCATTGACAGGATATTACAGGGGTCAGTTTCTGAAGGGATCTAGCAGGCCGGCTGAGGAGTGGAGTCAGCTTAAATAAACAGGAGGTGTGGGGGGTCGGGGGAGGGAAGGAAACATGCAACGTACACTAAATTTTCAAACATAGGCGTGCATTTTCAAGCTGCAGTGGGAGCTAGAACAAATATGTGCAGCTGCTTTTACCCCCGCACTGCTTTTTATAGCTCAAAAAGGAAACTGCCTGAGAAATTCAGTAAAACTTACGCAGTGCAAAGGTACGCCCATGTAACTTGCCCCCTGGCAGTTTGTTGAAAACGGCCCCATTTATGAATATAATCATTATTTTGTAATCACTATGGACTTTCTGATTAAGAAATTTAACTCCAAGGCCAGTAGAAAACCGTGGCACTGACATTTCTAAAACTCTGTGCAATAATAAAGAGGAAGCTGGTGAAAGGGCTGACAGAAATAAAATTAATTAAAACCTAATCTGAATGGGACAAATCCAATCAAACATCTTTTTTTACAGCATGAAAAGAAAATCAAGGGCCAAATGTTTCCAGACATTCAGGCATCTCCACTGCTCAGACATTTCATGGACGTGAGGCCTAATCCGCCACTTGATCAAGTTTTTTTTTTGTTTTTTTTTTTACTTTTGTAATGCAAAGATTTATCGATCAGCGTTTACCAGAAAATTCTGCTTCTGGATTTTTCGTATGGATTTCTAACTTACCTGCGGTTGTTCAGCGATCTTACTAATGAGGCCACTGATTTGCAGTTCGCTCGGGTAATGACAGGAGACATGTTGGAGTGCTTCATTAGGCTCACACCCGAATTTTTCTCACTAGGAAGATAATTTCAGCACACGGCGTCAGTAAGGTGATTACTCGCGCCTTTATGCATGGATTTAGTTCTGCAGATCATTATTTTTAACTGAAAAGGGTTTCGCATTTTGGGAGAAGGGTTAGTTAAGATATGACTTTCTCTTCAAACCCATGCTACTAGAAGTTTTTTTTTTAACGTTTTGCCCCACCCTAGATTTAAATTCTTTTTCTTTCTTATCCCCCATCATACGTCAGAGGCTGTAAGGAATCAGGGGCTGGTTGTAAAGCATCCATGCCTGGGTGATGCTGGATGGCCCTGATGCTCCTTTCCTGCTGTAATATTTTATGAGAATGGTAGGAAGGGGCTTAAAGGCTTGCAGTATCCTTCACTCCCTGCGGAGCGGAGGCGAGGAGGGAAGAGGTGATAAGGATAAAAAGATAGGATGGATAAAGGATGCACGAACGAATGCTGCTTCAGACTGGTACCAGCAAGCTACAATGCCCCAGAAACAAACCGTGTCAGAACCAGCGGCTTGCTCGTAGCTCAGGGTATTGGCTGTAGATGTTCAGGCAGAAGCCTCTCTAGCTGATAGTTGTTTAAATGGTTACAACGCATGTTGGATTTCAGACATGGTGGGGGGGACAGGGAGGGTGGCTGTTTGAATTTGGTATGGGATCCTCTAGGCTCTTCTTTTCTTGGTTGGGGGGTGGGGGAATTGGCAGAATCCAAGAGAAAAACAAAACCTGGATAAGGAATGATGTCCTACGAGCAGTCATGCTTCTATGGCTGGCAGCTGGATGGGCCAATTGGTCCTTTTTTTTGTTTTGTTTTTGCCATCACCTACTATGTTGTTACTATATTGAAGCAGCTTGTGTTTGCCAGCGCATGGAAATCTAGTGTTCATTAACGCCATTTACCGGTCAATCAACCTCTCACAACAATATTAAAAGAGGAGAACCAGTTTTAGGTGCCCACTCTTCTTACAAGCATAAACAGAGTTTGTATTTGAAATCTATACAATGCAACCCTCTTGTTCAGAAAAAGCGACAGTGCATAGCGGCTTTGTGAGGTTTCACAGAGTTCACAATTTGCTGTCATTTCCTGCTTGAGAATGCCCAAAAAGCAGCTTTGCAAACGAGGACACGAAGAGGCACCTTTAATATATTTCTTGTAGGCATTCCAAGAAAATAAGCTGTGAGACAAGAAATAAAAAATCTTCACAGCTGCTTTCTGAAATTTCCTTTTTTTTCTTCCACATCTCCTCGGCAGCTCTTTCCTCATCTTCCTGAGCATGAGTAATACCTGGAAATCCCCAGAAGCAGATGTTCAAACACAATGTGCGTCTGTTTCCACCAAAGATAAATACGTCAGTATGAATTCAAAGAATTCGCATTTCTGTGGCTCATCACTCTCTTGCAGAACTGGGCAAATGATCCTTATTTGAGTGAAATAACAAGGGGCAAGCAGATCAATGTTTTGCTTCTGCGCAGAAACTACTCCAGATTTTGGTAAAGGACAAGTGCAAAACTGGAGAAATGTTTGCACTGAGAATCAAAACTATACCAAGGCTTTGAAAAAAAAAGTCTACCGAGCATTGAGATGATGGGGTCGGTTGTCAAAGGTTTTAGGTGCCTATGTGGCACCGTGTGCAGTCGGAATGGCCGGAGATTAGACGCAGGCTAGGCCGTGGCTGAAAATTCAGAAAGTTTGTTACTTCACTACAATAAAAACAACTCTGTATATCTTCACAACTTATAAACAAAGAAGCAGAGTGGGCCTTTCTAAGGTTCCTTCTGTTCCCTCCTGGGCCTGGCTAGACAACTTCCTAGAGGCCTCTTCCCGGACCAGGATTCCCTGTTGCCTGGGCTTAAGGTGGACCGGGCCGGATCTCCGGATCCTGTCCCTTAACGCATGCTGGGGTTTCTTGTGTATACCCCGTTACAGCCTATCTTCCAAAATTGACTAGGGCAGAGCATCTAAATTTCTAAAAAGAAGGTGGCCAGAGTTAGGGCGCGGAAAAAAAAATATAGACACGATTGATTTTTTTTTACCCCTTTACTTGGGCTCCTAAATCTAGGTAAGTGAACTGCAAGTCTAAGATTTAAGGTCGTAAGTTCTAGGCCTTTAAATTTAGATGAATTTTAAGTTTTACCCAATTAGATTATCTTTTGAAAATTGCCCTTTTCAAATGTGGCTAAAAGTACATGTGGGTTACATAGCCCGTGGACTTTTAGCAAATTAAAAGGAGGCATTCCTTTAGGCAATTATTAAATCAGGGGAGAATAACAGCTATTCACTGGCCCTCAGCTACCCACACGTATAGCAGCTGCAAAGCATAGGAATGCTTTTAACATGCATGCATTGCACTTCCTGATGTTCAAAGGGAAATCATACGTGTACTTTCTCTTTGCAGACAGCGTACGCATCAGAAGCAACTACACAGTTTATAACCTCTGCAGGCTGTTTGAAAATTGCCTACATAATGCTAACAGGAATATGTTTTTTCTCTCTGGAATAAATTCAATGTTGTTTTTTTCTTCCCCCCTCCTTCAGATGTACCAAGTCGTCATCATTAGAACAGGGAGTTTTGATAGCAAGAAGGCCTTTATCGAGCGTCGATACTCTGATTTCGAAAGACTACACAAGAATCTTTGGAGAGACTTTAAGGACGAAATGGAAGAGGTTGCGTTTCCCAAAAAAAGATTGACTGGAAACTTTACAGAAGAAATGATCAACGAGAGAAAATTGGCCTTCAAAGATTATCTCAGAGCTTTATATTCGATTAAGTGCATCCGGAGATCCAAGGGGTTTATCGACTTCTTCACAAGGGTACAGCTGCTAGAAGCTTATGGCTGCCTCAGAGGTGGACAGTACACCAAAGCATTGGAAATCCTTCTGCAAACTCTTCCTCTGCAAGAAAAACTGACCCAGCATAGTCCTTCTCTAATTGTGCCTTCGCTCTGCGCAATACTCGTCTGCCACAAAGACTTGGAGAACTTTACAGATGCCTGTGAAGTGGGAGAGAAAACACTGGCTCTGCTAGAGAAGCACCAGAGGCACAAATATTATATTCCATTGCTGGAGGCAATGATTGCTTTGGCCTATATACTGGGGAAAGATTTTGTGTCTTTGCAAGAGAAGTTAGAAGAAAGCAAGGCCAGAAGAGACCAGACGAAAGTGTTGACCCTAAAAGAACTAGCTGTTAAAGAATATGTGCACTGAGTGGAAAGGTAACAATCAGTGGATGCTGTGGAGGTGCGTTGACTTTTAGTGGGTCAACAAAAAAAACCCAAAACAATCATGCGTAGCAATGCCTGTTCATGGAAATATATAAATGCAAAAAAGAAACCTATAGAAATATGTTATTTCATTTAGGATTTCATTTGAAAAAGAAATGCAGTTCATACATCTTCATGCCAAACTGTAAAAAAAAAAAAGTAAAAAGCAGCAAATCATATGGAACCATCTCAACTGTGCTTATAATCAGCCATGGTTACAAAAAAAAAAAACAAAACAGACTACAATGCAAAAAAAATGAGTGAAACGATTTGAAAAACAGCATTCAAAGCAAAATAACTACTCTAAGCTTCAATCGCTTGTTGGTATCGGTATCTCGGAAAATTGTTTCCATTTAATATGTATATCTGCCACCCCGCTAATAGGGGGATCATAAACTATGTCGTGCAGTGATCTAGGCATGCCACAGCTGATTTACATTGTGGTATGGAAGACATAATGTAGCAGTGTATTATTTATTATTTTTTTTTTGCCGTATGTTTTATCCAACAAAGAAAAATCAGATGTTTGTTGAGCCCTGTCAGCCGGAGATGCAAACATCAAAAGATGTTGGACTTCAAAGACAGCTTGGATCTGTGTTTAAGTCTCTACCCCGCCCTGTTCTCCGCTGGCCTGCTAAGAAGTTAGTTAAGGAGATGGTTAGGAAGAGCTGAAGGCTCAGAATCAACTTTTCTGGCCAATGTCTGATCTCTGTCTATAGATTCAGAAAAAGGCTCTGCTGAGCTCTTGGTTTTTAGGCAACGTCTCCCTTTTGATGTGTTTGTTGTTAAAGCAGCAGTACTAGAAAAAGATATACGTTTATAGATTTCATACTTGACAACTAATACAAACAAGATTATTGCTCCCCTATTTCTTTTTGATTTATGTTTTTTTTCCTGAGGAGGTATTAGTGTGTAAAGCTGTGGAGAAGGCCTCCTGTTAAGCCACTACCCTTATAATGCTAAGTAAATCTGGGCACCGCTGTGCTGATCGATAGCAAAACCCCGTGCAGGTCTCACACTGGCACATATAAAGTATCACTACAGCATGAGCAATTGCTTGAAGGTGGAAGAATAAAAAAAAACCCAGGAATAAGATCTTAACAAATTCTGCTTTTCGTTTCAAACCAGTATGAGAAAAAATATTTAAGAGTATATATTTGAAAGAAAGAAGACACGGAAAAAAATGAAAAGAGGATTTAAAGGCAAGAAACAGGCAAGCATTTTGGAAGAATATAGCCATTACTGCTGCTTTAAAGTTTGCAATCACAGTTGCTGGCAGTGTGCATGCATGCACAGAAATTAGTTTTTGCATAGTTGCACAGCTGATTAAGCAAAATTAAGAACGGAGATTGTTCTATTCCAATCTTCCAGTTATTGTTCAACATTATAATCTAATACAAAGGAAGGTGAAAAAAAAACAAAAACAGAATTCTGATCTGTAGTCACTTTTAAAGTTGTGTAGTGTTGCAGCCATGACTATCTCCATGGACAAAAAAAATGTTACCTTTCTATGAAAGCTTTCCATTGAAAATTTGAGAAATATTTATTTTAGGCTCATGGCGAGTTACATTCAGATAGAGGAGGTATTTCTCCATCCCCAAAGAGTTTATATAAGTTTGTACCTGAGGCAATGGACGGTGACATGACACCCAAATTCACAAAGAGCATTGGCAGGATTTAAACACTGACTTACTGCGTGAAAGGTGGGCTGGATGGTGTTATATTACGCCATAGAAAACACACACACACACACACACACACACAATCTTATAAAAGCAAAACTCAGTTTACTAAATATGGTAAAGATTGGTAGAAAATTGTATAATCAGCAAAGATAAAATGAAAGCGAATAATCAATAATAAGCAAGCAAACAGCATCACAATAAGCATGGACTCTACACCTCCAGTAACACCCCCTGCTGCTGTTCAGTTGCTGAGCCTCGGACCTGCGACCTCCACACAGTTGCAAGCTCCGCCCAGGTACTCAGGGGAGGCCAAACAGTGCCGGTGGTTCTTCAACCAATGTTTTGTACGCTTCAGCCTACTTCCATCACAGTTCTCGTCAGATCTGGTGAAGACCAGGTATATCATTTCTCTGTTGGAGGGCAGAGCCCTGGCCTGGGCCTCGCTGTTATGGGAACGTAAAGATCCCATCCTGGGAAACTTGGAACAATTCGTATCTACCTTTAGACAGATCTTTGATGAGCCTGCTCGCAAATCTACAGCGGTTGCAGAGTTATTACGGCTACGCCAGAGTGCCCATTCGCTAGCCGAATACACGGTTGAATTCCGCACGCTGGCAACCGAGCTAGACTGGAGGGAGGACAGCCTCCACGGGATATTCTTGGAAGGACTGTCTCCACACCTTAGAGATGAGCTAGCGGTAAGGGATCTTCCAGATGATTTAGATGGAATGATCGACCTGGCAGGAAGGATCGACCGTCGACCAACACTTCCATGAAGGGAGATCTGTCCAAAGACCGGCAAACCTAGCACCCGCATTTTCTCGGCCGATGGCTCCCCCCTCCCCAAGTCTTCAAGCAGCCAAGGGATGGAGCCCATGCAGTTGGGGCGAGGCCCTCTTTCCCAGGAGGAAAGAAGATGCCGACGCTCACTAGGCCTCTGTTTGTATTGTGGCAACAAGGGGCATTTCTTGGCTCCATGTGGCGAACAGCTGGGAAACGCCAGGTCCTAGGTCTCATCGGGGAGCTGACCTTAGGAAATGCTAATATCGCTCCTCAATGCACCGTACCGGTGACTTTAGAATATCCTGGCAGTTCCTTCACTACATTGGCATTTGTTGACTCCGGAGCCGGAGGGAATTTTATCCTCTATGACCTTGTCCAGCAATTACAGCTTGATGTGCAGCCCCTTCTCCCTCCACTCCGAGTTTCTTCTATCCAGGGAACCCCCACTTCCGGGGAGTATTTCCACCAGCACTAAGCCCTTAACTCTTCGCACCGGCCTCCTGCACACTGAAGAAATATTCCTTATATTGGAGAGAGCCATTCATCCAATCGTTTTGGGCCTGCCCTGGCTCCAGAAGCATTCCCCAATTATCCACTGTGATACTTTTCAAATTGCAGAGTTCGCCCTGTTTAACTCCTGCCTGACTACGGTCTCACGGCCCTGTGTTCCGCTCTTGACTACCTCGGTGTCTAAACCCCAAGCCTACCTGGACTACATAGACGATTTCTCTAAAGAAAAAGCCAAATTTCTCCTGGAACACGGGCCCTTCGATTGCGCCATAGACTTGCTACCGGGTACCACACCTCCCAGAGGGCGCATATACCCTTTATCACTTCCAGAGACCCGGGCTATGTCTAGCTATATTCGAGAAAACTTAGACCGTGGCTTCATCCGACCCTCCAAATCTCCAGCAGGACCCGGATTCTTTTTTGTAGTGAAGAAGGATGGATCACTTAGGCCCTGTATCGACTATCATGGTCTCAACGCCATTACGAGACGAGACAGGTACCTGTTGCTGCTGATTCTGGAACTCCTAGAGTGACTACAAGGAGCCAAGATTTTCTTCAGATTGGACTTTCGTGGTGCGTACAAACTGGTAAGGATACGACCAGGCGATGAGTGGAAAACTGCCTTCAACATGAGAGACGGACATTATAAGTACCTGATCATGCCATTCGGCTTATGTAATGCCCCGGAGGTTTTCCAAAACCTAATGAATGAAGTGTTCATTCAAGTGTTGCACACTTCCGTCATAGTATATCTAGATGACATACTGATTTATTCCAAGGATCTGGCCACGCACCGCCTGCACGTTTGACAAGTGTTACAAAAACTTCGAGACAATCGTCTGTTTGCCAAATTGGAGATCCTTGGATACATTGTGTCCTCCATGGGCTTCCACATGGATCCAGATAAAGTAGCGGCTATTAAGGATCGGCCTCGATCAGTGGGGGTTAAGGCTCTTCAATGCTTCCTGGGGTTTGCCAACTTTTACCGCCAGTTTATACCGCATTACTCCCAGATGATGGCCCTGCTCACTGCCCTTACCAAGAAAGGAGCAGATGCCAAAAATTGGTCTCAGGTGGTGCAAAGTGCCTTCCAGGAACTGAAGAGAGTCATTCTTCAGGACGTATGTCTCCATCATCCAGACCCACAACGTCAGTTTGTTGTGGAGGTGGACGTGTCTGACCTTGCGGTAGGAGCAGTCCTAAGCCAAGTATCCAGTAAAGGTAAATCGCTGCCATGCTCCTACTTCTCTCGGAAGTCCTCACCTGCTGAGAAGAATTACGGTATCGGGGACAAGGAGTTGTTGGCTATTAAGCTGGCATTTGAAGAATGGCATCAGTGGCTAGAAGGGGCCCAACATCCTGTTCTTGTTTATACGGATCACAAGAAACTAGAGTTTCTGTGCCGAGCTCAAATCCTCAACCCACGGCAAGCTCGATGGTCCCTTTTCCTTAGTTGGTTCAACTTTCTCCTCCGCTACAGACCAGCATATAAGAATATTTGGGCAGATGCCCTCTCTCGCACTGCAGAGACTGAAGATACCTTCAATCCACCTTAATACATCCTAGACCCTACCAAGGTCCTCCTTGCAGCCTCAGAGGTGGTTGCCATAGGTAAGACGGATGTGCCTGCTCGCCTGCACAAGAAAGTGTTGTCGTGGGCCCACGACTCTTTGCGGGTCATTCTGGAGTCGCTCAGACCTTGGAACTATTGACTGAATACTATTGGTGGCCTCAAGTAAAGAAAGACGTGCGTCTATATGTCAATTCCTGTCCTACTTGTGCTCGACAAAAAACCCCTGCCCGGCCCGTCCCTGGGGTCTCCTCCAACCGTTACCCATTCCAACAAAGCCATGGACCCATCTCTCCATGGATTTCATAGTAAACTTGCCACCTTCAGAAGAGAAAACTGTGATATGGGTCACGGTTGACAGATTTTTGAAAATGGCTCACTTTGTGCCTCTAACCAAATTGCCGACCACGCCTGAACTTGTGCAACTCTTCACTCAGCACATCTTTCGTCTACACGGACTCTCCCTCCATTTGCCTTGGACAGAGGTTCGCAGTTCACGGCCAAATACTGGAGAGCACTCTGCAAAAAGTTTGGGGTCCAACTAGACTTCACTACGGCCTTTCACCCGCAAGGCATTGGCCAAGCAGAATGCACGAACCGAACCTTGAAAGCATTCCTTTGAGCCTTTGTAGGGGACCAACAAAATGACTGGGTGGCTTTACTGCCATGGGCAGAATTTTCCTATAACCACCATCGACATTCTGCCACCAATAGCTCCCCCTCCAGTTGGTCTATGGGAAACAACTCAGACCTCCTTTGCCCTTGCCTCTGATGGTTCCGTCTCCTGCAGTGCAACTCATAGCCTGACAGCTACGAAATCTTTGGAGGTCCACTCAGGAGAAATTACGACAGACCACTGCTACCACAAAGAAACATGCAGACTGCAACGCCCTGCTCCTGTATTTTGCCCTGGAGATAAGGTGTGGCTGAGCACCAAGAACATTCAATTGTGGATTCCCTCCATGTGCCTGGCCCCTAGGTATATCAGCCCATTTTCCATAACAGAGCGTGTAGGTGCTGTTTCCTACTGTCTACGCCTCCCGACCTCACTAAAGATTCATAATGTTTTCCATGTGTCGTTACTCAAGCCTTTGATCCTGTCAGTCTTCCACAACAAGCCTCCTGAGCCCACCCGGCAGCTGAACAAGACATCATCTTTCAAGTGAAGGAGGTCTTGGATGTGCGGTTCCTTCATAGAAGATGGGATTACCTCCTCTTCTGGGAAGGGTATGGCCCCAAGGAGAATACTTGGGAGCCGGACTCCAACATCCTGGATAAGACCCTTCTTCACCAGTTCCACTTAGACCATCCTGCAAAACCCAGGTCCCCAGGAAGGGGGCGTAAGAGGGGGGTACTGTTGCAGTCCCAGGCCATGCCCCGGTTCCCCTTCATACCTCTGGGACGCTCCGGGATGCTGCGGCCTCTCTGGGGCCTGTGCGGGCCTGGCTGACTCCTGCTCGCGGCACTCCCTTGGTAAGGGAGATGCTGCCGACGTCCTTCGAAGGGTCCTGCCCCTCTAGGCATGCGCGCAAGGACTCCAAATTTAAAGGGACCAGCGCGGGAGAATATGGCTCCGCCCCCGGCTACTCATCAGATGCCAGCAGAGATTTAAACCCTGCAGTCCAACCTTACCTTGCCTTGCAATGAGGTTCTTTCTTTGAAGTTGGCTAGTTGCTTTGTCTTGTTCCTGCATCTTCCTGGCTCCTGACCTCGGCTTGTCTCCTGGCTTTGTCTTCAGATTGTCTTCCTCGCTCTTGACCTCGGCTTGTCTCCTGACTTTGACTTCGGATCGTCTTCCTGGCTCCTGACTTCGGCTTGTATCCTGGCTTTGACTTTGGATCTTCTTCCTGGCTCCTGACCTTGGCTTGTCTCCCGGCTTTGACTTCGGATCGTCTTCCTGGCTCCTGACTTCGGCTTGTCCTTGGTCTCTGCTGTCTACTGCCTGACCTGACCCTTGGCCTGGTTCTACTTCTGGCATCTCTGCAGCCCGCCTTGATTTGGAGTTCTTCTCGACCTTCGTCCTCCGGAGACCGATCCTAAGTCCAAGCGGCTTGGGTCCTCACGGGCTCCTGCCGGGGGGATCGTGGGCTTCCAGTGGTGAAGTTCCTGTTGGCCTCCCGACTCCTTCTTCCTTTCGCCTGTCCAAGCGGCTCGAGTCCCCAAGGGCTCCTCCCGGGGGGATCTCGAGCCTCCAGTAGTGAAGACTCTCTTGGATCTCTGCTTCAAGTCCGCTTCCCGGCTACAACTCCGCTGTGGGTTTTCCTCCAGCTTTGCATCACCACCTTCTAGCCAGCCCAAGGGTCCACGATCATAACAGGACATCACTGGAAAAGATGAGGATGTTGTCCAAGTATACGACCACACACTGGTATAACAAGTGTCGCAGGATGTCGTTCATCATATTTTGAAATACGGCCGGGGCATTGCACAGGCCAAATGGCATCACTAAATACTCGAAGTGGCCATCGCGAGTATTAAAGGCCATTTTCCACTTGTCCCCTTGACGGATGCGGACAAGGTTGGAGCAGATCAAACAACTCTGAAATCAATGGCAAAGGATACCGATCCTTGATGGTAATTTCGTTCAGACCTCTATAGTCAATGCTAGGGTGAAGGGATCCATCCTTCTTGCAGATAAAAAAGAATCTTTCTCCCGCCGGTGACTTAGATGATCTAATGAATCCTTTCTGTAGATTTTCTTGAATATAGGCTGACATGGCCTCAATCTCAGATAACGAGCGTGGATAAACTCTTCCTCTGGATGGTTCTGTGTTGGGCTTCAGGTTAATTGCACAGTCAACTGATCTGTGTGGTGGAAGTACATCCGCTGCTTGTTTGGAGAATACATCTTGAAAAGACGTGTACTGGGGTGGTAGACCAGGAGGGGCAGTAGTGGTAACTGTTATGGAAACGTGGGTAGCGGTTCCATCTCTGGTGTTTTCATGTGCCCCAGAGGAGCTCCGGCAAGCACTGAGGCAGGTGAGAGGTGCCCCAGCATGAGCTGAAGATGGAGACCGATGACCTCAACCACAGCCACACCTGTATGCAGCAGAAGGAGACCCAAACAACGTAATGTTGGTCTCCGACTACTCCAAGCCCTTTCGGACCTGCCACATGGAGCAGCAACTGTGACAGGGCAGACAGTGGTCAGAAGATGAGGACATCAAATATGAAGACTTGAAGTGACACAAGACTCAGGATATGTGAAGTGGAACATCACTCTAGATATGAAGTAAGATGAGACTTCAACACATGAAAAATGCAATCTGGATATGTGGAGTGAAGAGGAACTCTGGTCATGTATATGAAGAAACTTTGGAAGGCCATGAGTTGCTTGAAGAGGACCTGGTCGGTACTGGACATCACGCGCCCTACACAACCTAGCTGGACTGGTCTCGGACCACTCAGGCAGCGTGCCCTACACAGCCGGGGTAGGCTGGTTGCGGACCACGCTAGTGGTTCCTCACACAAGTTGACAGAGATGAGTCGGTACTGCACAACACACGCCCAAATACTCAGCCAAAGAAGACAGGTCATGGACCACGCTGGTGGTTCCCCACACAGGGAAGCTAGTAGTTGAAGTGAAGACTCCGACAAAGCCTGTTCCAAAATACACCCTGCACAACTGATAAAGGCCAGGCGAGGCCATGCCGGAACAGATCGGATAATAGAGTTCATTCATGAAGTGGAGGCAGGGTGCAGACTCCGAGGATCCAGGTAAGGTTTAGGATTCAAGGGGATACCGCTATGACGATAGTTAAAATAAGAAGGTGGAACCTCTTGGAGACTTGTGCTGACAGGACGAAGATGTACCGGAATAAAGACGACATCAAGATGAGACATCTGGAGACCTTGCAACGATGAAGATGAAGACGTAGCGTGAGAACATCATGAAGACACGGGATCCCACATAGAACGAAGTGCCTTGAGAAGCAGATGACAAGAAGTCCTAAGGAGGACTGGCTCCTTACGAAGGCAAGGAAAGAATGAAAGCTGGGCCTTTTTATACTGCAGAAGAGGTGGATCCATCGATGACATCAGAGCTGGGCTTCCTCCCTCGCTGTTCCTTTAAATGCTGCAGAGAGAGCCAGCCTCGCCCCCTAGAAGGAAGCGGCAGGACCCTGGACAGTGTCCATGCAGTAACACTGAGTGCAGCAGGAAGAGCAGGCCCTGAGCAGGTCCGACACTGGAAGGAAGCTTTCCCAGCCGCAGGAGGTGGAGGAAGGACGGCTCCTTACCGCAGGAAAGCCCAGGGTTTCAGGCCCTTCCCCCAGAGGGGAAAAGGTAATGTCAGTGGCTTCCGGGACGCATGGGGGATGTAGCAGCGCGGCTCTGGCCGCGAAGGGAGGGTGTCGGAGGCCTCTGGGCCGCGAGCAGGGAACAGCATGGCTCCAGCCATGCAGAAGGCATGGCGGCGGCTCCAGTCGCAATGGCAAAATGTTGGCAGCCTCCGGGCTGCAGAAGATGGCAGAAAAGAAGGTGGAGAAGCTGCCCAAACAGGGCAGAATCGCAACAGTTACCATACATGGTAATGGAGTTACCTTTTTCAAGCATCTGTCATGGCAAGTCGGGCCCCATTGTGATAACTCCATAGAAGACCAGTTGAACTGGGGAGAATGGTCTTGCAACCATGGGATGCCAAGCACTATGGGGTGGATAGCTTTCTCGAGGATTAGAAATGTGATGGTCTCAATATGCAGGGACCCAGTGCGTAGACAAATGGGTTGTGTGGTGAGCGAGACGTCTCCTGGCAATGGCTCGCCGTGTAAGGAAGAGAGAAGCAGCAGTGTGGGTACCGGTTCAGTAAGAATTCATAGATGCTCTACTAATCTTTTCAGAATAAAATTCTTACCTGCACCAGAATTGACTAGTGCTTGTGTGGTGAATTTGAGAGGCCCAGAGATGATGGAGACCGGGAGAGTCAGTGGAGGAGATGGTATAGTCAGACCTAGGAAGAGTCCTCCGGTGGATCCTAGGTCTGCATGTTTCCCGGACAGATGGGACAAGTTTGGATTGCATGGCTGGTTTTCCGCAATACATGCAAAGGCTCATCTTCTTGCGAAAGCACCTCTCTTTTGCGATCAAGTGGCTATGGCCTAATTGCATGGGTTCGTCTTCTTCTTCAGGATTGGGTAATGCCTGGACCAGAGCTGAAGGCAAAGAGCGAGGGCGATTACCTCTGGCAGGGGTGTTTCTTCAGAGATTTTATCTCAGTAGATTGCTCTCGTATAAGGCGGTCAATCCGTCCAGCGAGGTCAATAAGAGAACTTAGAGTGTCTGGCAGCTCCCGTGCCTTCTAAGAAGATAGCTCGTTAACAACCCAAATCCCATAAAAGTTCAGAAGACAGGGTTTTAAATTCGATCACGTAGACCGGGAATGGCTTAGTCCCTTGTTGGAGGTGTAGGAGTGCTGAACCAGCTATAGACTTGCATGCGGGGTCATGAAAGACAGACCTGAAGAGAGTCAGAAAGCCAGGCGTCATTCAGGACTGGATCATTGCCATGGGACCTGATGAGGTTCATCCCAGGATACTGAAGGAGCTCAGAGATGTGCTGGCGGCTCCGCTGAGTGATCTGTTCAATAGATCCCTGGAAATGGGAGTGGTCCCGAGAGACTGGAGAAGAGCGGTGGTGGTCCTGCTTCACAAGAGTGGGAGCAGAGAGGAGGCTGGTAACTACAGGCCGGTTAGCCTCACCTCGGTGGTGGGAAAAGTAATGGAGTCGCTGCTGAAAGAAAGAATAGTGAACTATCTACAGTCGGGAGAATTGCTGGACCAGAGGCAGCATGGATTCACCAGGGGAAGATCCTGTCAGACAAATCTGATTGACATTTTTGACTGGGTGACTAGGGAATTGGATAGAGGAAGAGCACTCAATGTCATCTACTTGGATTTCAGCAATGCTTTTGATATGGTCCCGCACATGAGGCTAGTGAGTAAAATGAGAAGCTTAGGAGTGAGTGCCGAGGTGGTGGCCTGGATTGCAAACTGGTTGACGAACAGAAGACAATGTGTGATGGTAAATGGAACACTCTGAAGAGAGAGCAGCGTTAAGCGGAGTGCCGCAAGGATCAGTGTTGGGACCGGTCCTGTTCAATATCTATGTGAGCGACATAGCAGACGAGATAGAAGGTAAGGTTTGTCTTTTTGCGGATGACACTAAGATCTGCAACAGAGTGGACACACCAACAGAGTGGAGAGAATGAGATAGGATTTAAGGAAGCTGGAAGAGTGGTCGAATATATGGCCGCTGAGATTCAATGCCAAGAAGTGCAAAGTCATGCATATGGGGTGCGGAAATCCGAAAGAACTGTATTCGATGGGGAGTGAAGGGCTGATGTGCATGGGCAGGAGAGAGACATTGGGGTGATAGTGTCTAATGATCTGAAGTCGGCGAAACAATGTGACAAGGTGATAGCTAAAGCCAGAAGAATGCTCGGCTGCATAGAGAGAGGAAGATCAAGAAAGAAAAGGGAAGTAATTATCCCCTTGTATAGGCCCTTGGTGAGGCCTTACCTGGAGTACTGTGCTCAGTTTTGGAGACCGTATCTCCAAAGGGACAGAGACAGGATGGAGGCGGTCCAGAGAAGGGTGACCAAAAAGGTGGAAGGTCTTCATCGAATGACTTATGAGGAGAGATTGAAGAATCTAAATATGTACACCCTGGAGGAAAGGAGGAGCAGAGGTGATATGATACAGACTCAGATACTTGAAAGGTTTTAATGATCCAAAGTCAACAACAAAACTTTTCCGTTGGAAAAAAATAAGCAGAACCAAAGTCAGGAAATATTTCTTCACAGAGAGGGTGGTGGATGCCTGGAATGCCCTTCCAGAGGAAGTGGTGAAGACCAAAACTGTGAAGGATTTCAAAGGGGCCTGGGATAAACACTGTGGATCCATAAAGTCTAGAAGATGTGAATGAAGAGAAGAGGCATGGGGGAGGCTTGCGGGAATAACAGCTACTACCTGGAGATACCCTTATTCAATAATCATACCCATGGCTAATGCGACTCCAACATTGCTCTATGCTTCAACAGCAAGAGGAAATGTGGGAAAAACGATTTGCATTCACAAAAAAGCGGAGGAGTAGCTTGCTTGTTATGGCGGTTACTACCCAAACAAAAAAAGGCTGATACTTCACTTTCAATGCATATCCAGCGTAGCTCTCTGCTTCAACGTGTTACGTTTCGGGAATGCTAGGAGAGCGATCCCAACTTGAGGGGATGTGTGCCCTTGGGCCTCGGCACAACCCCAGAAGACTCCAAAAAGCACCGAGGGTTGGCGAGGCGTGTCCTAGCATGGATGAAGACAAAGTCTAACTCTCTGCCGGACCTGCATACTTCTGGAAGCCAACAACATTATGTTGGTTTTGAACAGTCCTCCGAACATTCCCAGCCCTTTCGGACCTGCTGCTGGGTATCAGCAAGAAGCAGCAGGCTGGACTGAGGATGAGGGCAGATGGAGGCCTTGTAACACAGAAGACTCAAGACCTGGACGAGAAGACTCTGGACGAGATGAGGCGCTCGTAAGGTTCAGACATTGGCACTGTCTCTCAGGGTGCCCTACACAGCCCCCGACACGCGTGGACCCAATGGGCTGGTCACGAACCACCCTTTCCCTGTAGCGTGCCCTACACAACCTAGAGAAGCTGGTCATGGACCACGTGGAGAATGAGACTAGCACAGGAAGGGAATCTAGCAGAGACGAGACTCCAATGACAAAAACAGGAACCGACGAGATGGATTTACCCCAACAAGGTGTCATCTGGAGAACCAAAGGAGCTGGAGGGTCAGGAGGACTCAGAATGAGCGAAGGAGGAGTGGAACCTTGAGGAGGAGGAATAGCCTAGTGGTTAGAGCAGTGGACTATGAACCAGGAGACCAAGGTTCAAGTCCCGCTGTCACTCCTTGTGACCTTGGGCAAGTCACTTTACCCTACATTGCCTCAGGTACAAAAACTTAGATTGTAAGCCCTCTGGGGATAGGGAAATACCTACAGTACCTGAATGTAAACCGGTGTGATATCTCAATTGAGATGAATGTCGGTATATAAAAATAATAAATAAATAAATAAACATCAGGAAGTGAAACATCAGGAAACCTGGACTAGGAACCTCGGAACATGAAGACATGGAACATCAGGAAACCACTGAGACGAATACTCAGGAACCAAGACAAGACATGGAGTTCCAACGAAGGCGAAGACCTGATGGAGCACTGGAAGATGAGACTTCCAGGAGCAAAGAACTCCAATGCAGGGCAAAGGCTGACATGAAGAAGAAGCCCTTTTATAGGGCTGAACCAGGAAACCGGGTGGAGCTGATTTCCGATGGGGCTAGGAGGACCCCACCTACGCTGCCCCTTTAAGAAGGGGAAGGAGACGCAGGCCTGCCCCTTAGGAAGGCAGGAACAGGAAGTCCAGCACTGAGGATACCGGCCATGCTTGCCGCTGCATCACTGGAGAGCAGAGGGGCCGCAGAGCAGGCCCCGTTGTCGGCAGTGGCTCCTGCAACTGCAGGAGAGGTCAAAGGTGGCTCCAGTCGCCAGGGGAGACTGGGGACTGCGACCTCTGGGCCATGAAGATGGAGAGAAGTCGGAGGCGGCCCCAGCCGCGTTGAGACACGGCAGCAGGGCCCGCCATGCCGGAGAGGCACCCCGAAGTCCGCAGCTCCTGCCGCGGTGAAGAAGACAAGCTGACTGCGGCTCCTGCCGCAAAGAACGACGGCGACTCTGTGCTGCGTTGGTAACAAGCAGCACAGGAGGTGAGAGGTCTGCTCGTGGGGAGTAGCTCCGCGGGCAGGGGGAAATGAAGAAAAGAGGATTTATATTCAGACAACAACCAACAAGGACTGAATTGCACAGGCTGGGTAAACAAATAAGCATGGGAGTAGCTACCCCAAACCAATTAAGCTAGATCCTTCACTCAGAGGCAGCTCCAGCACTGCTCTCTACATCAATGGCGGGGGTGGAAGGTAAATAGAACCAAAAAGTTATTAATAAGGGCCAAGAGTAACAGATAAGTATGAGAAAAAAAAAAACATGTCAAAGCTTGCTGGGCAGACTAGATGGGCCGTTTGGTCTTCTTCTGTCAACATTTCTATATTTCTATGTTTCTATGTATGTATGTATTTTTTAAAAGAGTAAATAACCGATTCACATTACCCGTTCTATTTCATGCATGATTTTCTAGACCTCTATCATATCCCTCCTCAGCTGTGTTTTCTTCCAGCCAAACAGCCTTAACCTCTTTAGCCTTTCCTCATAGTGGAGCTGTTCCATCCCCTTTGTCACTCTTCTTGGTACTTTTCCAGTTCAGCTATATCTTTTTTGAGATGTGGCCCCCAGAATTACACACGGTACTCATAAATGTGTTCTCACCATGAAATGATACAGAGGCATTATGACATACTCCATTTTATTCTCCATTCCTTTCTAATATTTGCTAACATTGGGGCGGATTTTCAGAGCCCTGCTTGCGTAAATCCGGCCAAAACCGGGCGGATTTACGCGAGCAGGGCCCTGCGCGCCGGGAAGCCTATTTTACATAGGCCTCCCGGCACGCGCAGAGCCCCGGGACTCGCGTAAGTCCCGGGGTTCTCGGAGGGGGGCGTGTCGGGGGGCGGGCCCGGTCGTCGCGGCGTTCCGGGGGCGTGTCGGCAGCGTTTTGGGGGCGGGTACGGGGGCGTGGCTACGGCCCGGGGGCGTGGCCGCGCCCTCCGTACCCGCCCCCAGGTCGCGGCCCGGCGCGCAGCAGGCCCGCTGGCGCGCGGGGATTTACGTCTCCCTCCTGGAGGCGTAAATCCCCCGACAAAGGTAAGGGGGGGTGTAGACAGGGCCGGGTGGGTGGGTTAGGTAGGGGAAGGGAGGGTAAGGTGAGGGGAGGGCAAAGGAAAGTTCCCTCCGAGGCCGCTCCGATTTCGGAGCGGCCTTGGAGGGAACGGGGGGAGGCAGCGCGGCTCGGCGCGCGCAGGCTATACAAAATAGATAGCCTTGCGCGCGCCGATCCAGGATTTTAGTGGATACGCGCGGCTCCGCGCGTATCTACTAAAATCCAGCGTACTTTTGCTTGAGTCTGATGCGCAAGCAAAAGTAGGCTGATCGCGCTTCTTTTAAAATCTACCCCATTCTGTTTGCTTTTTTGACTGCTGCAGCACACTGAGCTGAGGATTTGAAGTATTGCCCATGATGACGCCCAGATC
Source organism: Rhinatrema bivittatum (assembly GCF_901001135.1). Classification (NCBI taxonomy): domain Eukaryota; kingdom Metazoa; phylum Chordata; class Amphibia; order Gymnophiona; family Rhinatrematidae; genus Rhinatrema; species Rhinatrema bivittatum. The sequence continues at coordinate 72,745,452 of NC_042621.1, read as the reverse complement.
CTTTTGCTTAGTGGTAACTCCTAATATGGAACCTAACATCATGTAACTACAGTGTGGGTTGTTTTTCCCTTTGTGCATCACTTTCTATTTCTCCACTTTAAATTTCATTTGCCATTTGGATGCTCAATTTTCTAGTCTCGCGAGGTTTTCCTGAAATTTCTCCCAATTCCCTTGTGATTTTACTACTTGGGATAATTTTGTGTTATCTCCACTGAGAAAACTGACCATTTATTCTAACCTCTCTGGTGAGCAAATCAATGGAATCACTGCTAAAACAGTGGATAATGCAGTTTTTGGAATCCAATGGATTGCATGATCCGTGGCAGCAGGGTTTTACCAGAGGCAGGTCTTGTCAGACATATCTGATCAATCTCATTGATTGGGTGACCAGAGAGTTGGATCAGGGGAGAGCACTAGATGTAGTGTGTTTGGATTTCAGTAAGGCTTATGACACAATTCCACATAGGCGAACTTATAAGCAAACTGAGCGCCCTTGGTATGGGTCTTAAAGTGACTAACTGGGTTAGAAACTGGTTGAGAGTGGGAAGAGAGAAAGGGTAGTGGTACTCTGAGGAGAGGGGTGTTCCTAGCAGTGTGCGGCAGGGATCAGTCCTTGGACCAGCTCTTTTCAACATTTTTGTGACGGACTTTGCAGAAGGATTTATCAGGAAAGGTTTGTCTTTGCCGATGATACCAAAATCTGCAGCAGGGTAGGCAGCTAGGTAAGTGTGGAAACAATGAGGCCGGATCTAGCAAAGCTTGAGGGATGATCTAAAGTCTGGCAGCTAAGATTTAGTGGCAAAAAATGCAGTCATGCATTTGGCCCGCAAAAACCCATGGGAACAGTACAGTATAAGGTGCGAAATTCTTCTAAGCATGAAAGAAGAGTGAGATCAAAGGAGTGATCATATTGGATGATCTTAGGGTGGCCAACAGGTGGATAATGCAATGGCAAAAGCTAAAAGGATACTTGTCTGCACAGGGAGAAGAATGGCCAGCAGAAAAAAGGCAGTGAAATTGATCCTGTTTAAGTCCCAATGAGACCTCATTTGGAATACCGTGCACAGTTCAGGAAACTGCATCTTTAAAAGGATATAAACAGGATGGAGTCAGTTCAGAGGAGTCAGGATGGAGTCAGGAGGAGTCAGGAGGAGGAGTCAGTTCAGAGGGTGGTCAGTGGTCTTCATTCTAAAGCATATCAGGACAGATCTAAAAATCTAAACATGTATACTCTAGAGGAAAGGCAAGATATGATAGAAACATTTGAGTACCTCCAAGGTTTTCATGCATGGGAGGTGACCTCTTTCAAAGGAAAGGAGGCTCTAGAATGTGGGTCATGGGACAAGGGTGAAAGGGGGAAGACTCAGGAATAATCTAAGGAAATATTTCTTTGCAGAGAGGGTCATGGATGTATGGAAAATGGGTCATGGAGATAACAGAGTCAAGGATGGATCTGAATTCAACAAAGCGTAAACACAGAGGATCTCTGTGGTAGGGATTGTAAACGGCCCTGGATTTGTCAGTAGGCACCCATTATGCTTGTGCCCAGGGCAGCAACAATTTAGGGGCAGCAAGCTGTCTACAGTGTCCTGCCTTCTAGCCCCGCTGAAGCTCATTCAGCAGAGAATATCCCTCTGCCACGCTGAAACAGATCCTTACGCAAGATGAGGGGAGTGAAAACACCAAAGGTGCATATAAGTGGCAAAATCCTAAATCTGTCCCTCATTCTAAAGCTGATTACAAGTTGACTAGATAGGCCATATGGTCTTTTTCTGCTGTTATGTTTCTGTGTTTCTTTACATTTGCTTTTTCAACCAGTCTTTATCCAGGGCCTCCCATACCTATTCTGTTGATCCCACAGCAAATTGGGCTTTTGGGATATCCACAGTGACTATGCATGAGATAAATTGTGTTGCCACTGTATATAAATATGTCTAATGCATATTCATTGCGAATATCCTGAAAAACCCAAATGGCTGTGTGTTGACTAGGACAGGTCTGAGAAGCCTTGCTTTATTTTCAACAATTAAAACACTGTCACACCACTGGGTGGAGCTGATGCATTTCTTCAAGAAACTATTTCTGTCTTGTTCCAAACCGTAGTGCTGAAACAGGAATAAAGCGCAAAAAAAAAATATTTAATGTCTGATGTGAACGAAATAAAGACATTTTCAATTAAAATTCTGCAACATTAAATGTTGGATGCACTTAAAATTTCATAAAGCAATTTTATTGCGAGGCAGATAATGTCGTTTAATACCTTTCTGCAGTCCTTAAGGACAATTTAACATATCCCTTTATCAGGCAGCTAGAAGCATGATAGAAAGCTAAAAAGAAAAAAAAATATTCTTCTAAGCTTTTAGACCTAGAGAGTTCAAAGGCACAGCCACTGCTGTGTTTCAGTTCTTCCAGTACCACTTCTCTCAGATCAAAAGAAACCAAGTAAAACTTCCAACTCTTAACGTAACTACCAGATAATGTGGGGGAAAACAGTAAAACTAAATGAATCTGTAAGGGAGTCAGAACAGTTCTATGGGGAGCTGAAAAAAAATATTTGCTTGTTGAATGTTCATGCTTCCAAATCAAGGTAACTTCTTTTAATTATCGATTTAAATCAGGAATCCCCCAAACTCACTCCTCAAAAGACCATGGCCCAGTTGGGTTTTCAGAATTTCCACAGTGAATATGCATGAGATCTATTTGCATGCACTACGCCTTGTTGTATGCAGATAGATCTCATGCATATTTGTTGAGGAAATCCTGGAAACCTGACTGGATTATGGCCCTCAAGAATCAAGCTTGGAGACCCCCTGATTTAAATGTATTATTCCTCTTTTCTTGACTGTCTCCTCATTGTATCTCCTTTATGTTATTCTTGTGCAGATGAGGGGTCATAGATAACAGGACAGCTCTTTTTATTGAGGAGGATGATTCTCAAAACTGTTGTAAGCTGACAGTTTTTTCTAAGGACTTTTAGCCTTCCCTCAATATGGCTAAATGTCTGCGTGATGTTGCACCCTTCCTTGCGTTTAGGTAAAGCATCCGTGGGAGCATGCTTTTGGGCGAGGTTGGAAAATAATGCACGTAGATTGCATTTTCAAGTCTATGCACAATGGAAGTGGATATTCAGCACTGCTTAGCCGGATAAGTACTTAGTGGTCACCACTTATCCAGATAAGTACTTATCCAGCTTAAGTGGTAGGCGGGAAATGGGTGTTTTGAGAAAGAGTTACTTATCCAGTTAACTCAGCTAGGTAAGTGCTGATATTCAGACCTGCTCAATAACAGGTCTAAAGTTAGCCGGATAAGACTTATCTGGCTAACTAGCGATTTTTTTGGGGGGGGGATAGTTAAGTTAACCGGATAAATCTTATCCGGTTAACTTAACTAAATGTTCATCTTTGAATATTTACAAAATCAACCCGCACAGAAATATGGTGCCTAAGCCAGCAGGCAGAGGTTTCAAAGGAAAAGTACCCGCAGACTTTGATGCAGAGCAGTTTGACGCTATTATTGTTACTGCTATTACTGAGATTATTAATTCTTCTCCACTATTTTTAGACGGCTGTGTACCTGGGATGCTTTTGCAACACAAGTTACGAAAAAAAAAAGGTCAAATTGGCTTGACTTTGACTTCACTTGGATTATTTTGACGGTTTATATAAATTGAGTCACTATTAGCTGCATTAAAGTTCTGATCGTGTGCTCCTCCCAGAAAAGCACGCGGCATTTGAATGATGATGCGCTGGGACGTTCCAAATAGAATAAAATATGGAATTTTATGCCAATTATTCTATACATTTTTCCAGCAGACATAAAAATTAAGTCATAAGCTAAACAAAAACTAAAAAGGAAAGAGGAGCAGTTGCACTATCATGGTGCATAATAAGTAGCTGAGGTGTGAAGGGGGATTCAGTTTGCAGATTTTGTTTCTTAAGAAACCATCACTTTCCATCACTTTCCTCTCTGTTGTCTCAGGTACAAGCTTGATTGTAAGCCCTGTGGGGATATGGAAATAGCTACAGTGCCTGAATGAAATCCACTTTCAAGAGCCTGAAAAAGCAGACCATAAATCAAATAAATAAAAAAAAGTCATTAAAAATGTGCCCTAAGAAATAATACCAAATCTTATTTACTAGTATTGCAAATCTGGCAGAATTTCTGCATCTAAAAGCAAAACTTGGGGAGTTTGCACGACACCAAAACAAAACCAATGATGCATTTTTGTAAAACCATCTATGAAATTAATATTGGTTTATTTGCTTCTATTTGTTAGGTGCTTTAGCAGAGAAACTGATTTTAGGCCAAAAAAAAATTAAGATAAAAAGTATAACTTTTCGAGAGAAATTTGCGCTGCCAAAAAATGTGCAATTAAAGAGTGAAGAGCGAGTCCGCATTACCAAGGTTTGGGAATCCTCAGCTCAGGGTATCAGGAGACTCAAGGAGGTTGCTGGTTCCCAGCTCTCCAAATAGGGGCAAAGTTTGTTTCCAGATTGGAAACCTGAAGGAATTGCATCTTGATGTCTGCGGAACTTGTAGCAACCCCTATGAGGTTTTACTGCTCCTCATCTAGTCCAACACAACAGTTGGAAATGACTGACGGTCTTTACTAGAGGACAAAAACTGTACTGTGGAGACCAAACTGGAAGTCTGCATTGCTTCTTCCTGCTAGAACAGGTGATATCTCAAAGCCAAAAACCCGACAGTGGGTGTTATGGTTATTACTTTTTCAGACACCATTATCCAAGACAGCACATATTACTTAATAAACCCATACAGCGTTTAATGAAGTGGGGAAAGAATGATTTATGGAGTGGAGAGGTCCCAACAATTAAAAAAAATATAGCATTGGAAGGTGAAGAATACCACAAGAGCTCTAATCTAAGACCCCTGAACAAATTGCAGTGCAGATGAGTTTCTGCTGGTGCTCCTTGAAATTGCAGCTGTGAGGCAGCTGGACCAGCCTGACCATTTTCCTTCTGACTCCAGAAATAAATCCACTTTGTAAGACAGTTAATATAATAACTTTAAGTAGACAAGGAGTCTGGAACTAAATCTCCTTTCACCACAGATCACTTCTGGTCCTCTCAATCTTAGGATCCTCCTAGACCCTAAGAAGTCTTCCAACTGCTGGAGACCTGGAAAATCTAGCCTTGTGCCCCAGTCACCCTCGTAGGATAGGAGCTAGAAGATAAGGGCAAGAAACTATGGGGTTATTTTCCAAAGGCTTATCGCACGTGATACTGCCGTATCGCGTGAGATAAACCTCTATCGCACGCGAAAAGGCCCTTTTC